>NW_023270855.1:318754-335477 GCF_011800145.1 Mirounga leonina
TAGCATTTTTAAGTTCTGCCAATTCCCCTTTTATTTCTGCCCTTAGAGACTCTATGTTGCCTTTAATTGATTTCTCCATTCTAGCCATTGTCTTCACAATTGCTAGCATGCATTCCATCTCCGACATCTTGGTTATATCTGCATCCATTTGTAAATCTGCGGCATAAGTCATAATCTCTGAGTCTTTTCTCTTTTGGGGGTTCCTCCTCCTAGTCATTCTGTTGATGGGTGTTTGAGGGAATGTATAGAGTCCGAATTATTGACCAGAACCCAAGCAAGATGCACCTGTTTTCTTGGGACCTTAGGGTTGCTGGCCTCTTGTTTTCCCAGCCTGTCTTCTGTGGGAGGGGCCTGCTGCGTTGTTACTCAGGCAACCCTGTTTGGGTGGATTTGCCCTGCGCCCCTGTGGAAGGTGATGGGCTCAGTGGGAATCAGTCTTTGGGGCTTTTGCATTCTGGTGCCTTTCCCTGGCAGCTTTCTGCATCTCTTCCACGAGTCAGAGCAGAAGAGATCGTTTCCAACCCTCTGCCTCAGAGCAGAAAGACCTCAGTCTGTTCTTCAGTGAGCTCTGCAGGCCACACTGTCTCCGTTTCTGTCCCTGCTGCTATAAATTGCAGTGGCCTGGGTTATTCACCCCTCCACAGCACTCCCAGTCCTGCCTCCAGGTCTGGGCACATCTCTGCCCTTTGTGCTTCTAAAACTGCCAGCCGCTCCCAAATCGCGTGCACGCAGCTCCACCACTTGGGGTTTCCACCCCCGCGGGTTGCAGTTCACCGGCCCGGCCTGTCACACCGGGATTCCATCTCAGAGGCTGCAGTTCACGTGCGCGTGACCATCGCTCCGGTTTCTGTCCAAGGGGGCTGCAGTTCGCATGCGTGCGACCCAGCTGGTTTGGTTTTCCACCCCGGGGGCTGCCCTAAAGTTCTTTCCCAATGCTAGCAGTCTGCGAGTCTGTGCCCCATCTGCAGCACGTGAGGCTGTCACTCACCAGCGGTGTAGGATCCCCACGTCCATGCACCCTCCGGCCACCGTTTATCCTATGATATCTGCCCACAGGATCATGGCTCTCCACTTTGTACCTCAAAACCAACTGCCTGTGATATTCTGTTTGTAGAGATCCAGATCTTCTTACATCTCAGTCTGGTTTCGTGGGTGCTCAGAGCAGTCTGGTAGATATCCAGCTCAATTCCGGGGATCAGTTGAATTATGGTCCCCTACTCCTCCACCATCTTTCCCCTCTTCTTATCATTCCTTTTATAAAATTTTTTATAATTTTCATCTTTACAGTCATATTCCATCCCTTCATCATATCAACCCTTATTTTTGTACATATATAAGTTTTTCTTTCTTTAAAATTTTGGGAGGCACTTTGTTCTAACAGACCAAAATACACCAAAATCTAGTGTGTGGCACTGATCTATGTACCAGCCTGATCATATTTGATCATATTGGTTTTTTGTTTTGTTTTGTTCTGTTTTTGTTTGTTTTTATCTTTTTCTTTTTCTTTTCTCTCTCTTTTTTTTTTTTTTTTTTTTTGCTTTTTCTTTTTTCTCTCTTTCCCTTTATTTCCCCCTTGCTTCAGGACTTC
Source organism: Mirounga leonina (assembly GCF_011800145.1). Classification (NCBI taxonomy): domain Eukaryota; kingdom Metazoa; phylum Chordata; class Mammalia; order Carnivora; family Phocidae; genus Mirounga; species Mirounga leonina. The sequence continues at coordinate 320,343 of NW_023270855.1, forward strand.
TCTGATTTGTTTAAAGTATATTTTCTGGGGACATTGTTACCCTGTTAGCATTTTGTTCTCTCAATCTATTCTTCTCTGGACAAAATGACAAGATGGAAAAAATCATCTCAACAAAAAGAACAAGGTGTAGTACCGACAGCCAGGGACCTACTCAATACGGACATTAGTACAATGTCGGATCTAGAGTTCAGAATCATCACTTTAAAGATACTAGCTGGGCTTGAAAAAAGCATGGAAGTTATTAGAGAAACCCTTTCTGGAGAAATAAAAGAACTAAAATCTAACCAAGTCGAAATCAAAAAGGCTATTAATGAGGTGCAATCAAATATGGGGGCACTAACTGCTAGGATAAATGAGGCAGAAGAGAGAATCAGTGATATAGAAGACCAAATGATAGAAAATAAAGAAGCTGAGAAAAAGAGAGATAAAGAAATATTGGATCACAAGGGCAGAATTTGAGAGATAAGTGATACCATAAGATGAAACAATATTAGAATAATTGGGATCCCAGAAGAAGAAAAAAGAGAGAGGGGGGCCGAAGGTATATTGCAGCAAATGATAGCAGAGAACTTCCCTAATTTGGGGAAGGAAACAGGCATCAAAATCCAGGAGGCACAGAGAACCCCTCTCAAAATCAAAAATAGGTCAACACCCTAACATCTAATAGTAAAACTTACGAGTCTCTGAGACAAAGAGAAAATCCTGAAAGCAGCTTGGGAGAAGAGATCTGTAACCTACAATGGTAGAAACATTAGATTGGCAACAGACCTATCCACAGAGACCTGGCAGGCCAGAAAGGACTGGCAAGATATATTCAGAGCACTAAATGAGAAAAATATGCAGCCAAGGATACTATATCCAGCTAGGCTGTATTTGAAAATAGGAGAGATAAAAAGCTTCCAGGACAAACAAAAAGTAAAGGAATTTGCAAACACGAAACCAGCACTACAAGAAATCTTGAAAGGGGTCCTCTAAGCAAAGAGAGAGCCTAAAAGCAACATAGACCAGAATGGTACACAGACAATATACAGTAACAGTCACCTTACAGGCAATGCAATGACACTAAATTCATATCTTTCAATAGTTACCCTGAATGTAAATGGGCTAAATGCCCCAATCAAAAGACACAGGCTATCAGATTGGATTAAAAAACAAGACCCATCAATATGCTGTCTGCAAGAGACTCATTTTAGACCCAAAGACAACCCCAGATTGAAAGTGAGGGTGTGGAGAACCATTTACCATGCTAACGGACACCAATAGAAAACTGGGGTGGCAATCCTTATATCAGACAAATTAGATTTTAAACCAAAGACTGTAATAAGAGATGAGGAAGGACAGCATATCCTACTTAAAGGGTCTATCCAACAAGAAGATCTAACAATTGTAAATATCTATGCCCCTAACATGGGAGCAGCCAATTATATAAGCCAATTAATAACAAAAGCAAAGAAACACATCGACAAGATTACAATAATAGTGGGGACTTTAACGCCCCCCTCACCAAAATGGACAGATCATCTAAGGAAAAGATCAAGAAGGAAATAAAGACTTTAAATGACACATTGCACCAAATGGACTTCACAGATATATTCCGAACATTGCATCCCAAAGCAACAGAATATACATTCTTCTCTAGTGCCCATGGAACATTCTCCAGAATCGATCACATCCTAGGTCACAAATCAGGTCTCAACTGGTACCAAAAGACTGGGATCATTCCCTGCATATTTTCAGACCGCAATGCTTTGAAACTAGAACTCAATCACAAGAGGAAAGTTGGAAGGAACTCAAATACATGGAGGCTAAAGACCATCCTACTAAAGAATGAATGGGTCAACCAGGAAATTAAAGAAGAATTAAAAAAATTCGTGGAAACCAATGAAAATGAAAACACAACTGTTCAAAATCTTTGGGATGAAGCAAAGGCAGTCCTAAGAAGAAAGTATATCACAATACAAGCCTTTCTCAAGAAACAAGAAAGGTCTCAAGTACACAACCTAAACCTACACCTAAAGAAGTTGGAGAAAGAACAGCAAATAAAGCCTAAACCCAGCAGGAGAGGAGAAATAATAAAGATCAGAGTAGAAATCAATGAAATAGAAACTAAAAGAACAGTAGAACAGATCAAGGAAACTAGGAGCTGGTTCTTTGAAAGAATTAACAAGATTGATAAACCCCTGGCCAGACTTATCAAAAAGAGAAGAGAAAGGACCCAAATCAACAAAATCATGAATGAAAGAGGAGAGATCACAACCAACACTAAAGAAATACAAACAATTATAAGAACATATTATGAGCAACTCTATGCCAGCAAATTAGATAACCTGGAAGAAATGGATGCATTCCTAGAGATGTATCAACTACCAAAACTGAACCAGGAAGAAATAGAAAACCTGAACAGACCTATAACCACTAAGGAACTTGAAGCAGTCATCAAAAATCTCCCAAGAAACAAAAGCCCAGGGCCAGGTGGCTTCCCAGGGGAATTCTACCAAACATTTAAAGAAGAATTAATACCTATTCTTCTGAAACTGTTTCAAAAGATAGAAATGGAAGGAAAACTTCCAAACTCATTTTATGAGGCCAGCATTACCTTGATCCCCAAACCAGACAAAGACCTCATCAAAAAGGAGAATTACAGACCAATATCCCTGATGAACATGGATGCAAAAATTCTCACCAAAATACTGGCCAATAGGATCCAACAGTACATTAAAAGGATTATTCACCATGACCAAGTGGGATTTATCCCTGGGCTGCAAGGTTGGTTCAACATCCGCAAATCAATCAACATGATACAATACATTAACAAATAAAGAACAAGAATCATATGATCCTCTCAATAGATGCAGAAAAAGCATTTGACAAAGTACAGCATCCTTTCTTGATCAAAACCCTTCAGAGTGTAGGGATAGAGGGTACATACCTCAATATCATAAAAGCCATCTATGAAAAATCCTACAGTGAATATCATTCTCAATGGCGAAAAACTGAGAGCTTTCCCCCTAAGGTCAGGAACGCGGCAGGGATGTCCACTAACACCACTGCTATTCAACATAGTATTAGAAGTCCTCGCCACAGCAATCAGACAACAAAAAGAAATCAAAGGCATCCGAATTGGCAAAGAAGAAGTCAAACTCTCACTCTCTGCAGATGATATGATACTTTATGTGGAAAACCCAAAAGATTCCACCCCAAAACTGCTAGAACTCATAGAGGAAGTCAGTAAAGTGGCAGGATATAAAATCAATGCACAGAAATCAGTGGCATTCCTATACACCAAGAACAAGACAGAAGAAAGAGAAATTAGGGAGTCCATCCCATTTACAATTGCACCCAAAATCATAAGATACCCAGGAATAAATCTAACCAAGGAGGCAAAGTATCTGTACTCAGAAAACTATAAAATACTCATGAAAGAAATTGAGGAAGACACAAAGAAATGGAGAAACGTTCCATGCTCATGGATTGGAAGAACAAATATTGTGAAGATGTCAATGCTACCTAGAGCAATCTACACATTCAATGCAATCCCCATCAAAATACCATCCACTCTTTTCAAAGAAATGGAACAAATAATCCTAAAATTTGTATGGAACCAGAAAAGATGCGGAATAGCCAGGGGAATGATGAAAAAGAAAAGCAAAGCTGGCAGCATCACAATTCCGGACTTCCAGGTCTATTATAAAGCTGTCATCATCAAGACAGTATGGTACTGGCACAAAAACAGACACATCGATCAATGGAACAGAATAGAGAGCCCAGAAATGGACCCTCAACTCTATGGTCAACTAATCTTTGACAAAGCAGGAAAGAATGTCCAATGGAAGAAAGACCGTCTCTTCAACAAATGGTGTTGGGAAAATTGGTCAGCCACATGCAGAAGAATGAAACTGGACCATTTCCTTACACCACACACAAAAATAGACTCCAAATGGATGAAAGACCTCAATGTGATACAAGAGTCCATCAAAATCCTAAAGGAGAATAGAGGCAGCAACCTCTTCGACCTCAGCCGCAGCAACTTCTTCCTAGAAACATCGCCAAAGGCAAGGGAAGCAAGGGCAAAAATGAACTATTGGGACTTCATCAAGATAAAAAGCTTTTGCACAGTAAAAGAAACAGTCAACAAAACTAAAAGACAACCGACAGAATGGGAGTAGATATTTGCAAATGACATATCAGATAAAGGGCTAGTATCCAAAATCTATAAAGAACTTCTTAAACTCCACACCCAAAGAACAAATAATCCAATCAAGAAATAGGCAGAAGACATTAACAGACATTTTCCCAAAGACGACATCCAAATGGGCAAGACACAGATGAAAATGTGCTAAAAATCGCTTGGCATTATGAAATCCAAATTGAAACCTCAATGAGATACCACCTCACACCAGTCAGAATGGCTAAAATTAACAAGTCAGGAGATGACAGATGTTGGCGGGGATGCGGAGAAAGGGGAACCCTCCTACACTGCAAGCTGGTACAGCCACTCTGGAAAACAGTATGGAGGTTCCTCAAAAAGTTGAAAATAGAGCTACCATACGAACCAGCAATTGCACTACTCGGTATTTACCCCAAAGATACAAATGTAGGGATCCAAAGGGGTACGTGCACCCCGATGTTTATAGCAGCAATGTCCACAATAGCCAAACTGTGGAAATAGCCAAGATGTCCATCGTAAGATGAATGGATAAAGAAGAGGCGGTATGTATATATATATATATACAATGGAATATTATGCAGCCATCAAAAGGAATGAGATCTTGCCATTTGCTATGACGTGGATGGAACTGGAGGGTATTATGCTGAGTGAAATAAGTCAAACAGAGAAAGACATGTATCATATGACCTCACTGATATGAGGAATTCTTAATCTCAGGAAACAAACTGAGGGTTGCTGGAATGTTGGGGGGTAGGAGGGATGGGGTGACTGGGTGATAGACACTGGGGAGGGTATGTTCTCTGGTAAGCACTGTGAATTGTGCAAGACTGTTGAATCTCAGATCTGTACCTCTGAAACAGATAATGCAATATATGTTAGGAATAAAAAAAGGAGAAGATAGTAGGAGGGGAAGAATGAAGGGGGTGAAATCGGAGGGGGAGATGAACCATGAGAGATGATAGCCTCTGAAAAACAAACTGAGGGTTCTAGAGGGGCTAGCTTGGTGATGGGTATTAAGGAGGGCACGTTCTGCATGGAGTACTGGGTGTTATGCACAAACAATGAATCATGGAACACTACATCTAAAACTAATGTAATGTATGGTGATTAACATAACAATAAAAAATGAAAAAAAAATCTTCCTAGATGTGCTGGTGTATAAACATAAGCTTCCTTTTATAGGATCCTTGTGGCTTTATCCTTGTCAAGGGAGACATACATTATGTTGTTAACTTTCTTCTAACCCAAAAGCTAGATAGATAAAGACAGACCTCGCTCAACAGACTCCCCGTCTCACATTTAACAAGATAGTGAAAAAACTGATGCAATCACAAATTGTTAATTTTCCTTTCCTGGTTCCACAGATCTCTTAAATAGCTTATTTGGGAATGTAATTTTATATCAATGAACATAAATCACAGGTAAAGAGATTAAATCAGTAGTCAAAAACCTCCCAATAAAGAAAAATCCAGGACCAAATGCTTTCACTAGTGAATTCTATCAATATTTAAATCCTTATCAAGCTTTTCCAAAAAACTGAAGAGGAAAGGGCACCTCTAAGCTCATTCTATGTTGCCAACATTCCTCTGACATCAAAGGTGCATAAAGACATCACAAGAAAAGAAAATTACAGAACAATGTCCTTTATGAATATAAATGCAAAATATATTTGCAAAATACTAGCAAACCAAATCCAACAACATAATAAAAGGATTACACATCATAGCCAAGTGGAATTTATGTTGAAACAGTTCAACATAAGAAGATCAGTCAATGTAATTCACTACATTAATAGAATAAAGGAAAAAAATCCCACATGAACATCTCAACTGGTGCAGAAAATGCATTTGACAAAATCCAATACCCTTTAATGATAAAAATAGTAAGAGAACTAGAAACAGAAGGGAACTTCCTGAGCATAATAAAGGAAATTTGTGAAAAAACAAAGCTAGCTCATGCTCAAAGTGAGAGACCATTAGCTTCCTCCCTAAAATCAGGCACAAGAAAGTGATGCCTGCTGTGACAGTTAATTATTTCTGTCAACTTGACTAGGCCACAGCATGCCCAGACTAAACATCATTTCTGGGTGTGTCTGTGTTTTTAGATGAAATTAGCATTTGAATCAGTGACCTCAGTAAATTAGATTGCCCTCCCCTATACTGGTGGACATCATCCAATCCACTGAGGGGCTAAATAGAACAAAAAGTGGAGCACAGAGGGATTCATTTCTTCCCACCTGCCTGGTGAGCTAGAACACTGGTGTCCTCCTGCTCTTGGACTGGGATTTACATCATCAGGTTCTCAGGCCTTTGGACTCAGACTGGAATTACACCACTAGCTTTCTTAGGTCTCCAACTTACAGACAGCAAATTGCCAATTCCATATATATATGGGCGGGTCTATTTCTCCAGATAAACCTGACTTACACACCTGCTTTCAAAACTGCTATTCAACAGAATAGAGAGCCCAGAAATGGACCCTCAACTCTATCGTCAACTAATTTTCAACAAAGCAGGAAAGAATGTCCAATGGAAGAAAGACCGTCTCTTCAACAAATGGTGTTGGGAAAGTTGGACAGCCACATGCAGAAGAATGAAACTGGACCATTTCCTTACACCACACACAAAAATAGACTCCAAATGGATGAAAGACCTCAATGTGAGACAGGAGTCCATCAAAATCCTGGAGGAGAACACAGGCAGCAACCTCTTCGACCTCAGCCGCAGCAACTTCTTCCTAGAAACATTGCCAAAGGCAAGGGAAGCAAGGGCAAAAATGAACTATTGGGACCTCATCAAGATAAAAAGCTTTTGCCCAGCAAAAGAAACAGTCAACAAAACCAAAAGACAACTGACAGAATGAGAGAAGATATTTGCAAAGGACATATCAGATAAAGGGCTAGTATCCAAAATCTATAAAGAACTCATCAAACTCAACACCCAAAGAACAAAGAATCCAATCAATAAATGGGCAGAAGACATGAACAGACATTTTTCCAAAGAAGACATCCAAATGGCCAACAGACACATGAAAAAGTGCTCAACATCGCTCGGCATCAGGGAAATCCAAATCAAAACCTCAATGAGATACCACCTTACACAAGTCAGAATGACTAAAATAAGTCAGGAAACAACAGATGTTGGTGAGGATGCGGAGAAAGGGGACTCCTCCTACACTGTTGGTGGGAATGCAAGCTGGTACAGCCACTCTGGAAAACAGTATGGAGGTTCCTCAAAAAGTTGAAAATAGAGCTACCATATGATCCAGCAATTGTACTAATGGGTATTTACCCCAAAGATACAAATGTAGGGATCAGAAATGGTACGTGCACCCCGATGTTTATAGCAGCAATGTCCACAATAGCCAAACTGTGGAAATAGCCAAGATGTCCATCGACAGATGAATGGATAAATAAGATGGGGTGTATATATATACAATGGGATATTATGCAGCCCTCAAAAGGAATGAACTCTTGCCATTTGCAATGACATGGATGGAACTGGAGGGTATCATCCTAAGGGAAATAAGTCAATCAGAGAAAGACATGTATCATATGATCTCACTGATATGAGGAATTCTTAATCTCAGGAAACAAACTGAGGGTTGCTGGAATGTTGGGGAGTGGGAGGGATGGGGTGGCTGGGTGATAGACATTGAGGAGGGTATGTGCTATGGTGAGCACTGTGAATTGTGTAAGACTGTTAATCACAGACCTGTACCTCTGAAACAAATAATACATTATATGTTAAAAAAAAAAAAAAAAGAAGATAGTAGGAAGGGAAAAATGAAGGGGTGGGGAATCGGAGGGGGAGATGAACCATGAGAGACTATGGACTCTGAGAAACAAACTGAGGGTTTTAGAGGGGAGGGGGTGGGGGGATGGGTTAGCCTGGTGATGGGTATTAAAAAGGGCATGTATTGAATGGAGCACTGGGTGTTATATGCAAACAAATGAATCATGGAACACTACATCAAAAACTAATGGCTTTTGGTTATTAACATAACATAATAATAATAATAAATAATAAATAATTAATTAAAAAAAAAACCCAACTGCTATTCAACTCTGTACTGGACATTCTAGCCTGAGCAATATTCAAGAAAAAGAAAAGTTAACCATATTGAAAAGGAAAAAGTTTCTATATTACAGATGCCATGATCTTACATATAGAAAATCCCAAAGAATCCACAAAAAACCCTACTAGAACAATAAATAAATTCAGCAAAGTTGTAGGGTATATAAGACCACCAAAATTCAGTTGTGTTTCAGTAAACTAGGAATGAACAATCTAAAAAGGAAATTAAGAGAATAATTTAATTTAACAGAGTATCGAATAGAATAAAATAGCTAGGAATAAATTTAACAAGGGAAATGAAAGATTTGTACACTAAAAACTGCAAGATATTGCTGAAAGAAATTAAATAAGACCTAAATAAGTGGGAAAATATCTAGTGTTCATGGGATAAAAGACTTGATATTGTTATAATGTTGATACTACCCAAAACTGTGTGCAGATTCAATGCAATCCTTGTCAAAATTTCCAAAGGTATTTGTTAAAAAAATGGAAAAAAGGATCTTCAAATTCATATGGAATTGCAAGAAGCCTTGGACAGCCAAAACAATCTTTTAAAAGAAGAACAAAGTTGGACAACTTGCACTGTGATTTCAAAACTCTCTACAAAGCAATAGTAATCAGAGCAGTGGGGTATCAGTATAAGGATAGATATATAAACCAATGCAATGGAATTGAGAGTTCAAAAATAATTCCATAAATCTGTGACCAATTGATTTTCAACAAGGGTGCCAGGATCATTCAATGGGGGAAGATAATCTTTTTGACAAATAATACTGGAACAACTGAATTCCCCCCCTGTGAAAGAATGGAGTTGGACATCTATCTTACATCATACTCAAGTTAATTCAAGATTAATGGCCAAAATATAAGAGCTAAAACCATCAAACTCTTGGAGAAAAATACAACGGTAAATTTTCAGACCTTGGATTTAGCAATAGATTCTTAGATATGATGCAAAAAAAAAAAAAAAAGCCAGAAAAGAAACAAAAGATAAATTAGACTTCATCAGAATCAAAACTTTTTGTGCACTGAAAGAATAATCAACAAAGTGAGAAATGCAACCTACACAATGGGAGATAATATTTGAAAATCAGATATCTAATAAGAGTCTAGTATACAGAATAAAGGAACTCCTACAATTCAACAACAAAAGGACAACCCAACTAAAAGAATGGACAAAAAACTTGAATAGACATTCCTCCAAAGAAGATATACAAATGACAAACAAGCACATGAAAAGATACCCAACATTATTCGTCATTAAGGAAATGAAAGTCAAAACCACAATGAGACACTACTTCACACTCATTAAAATAGTTTTTGTTAAAACAAAGGAAAATAATAAGGGTTGGTGAGAAGGTGAAGAAATCAGAACACTTATATGTGATTGGTGAGAATACAAAATGGTTCAACTGCTATGCTGAACAGTTTGATGGTTCCTCAAAAAGATTCACACAGAATTAACTATGACCCTACAATTTCACTTGTAGGCATATAACCAAAAGAATTGAAAACAGGGACTCAAACAAATACTTGCATACAAATGTTTACAGCATCATTATTCACAATAGCCCAAAGGGGAAAGCAATCCAAATGTCCATTAGCAGATGAATGGATAAACAAAGTATTCTACATACAGTAGAATATTAGTCAGCCATTAAAAAGGACTAAAGTACTGATATAGATTCCAAAAGGATGAATCTCAAAAATATTATGCTAAATGAGAGAATTCAACACAAAAGGTCACATAATATATTATTCCAATTATATGAAATATTCAGAATATGTAAATTCATGGAGATAGAATGCAGATTGGTGGTTTCCAGGGGTTGGAAGAAAAGAGGTGAGTGGGAACAAACTGATTAATAAGTAAGGGAATTTTACTTTGGAGTGACAGGAATGTTTTACAACTAGATAGAGATGGTGGTTGCACAGCTTTTAAAGGGCTCACACGCAGATTCACCTACTCCATGGCATAGTGCAGAAGCAGTCCTTTGAAAAGCACATAGACATTATGTGAAAAGATTCATTTTCTAATTTTAAAGCCCTGCTTTGAGGGGAAGGGGTCTTCTAGGATAGTCTCCAAGGATGGAGGCTGGTGGGAACCATCTTTCTGCTCTCCTTCTGGCTTGCTAATGCCAGTAGGCACTATCTTCCCCCACTTTCTTTTTTCTCTCTTTAATTCCATTTTTATTTATTTATTTTTTAAATATTTGTAAGATGTTAGTCCATTTTCTTCTTTTTTTAAAGATTTTATTTATTTATTCATGAAAGACAGAGAGAGAGAGGCAGATGGAGAAGCAGGCTCCCCACTGAGCAGGGAACCCAACATGGGGTTCGATCCCAGGACCCCAGGATCATGACCTGAGCCCACAGCAGATGCTTAACTGAGCCACCCAGGTGCCCTAATTCCACTTTTAAAATTCATTTTTTCTTTTCTTTTTTTTTTTTTCCTTTTCCAGTGAGTGCCATTTTTGCACTCCCCCTTTGTTTTGTTCCAACCAGTGGGGGCCATTTTTGATCTATCCCTCTACCATGCTCAAGAGCACCAGTAACTCTGAGATGAGATTTTATGCATGTCTGGTGCCCCAGTTTTTGCAGCTGCCACCAGGGATCACCTGCTACCCCTTGATCACTTTGCTCTAGAGGATTTTGCATTCTTAGGTCCCATGGGACTGTAACAATCAGAGATTCATTTCTTGGCAGACTACCACTCCTAGGCACTGCACAGATAGCAGACTGAAACACACCCTCAAGTTTTCTATGAAAGAGGCATACTTGCTAGTCCTGGAGCTTTGACCTCAGGAGCAGTCTTCAGGTTTGGCACACATCTTGAAGCCATGGAAGTACTCTCAGGGAACATAAGCCACGGAATACCATCTTTGCACTCTTCCTCTACGTTGCCTCAGCTCACTCGTATCTCCCAGAAGGGAGCTTACACACTCTGATTTTTATGACTATTGCCCAGGGGATACCTTCAAATCACTTGGCTGGAGGGGCCAGTGGGGTTTATGCTTATATAGAAGATTGTATATCTGCATTCCTTAAAAGCTGCTACCCGAGGGTCTAGCTTCTAATCAGCCTGAATCTAGGTGCTGACTGAGATCCTCTTCTTTGAGACACTAACCGGTCTTGGCACACCCTCAAATAAAGGGATCTATTAAAAATAATATAGGCTCCTTAGGAGTAGGAGTTAAGGTGGCAGAGGAGTAGGGGACCCTAATTTCATCTGGTCCTTGGAATTCAGCTAGATAGTTATTGAATCATTCTGAACACCTGCAAAATCAATGGGAGATCTGAGAAAAAAATTGCTGCAGTTCTACAAATAGAAAATCAACTACTTTTTGTAAGGTAGGAGGTACAGAGATGTGAATCTGGGGTGATATATTGGAAGATAAACCACAAGGGGGGAGAGAGCTCTTAAGCAGGCTACTGGAAAGTATTATGAGCAATGGAGTGCAAAATCGGAACATTTGGAAGTCTGCTGCAGTTGGGGACGTCCCTGGCTTAAAGGTGCTCAGGTGGCAAAGCAGGGCAGAATCCCAGGTGGGACAGCATGGTCTCAGGATCACCAGGATCACAAAAAGAATGGGATGCTTGAGTGTGGCAGAGTTACCAGGCATCAGAGTGAGGAAGCCAGCTGAAAGCAGAGAGTCTAGGCGCTGGCTTTCTGGTCAGTGTTTCCATAAACCACAAACCACTGCATGGTTGTGAAACTCCTCCTGGGGCAGGGGCCCAACAAAAGGCAGAAATGAGTTGAGATACCCCTCTCTCCCTTGGGAGGAATGGTACAAGTTTGTGCTGTAAGAGTTTGGAGACTGGGAAATGGGTTGCATGTCTGAGATAAAAAGATGCAGTCACAGGCTGAGGGTGAACACAGAATCTGAGCAGAAACCAGGGAGACAGGAGTGACTGACTGCTTTTCTGTGAGGACTCACTGAAGAAGCGGGGGCTAGAGACAGGGGCACTACCATTTTTATCCCACCCCACGCCCCCCATAGGTGCTGGAAGCCTTCAGCAAACAAAACAGAGCCACAAGTGCAATCCAGACCCACTTAACACTGAGCTTGGCCCCCTGGCAAGGGGGTGTGATTCCACCAGGGCAAAGACACCTGAGAACCAGCACAACAGGGCCCTCCCCCAGAAGACCAGCAGGAACAATTGGCTAATGCCAAGTTTACCAGTCATAGAGAACTGCACCACTTCAGCTCTTGGGGAAAATAGTATAGAGCATTCATGGATTTTTATATTACTCTTTAGTCTTTCAGTTTTATTTTTTTTTTTAGCTATTTTCTTATTTATCAATTCTTTTTTTAATTTTTTAGTTTTTTATTTTTATATATACTATGTATATATATAGTTTCCTTTTATTTTATTGTTGTATATAAGTTTTTCTTTCTTTCTTACTTTGGGATCTAGTTTCTTTTAACAAACAGACCAAAATACACCCAGGATCTAGTTTATTGTTTTGTTCTGCTTTACTTCTTGATTGATTTTTTCTTATTTTGTTTTGTTTCTGTTTTCTTCTGGGTTTTTTGTTTGCATTTTTCTGGTGCTGTTGCAATTTTTTGTCTTTTCTCTCTCTTTCATCTATTCTTTTCTGGACATAATGATGAGATGGAGAAACTCACCCCAAAAGAAAGAACAGGAGGCAGTACTCACTGCCAGGGATTTAATCTGTATGAATATAAGTAACATGTTGGAACTAGATCTCAAAACAACAATTATAAATATACTAGCTGGGCTTGAAAAAAGCAAAGAAGACACTAGAGAATTCCCTACTGAAGAAATAAAGGAACTAAAATCTAATTAGGCCAAAATAAAAAAAGGCTATTACTGAGATGCCATCAAAAATGTAGACTCTAACTGCTAGGATAAATGAGGCAGAAGAGAGAGTCAGTGACATAGAGCACAAAATGATGGAGAATAAGGAAGCTGAGAAAAAGAGAGAAAAATAACTACTGGATCATGAAGGGAAAATTCATGGGATCAGTGATATCATAAAGCAAAATAATATTTGAATAATAGGGATCCCAGAAGAGGAGGAGTGGGAGAAAGGGGCACAAGGTATATTTGAACAAATTATATTTGAGAACTTCCCTAATCTGGGGAAGGAAACAGGCATTCAAATCCAGGAGGCACAGAGAACACCCCTCAAAGTCAATAAAAATGGGTCAACACCTTGACATATAATAGTGAAGGTTGCAAATTTCAGAGATAAAAAGAAAATCTTGAAAGCAGCATTTGACACTCCAATCAAAAGACACAGGGTATCAAATTGGATTAAAAAAAAAGACTCATCGATATGCTGCTTTCAAGAGACATTTTAGACCCAGAGACACCTCCAGATTGAAAGTGATGGGGTGGAGAAATATGTAGGTCTTTAACCTACAAGGGTAGAAACATAAGCCTGGCAGTGCCAGTCTACAGAGACCTGGCAGGCCAGAAAGGACTGGCATGATATATACAATGTGTTAAATGGGAAAAATATGCAGCCAAGAATACTTTATCCAGCAAGGCAGTCATTCAGAATAGAAGGAGAGATAAAGAGTTTCCAAGACAAACAAAAACTAAAAGAACTTGTGAACACTAAACCAGCCCTGCAAGAAATATTAAAGAGGATCCTTTGAACAGAGAGATTGCCCAAAAGTAACAAAGACCAGAAAGAAACAGACACAATCTATAGAAACAGTGACTTTACAGGTAATAAAATGGCACTAAATTCATATCGTTCAATAGTTACTCTGAATGTATATGGACTCAATGCTCCAATCAAAAGACACAGGGTATCAAATTAGATTTTAAAAAAAGAAAAGAAAAAAAAGGAGAAGGAAAGATGGCGGAGGAGTAGGGGACCCTATTTCAACTGGTCCCCGGAATTGAGCTGGATATCTACCTGAGCACCCATGAAATCAGCTTGAGATGTAAGAAGATCTGGATCTCTACAAACAGAATATCACAGGCAGTTGGTTTCAAGGTACGAAGTGGGGAGCCCTGATTCTGCGGGCAGATATCGGAGGATACACGGCAGTGGGAGGGAGCCAGTCTGTGGGTATCCTACACTGCTGGTGAGTGACAGCCTCGCACGCTGGGGACAGGGCACAGACTTGCAGACCGGAGGTGGTGGGGAAAGGACTTTAGGGCAGCCCCTGGGGCAGAAATCCGGAGCGGCGGGGTCCCGCGAGTGAACTGAGAGCGGCTGGCAGTTTTAGAAGCACAAAGGGCAGAGACATGACCAACCTGGAGGCAGGACTGGGGGCGCTGTGGAGGGGCGCACAACCCAGGCCGCTGTGGTTTATAGCAGCACAGACAGAAACGGAGACAGTGTGGCCTGAAGAGCTCACTGAAGAATAGACTGCAGTCTCTCTGCGCTGGAAATGGTCTCTTCTACTCTGACTTGTGGAAGAGACACAGAAAGCCACCAGGGAAAGCTGCGAGAGAACAAAAGTCCCAAAAAGTGATTCCCGCTGAGCCCATGCCCTGCCACAGGGGGACAGGGCAACTCTGCCCAAACAGGGTTGCCTGAGTAACAGTGCAGCAGGCCCCTCCTCTGAGAGACAGGCTGGGAAAACAAGAGGCCAGCAACCCTAAGGTCCCTAGAAAACAGGTGCATCTTGCTTGGGTTCTGGTCAATAATTCGGACTCTATACATTCCCTCAAACACCCATCAACAGAATGACTAGGAGGAGGAACCCCAAAAGAGAAAAGACTCAGAGATTATGACTTATGCCGCAGATTTACAAATGGATGCAGATATAATCAAGATGTCGGAGATGGAATGCATGCTAGCAATTGTGAAGACAATGGCTAGAATGGAGAAATCAATTAAAGGCAACATAGAGTTTCTAAGGGCAGAAATAAAAGGGGAATTGGCAGAACTTAAAAATGCTA
>NW_023270855.1:360477-374768 GCF_011800145.1 Mirounga leonina
AGCAACTTCTTCCTAGAAACATCGCCAAAGGCAAGGGAAGCAAGGGCAAAAATGAACTATTGGGACTTCATCAAGATAAAAAGCTTTTGCAAAGCAAAGGAAACAGTTAACAAAACCAAAAGACAACCGACAGAATGGGAGAAGATATTTGCAAATGACATATCAGATAAAGGGCTAGTATCCAAAATCTATAAAGAACTCATCAAACTCAACACCCAAAGAACAAAGAATCCAATTAAGAAATGGGCAGAAGACATGAACAGACATTTTTCCAAAGACATCCAAATGGCCAACAGACACATGAAAAAGTGCTCAATATCGCTCGGCATCAGGGAAATCCAAATCAAAACCTCAATGAGATATCACCTCACACCAGTCAGAATGGCTAAAATTAACAAGTCAGGAAACGACAGATGTTGGCGGGGATGCGGAGAAAGGGGAACCCTCCTACACTGTTGGTGGGAATGCAAGCTGGTGCAGCCACTCTGGAAAACTGTATGGAGGTTCCTCAAAAAGTTGAAAATAGAGCTACCATATGATCCAGCAATTGCACTACTGGGTATTTACCCCAAAGATACAAAAGTAGGGATCCGAAGGGGTACATGCACCCCGATATTTATAGCAGCAATGTCCACAATAGCCAAACTGTGGAAAGAGCCAAGATGTCCATCGACAGATGAATGGATAAAGAAGATGTGGTATATATATACAATGGAATATTATGCAGCCATCAAAAGGAATGAGATCTTGCCATTTGCAACGACGTGGATGGAACTGGAGGGTATTATGTTGAGTGAAATAAGTCAAACAGAGAAAGACATGTATCATATGATCTCACTGATATGAGGAATTCTTAATCGCAGGAAACAAACTGAGTGTTGTTGGAGTGGGGGGTGGGGTGGGAAGGATGGGGTGACTGGGTGATAGACACTGGGGAGTGTATGTGCTCTGGTAAGCGCTGTGAATTGTGCAAGACTGTTGAATCTCAGATCTGTACCTCTGAAACAAATAATGCAATATATGTTAAGAAAAAAAAAAAGAAGAAGAAGAAGAAGGTAGCGGGAGGGGAAGAATGAAGCGGGGGAAATCGGAGGGGTAGACGAACCATGAGAGACGATGGACTCTGAAAAACAAACAGGGTTCTAGAGGGGAGGGGGGTGGGAGGATGGGTTAGCCTGGTGGTGGGTATTTAGGAGGGCACATTCTGCATGGAACACTGGGTGTTGTGCACAAACAATGAATCATGGAACACTTCATCTAAAACTAATGTTGTAATGTAAGGGGATTAACATAAGAATAAAAAAATTAAAAAAAAAAAAAAAGAACTTATCAAACTCAACACCCAAAGAACAAAGAATCCAATCAAGAAATGGGCAGAAGACATGAACAGACATTTTTCCAAAGAAGACATCCAAATGGCCAACAGACACATGAAAAAGTGCTCAATATCGCTCAGCATCAGGGAAATCCAAATCAAAACCTCAATGAGATACCACCTCACACCAGTCAGAATGGCTAAAATTAACAAGTCAGGAAACAACAGATGTTGGCGGGGATGCAGAGAAAGGGGAAGCCTCCTACACTGTTGGTGGGAATGCAAGCTGGTGCAGTCACTCTGGAAAACAGTATGGAGGTTCCTCAAAAAGTTGAAAGTAGAGCTACCATATGATCCAGCAATTGCACCACTGGGTATTTACCCCAAAGATACAAAAGTAGGGATCCGAAGGGGTACATGCACCCCGATGTTTATAGCAGCAATGTCCACAATAGCCAAACTGTGGAAAGAGCCCAGATGTTCATCAACAGATGAATGGATAAAGAAGATGTGGTATATATATACAATGGAATATTATGCAGCCATCAAAAGGAATGAGATCTTGCCATTTGCAACGACGTGGATGCAACTGGAGGGTATTATGTTTAGTGAAATAAGTCAAACAGAGAAAGACATGTATCATATGATCTCACTGATATGAGGAATTCTTAATTGCAGGAACCAAACTGAGAGTTGCTGGAGTGGGGGGTGGGGTGGGAGGGATGGGGTGACTGGGTGATAGACACTGGGGAGGGTATGTGCTCTGGTAAGCGCTGTGAATTGTGAAAGACTGTTGAATCTCAGATCTGTACCTCTGAAACAAATAATGCAATATATGTTAAGAAAAAAAAAAGAAGAAGAAGAAGAAGAAGGTAGCGGGAGGGGAAGAATGAAGTGGGGGAAATCGGAGGGGTAGACGAACCATGAGAGACGATGGACTCTGAAAAACAAACAGGGTTCTGGAGGGGAGGGGGGGGGGAGAATGGGTTAGCCTGGTGGTGGGTTTTGAGGAGGGCACATTCTGCATGGAGCACTGGGTGTTATGCACAAACAATGAATCATGGAACACTTCATCTAAAACTAATGATGTAATGTATGGGGATTAACATAAGAATAAAAAAATTAATTAATTAATTAAAAAGATGTGATATATATATATATAATACACACACACACACATACAATGGAATATTACTCAGCCATCAGAAAGAATGAAATCTTGCCATTTGTAAGGATGTGAATGGAACTAGAGGGTATAATGCTAAGCAAGATAAGTCAATGATAGACAAATACCATATGATTTCACTCATATGTGGAATTTAAGAAACAAAATATGAACATGGGGAAGGGAAGGAAAAATAAAATAAGACAATATCAGAGAGGGAGACAGCATAAGAGAATCTTAAATATAGGATACAAAGCAAGGGTTGCTGGAGGGGAGGTGAGTGGGGGGATAGAGTGATGGGCATTAAGGCAGGCATGTGATATAATGAGCATTCGGTATTCTATGCAACTGATGAATCACTAACCTTTACCTCTGAAATCAATAATGTATTATAAGTTAATTGATTTTAAAATTTAAAAAAGATAAAATGGACAAGAAATACTGGAAGTAAAACAAAATAAAAATAACCTTGTGAGTTAAATTATCACTTTAACAGGCCAAAAAATTTTAAAATTCCAGTATTCAGTGGTCATTCAGGAGGTAGACAGTGTTCAATACTAATGAATCTAATATGTAATTTTTGGCAGATTGACAGCCACAGCAACTTCTTTCAAGACATGTCTCCAAAGGCAAGGGAAACAAAAGCAAAAATGAACTTTTGGGTCCTTATCAAGATAAAAAGCTGCTCCACAGCAAAGGAAACAGTCAACAAAACAAAGAGGCAGCCCATGGAATGGGAGAAAATATTTGCAAACAACACTACAAATAAAGGACTGGTATCCAAGATCTATAAAGAACTTCTCAAACTCAACACCCAAAACACAAATAATCAAGTCAAAAAATGGGCAGAAGACACGAACAGACACTTCTCCAAAGAAGACATACAAATGGCTAATAGACACATGAAAAAATGTTCAACATCACTAGCCATCAGGAAAATACAAATCAAAAACCTCAATGAGATACCACCTTACACCAGTTAGAATGGATAAAATTAAGAAGGCAGGAAACAACAAATGTTGGTGAGGACATGGAGAAAGGGGAACTGTCTTACACTGTTGGTGGAAATGCAAGCTAGTACAGCCACTTTGGAAAACAGTGTGCAGGTTCCTCAAAACGTTAAAAATAGACCTACCCTATGACCCAGCAATTGCACTACAAGGTATTTACCCCAAAGATACAGAAGTAGTGAAATGTAGAATAGGTAGAACACATAATTAGATCAATAAATATGGGTATCATGGAAAATGGCTTTAACTAAATTAAAAAGTATCTGTCACAAGCCAACAACCAAAGTCAAGTTTAATGAGTAAAGGCATCCTTGTTTGAATCAGGCAACATAAGCATGCTTGATGAGCTAAGGGTGCAGAAACCCTTCACCAAGATCCTTGGGATCAGTTCAATCCTACAATCAGAGTTTGTCATACTTTTCAAGGCCATATTGACTATAAACTATAAATTGCATACAAGCCCAGTGGGGGTTGGGGCAGCTCTCCATTATCAAGCACATTAGTATCTCAGCAGCCCAAGTTGTGCATAAGGGTAGCCTACATTAAGAGTGTAAGAGTATAAGTAGCTTACATTAGTTCACGTCAGGTTTTGTTTCCCAATGAGTTTGCCACAAACCTATGAAAGGACTTGTAGATTTCAGAACTTTTGGCACTTAGAAACTGCAGATATGGTACTGAAGACCTGTGCTGTCAATCAACATCATCCAACAAATTCTAGACAATAAAACAAGACAAAGAAACGAGGGAAAAACATTGAAAAGGGAAGAGATAAAATTGTCATTTGTATTAATAGTCCATTTCAAAACAATAAGAGAGTGCGGTAAGACAGCTGGATTTTTGAGTTGTATTTCTTAAATTGAGTATTTGCCCATATATAAAACATATGTGTGTGAACATGGGTGTATGTGTGTAAGAATGCATAACATCCTTTCTTTTCTCCCCGATAGACACCAAGGACAGTAACAGTCCTTGGCTAATAATTTAATCCAGCCTTTTCTGGACTGTTCATTTCTAAGGCTCTCATCATGTTGCTAAGGGAGCAGGCTTTTAAGGAAGGGGGTCTGAGGCTGCTTTCTTACCCTGCTAAGCCTGAAAGGGAAGTGGAAAGGAACAAAAGACTAAATACCCCTCTGGATAATAGTGTGATTTACTGATTCTATGGAAGAGGGAGTGTTCTTTGCTAATTGAGAGACAGGAGACATTTCTTCCTCACTGTGGCAAGAACTAATTAATGTTTGTCCTTAAAAAGTACATGTTTGTGCTTAATTCAAGACACACTGCTGTACCATGCACAGATAAATTTCTAGATAGATTAAATTTTAAATAGGAAACATCACTAAAATCATTTCAGTAAGATATAGAATAATAATGCTAAAAACTTGGAGTAGAAAGTCTTATTTCTCAGAAGTCAGAAAGGCAAAACATGACTGATTTAACCATGTGAAAATATGAAATATTTATGCTAAAAAGCACCACAAATATTAAAAGAGGAAGAAGTCACTGGTGAAATGACCATCAGAGAGTGTTATGGGTTGGATGATGTGTTCCACCCCCCAAAAAAGGTATTTTGAAGTCCTAACCTCAGAATATGACCTTATTTTGAAATAGGGTCTTTAAAGAGGTAATCAACTTAATGTGTGATTGTAATGTCTTTGTCTGGTTTTGGTATTAGGATGATGCTGACCTTAAAGAATTTGTGGAAAATTGGACATTTTGAATATTATAGTGTGGCAGTTCTGGAAATCAGATTCTCCCCTACTCCAGTGTTGCTGCTTCTTACAGTTGTAGTTTGTATTCTTACTGACTTTTCTGAACTAATTTTATGAAGTCTGTATTCTTTGTCTAGTGTGGCCATGGAGGTCATGCTTGGTGGTCAGCTAGTGCTTCAATAAAGATCTTAAATGCCTGAGTCAAAAATCTCTCTGTCTTTGCAGATGGGCTCTGTTTTTGTGCTGGGTCATGCCTTCAAAATTCAGTATACAGTTTAACAACTCTGTCTTAGCCTTCCCTTCCAGCTTGCACAGTCTGAAGGTCAGCCAGAGGTCAGAGCTTAAGGCCTTCTCAGGTCTCATTTAAGTGTGCACCAAGCCCTGGGCCTTCTGGGCTCCCAGGAATATGTGGCAGCTTTTCAAAACCCTTGTTCCCCACCATGTCTCATACCCCAGGCTTTCCTCCCTAGCTTATTGGTTAGCAATTGTGTGCCCCAGTTGTTGTCCTTGCCCAGACAGCAGTGAATTTGACATTTGCCTTTAAATGCTTTTGACAGAATAATAAAAGCTATGGTAGGGCTCTGAGTTAGGAAAATAAAAACAAGCCCTTGATCTACCCTTCAGGAAGTCATCAGACAGGGACAAACAAATGATGATTGTTTCAGAATAAGGTCTGTTCCCCATCCAGTACTAGGTACCTGTACTATGAATGCAGTCTGCTCTCTCACACCATCCAGCGCAGAATGGGACCAGCATAAGACAAATGCCACAAAGGTCTTTTACTGAAATTGAGCTGTTTTTCTCAATTAAGCATTCCCCTGGCTGCTGTAAGCTTTTTATTTTTCATTTTTCATTTTTTTTTATCTTATTTGATTATGTCATGTTAATCACCATACATTACATCATTAGTTTTTGATGTAGTGTTCCATGATTCATTGTTTGCATATAACATCCAGTGCTCCATTCAATACATGCCCTCTTTAATACCCATCACCAGGCTAACCCATCTACAGACCCCCCTCCCCTCTAGAATGCTCAGTTTGTTTCTCAGAGTCCATAGTCTCTCATGGTTCATCTTTCCCTCCTATTCCCCCCCCCCCTTCATTTTTCCCTTCTTACTATCTTCTTCTTCTTTTTTTTTTTTACATATAATGTATTATTTGTTTCAGAGGTACAGGTCTGTTTTTCAACAGTCTTACACTCATAGTGCTCACCATAGCAATACCCTCCCCAATGTCTATCACCCAGCCACCCCTTCCTTCCCACCCCCCACCATTCCAGCAACCCTCAGTTTGTTTCCTGAGATTAAGAATTCCTCATATCAGTGAGATCATGATACATGTCTTTCTCTTATTGACTTATTTCCCTTAGCATAATACCCTCTAGTTCCAACCATGTCATTGCAAATGACAAGATTTTATTCCTTTTGATGACTGCATAATATCCCATTGTATATATATACCCCATCTTCTTTATCCATTCATCTGTCAATGGACATCTTGGCTCTTTCCATAGTTTGGCTATCGTGGACATTGCTGCTATAAACATCGGGTGCACGTACCCCTTCAGATCACTACATTTGTATCCTTGGGATAAATACCCAGTAGCACAATTGCTGGGTCGTACAATAGCTCTAGTTTCAACTTTTTGAGGAACCCCCATACTATTTTCCAGAGTGGCTGCACCAGCTTTCATTCCCACCAACAGTGTAGGAGGCTTCCCCTTTCTCCACATCCTCGCCAACATCTGTCGTTTCTTGACTTGTTAATTTTAGCCATTCTGACTGGTGTGAGGTGATATGTCATTGAGGTTTTGATTTGGATTTCCCTGATGCCGAGCGATGTTGAGCACTTTTTCATGTGTCTGTTGGCCATTTGGATGTCTTCTTTGGAGAAGTGTCTGTTCATGTATTCTGCCTATTTCTTGATTGGATTCTTTGTTCTTTGGATGTTGACTTTGATAAGTTCTTTATAGATTTTGGATACTAGCCCTTTATCTGATATGTCATTTGCAAATATCTACTCCCATCCTGTCGGTTGTCTTTTAGTTTTGTTGACTGTTTCTTTTACTGTGCAAAAGCTTTTTATCTTGATGAAGTCCCAATAGTTCATTTTTACCCTTGCTTCCCTTGCCTTTGGCGATGTTTCTAGGAAGAAGATGCTGCAGCTGAGGTCGAAGAGGTTGCTGCCTCTATTCTTCTTTAGGATTTTGATGGACTCCTGACTCACATTGAGGTCTTTCAACCATTTGGAGTCTATTTTTGTGTGTGGTGTAAGGAAATGGTCCAGTTTCATTCTTCTGCATGTGGCTGCTCCAATTTTCCCAACACCATTTGTTGAAGAGACTGTCTTTGTTCCATTGGACATTCTTTCCTGCTTTGTCAAAGATGAGTTGACCATAGAGTTGAGGATCCATTTCTGGGCTCTCTCTTCTGTTCCATTGATCGATGTGTCTGTTTTTGTGCCAGTACCATACTTTCTTGATGATGACAACTTTGTAATAGAGCTGGAAGTCCGGAATTGTGATGCCACCAGCTTTGCTTTTCTTTTTCAACATTCCTCTGGCTATTCGGGGTCTTTTCTGGTTCCATACAAATTTTAGGATTATTTGTTCCATTTCTTTGAAAAAAGTGGATAGTATTTTGATGGGGATTGCATTGAATGTGTAGATTGCTCTAGGTAGCATTGATATCTTCACACTATTTGTTCTTCCAATCCATGAGCATGGAACGTTTTTCCATTTCTTGTGTCTTCCTCAATTTCTGTCATGAGTATTTTGTAGTTTTCTGAGTACAAATTCTTTGCCTCTTCGGTTAGATTTATTCCTAGGTATCTTATGGTTTTGGGTGCAATTGTAAATGGGATTGACTCCTTAATTTCTCTTTCTTCTGTCTTGTTGTTGGTGTATAGGAATGCCACTGATTTCTGTGCATTGATTTTATATCCTGCCACTTTACTGAATTCCTGTATGAGTTCTAGCAGTTTTGGGGTGGAGTCTTTTGGGTTTTCCACATAAAGTATCATATCATCTGCAAAGAGTGAGAGTTTGACTTCTTTGCTGATTTGGATGCCTTTATTTCTTTTTGTTGTCTGATGGCTGTGACTAGGACTTCTAATACTATGTTGAATAGCAGTGGTGATAGTGGATATCCCTGCTGCGTTCCTGACCTTAGGGGGAAAGCTCTCAGTTTTTTCCCATTGAGAATGATATTTGCTGTGGGTGTTTCATAGATGGCTTTTATGATATTGAGGTATGTAACCCTCTATCCCTACACTCTGAAGAGTTTTAATCAAGAAAGGATGCTGTACTTTGTCAAATGCTTTTTCTGCATCTATAGAGAGGATCACATGGTTCTTGTTCTTTCTTTTATTAATGTATTGTAACACATTGGTTGATTTGCGGATTTTGAACCAACCTTGCAGCCCAGGGATAAATCCCACTTGGTCGTGGTGAATAATCCTTCTAATGTACTGTTGGATCCTATTGGCTAGTATTTTGGTGAGAATTTTTGCATCCATGTTCATCACGGATATTGGTCTATAATTCTCCTTTTTGATGGGGTCTTTGTCTGGTTTGCGGATCAAGGTAATGGTGGCCTCATAAAACGAGTTTGGAAGTTTTCCTTCCATTTCTATTTTTTGAAACAGTTTCAGAAGAATAGGTATTAATTCTTCTTGAAATGTTTGGTAGAATTCCCCTGGGAAGCCACCTGGCCCTGGGCTTTTGTTTTTTGGGAGATTTTTGATGACTGCTTCAATTTCCTTAGTGGTTATAGGTCTGTTCAGGTTTTCTATTTCTTCCTGGTTCAGTTTTGGTAGTTGATACATCTCTAGGAATGCATCCATTTCTTCCAGGTTATCTAATTTGCTGGCATAGAGTTGCTCATAATATGTTCTTATAATTGTTTGTATTTCTTTGGTGTTGGTTGTGATCTCTCCTCTTCCATTCATGATTTTGGATCCTTTCGCTTCTCTTTTTGATAAGTCTGGCCAGGGGTTTATCAATCTTGTTAATTCTTTCAAAGAACCAGCTCCTAGTTTCATTGATCTGTTCTACTGTTCTTTTGGTTTCTATTTCATTGATTTCTGCTCTGATCTTTATTATTTCTCTTCTCCTGCTGGGTTTAGGCTTTATTTGCTGTTCTTTCTCCAGCTCCTTTAGGTGTAGGGTTAGGTTGTGTACTTGAGACCTTTCTTGTTTCTTGAGAAAGGCTTGTATTGTGATATACTTTCTTCTTAGGACTGCCTTTGCTTCATCCCAAAGATTTTGAACAGTTGTGTTTTCATTTTCATTGGTTTCCATGAGTTTTTCTTTAATTTTTCATTAATTTCCTGGTTGACCCATTCATTCTATAGTAGGATGCTCTTTAGCCTCCATGTATTTGAGTTCTTTCCAACTTTCCTCTGTGATTGAGTTCTAGTTTCAAAGCACTGTGATCTGAAAATATGCAGGGAATGAATCTTTTGGTACTGGTTGAGACCTGATTTATGACCTAGGATGTGATCTATTCTGGAGAATGTTTCATGGGCACTAGAGAAGAATGTATATTCTGTTGCTTTGGGATGCAATGTTCTGAATACATCTGTGAAGTTCATTTGGTCCAGTGTGTCATTTTGTGTTTATTCCCTTGTTGATCTTTTGTTTAGATGATCTGTCCATTTTATTGAGGAGGGTGTTAAAGTCCCCTACTATTACTGTACTGTTGTTGATGTGTTTCTTTGCTTTTGTTATTAATTGGCTTATATAATTGGCTGCTCCCATGTTCGGGGCATAGATATTTACAATTGTTAGATCTTCTTGTTGGATAGACCCTTTAAGTAGGATATAGTGTCCTTCCTCATCTCTTCTTATAGTCTTTGGTTTAAAATTTAATTTGTCTGATATAAGGATTGCCACCCTAGCTTCCTTTTGGTGTCCATTAACATGGTGAATGGTTTTCCACCCCCTCACTTTCAATCTGGAGGTGCCTTTGGGTCTTAAATGAGTCTCGCAGACAGCATATCGATGGGTCTTGTTTTTTTATCTAATGATACCCTGTGTCTTTTGATTGGGGCATTTAGCCCAATTACATTCAGGTTAACTATTGAAATATATTAATTTAGTGCCATTGTATTGCCTGTAGTTGACTGTTACTGTATATTGTTTCTGTTCCTTTCTGGTCTATGTTACTTTTAGGCTCTCTTTTTGCTTAGAGGACCCCTTTCAATATTTCTTAGAGGGCTGGTTTCATGTTTGCAAATTCTTTTAGTTTTTGTTTGTCCCGGAAGCTTTTATCTCTCCTTCTATTTTCAATGACAGCCTGGCTGGATATAGTATTCCTGGCTGCATATTTTTCCCATTGAGTGCTCTGAATATATCATGCCAGTCCTTTCTGGTCTTCCAGGTCTCTGTGGATAGGTCTGTTGCCAATCTAATGTTTCTACCATTGTAGGTTACAGGTCTCTTGTCCTGAGCTGCTTTCAGAATTTTCTCTTTGTCTCTGAGACTCATAAGTTTTACTATTAGATGTCAGGGTGTTGAGACCTATTTTTATTGATTTTGAGGGGGGTTCTCTGTGCCTCCTGGATTTTGATGCCTGTTTCGTTCCCCAAATTAGGGAAGTTCTTTGCTATAATCTCCTCCAATATACCTTCTGCCCCTCTCTCTTTGTTCTTCTTCTGGGATCCCAATTATTCTAATATTGTTTCATCTTATGGTATCACTTATCTCTCGAATTCTGCCCTTGTGATCCAATAGTTGCTTATCTCTTTTTCTCAGCCTCTTTATTCTCCATCATTTGGTCTTCTATATCACTAATTCTGTCTTCTGCCTCATTTATCCTAGGAGTTAGAGCCTCCATTTTTTATTGCTCTTCATTAATAGCCTTTTTGATTTTGACTTGGTTAGATTTTAGTTCTTTTATTTCCCTAGAAAGGATTTCTCTGTTATCTTCCATGCTTTTTTCAAGCCCAGCTAGTATCTTTATAATTGTCATTCTGAACTCTAGTTCCGACATCTTACTAATGTCTGTATTGATTAGGTCCCTGGCATTTGGTACTGTCTCTTGTTTTTTTTGTTTTGTTTTGTTTTGTTTGGGGTTTTTTTGAGGTGAGTTTTTCCATCTTGTCATTTTGTCCAGACAAGAATGGATGAATGAGAGAACAAAATGCTAACAGGGTGAAAACGACCCCAGAAAAATATACACTAAACAAATCTGAAGAGACCTGAAACCGGGGGGAAAGAAAGGGAAAGAAAGAAAAAAGAAAAAAAAAAGAAGAAGAATAAAGAAAGAATATGATCAAATATGATCAGGCTGGTGCATAGACCAGCACCACACACTAGATTTTGGGCGTATTTTGGTCTGTTAGAAGAAACTACCTCCCAAAATTTAAAAGAAAGAAAAACTTATATATGTACAAAAGTAAGGGTAAATACAATGAAGGGATGGAAAATGACTGTAAAGATGAAAATTATAAAAGATTTTATAAAAGGAATTGATAAGATAAGAAGTTGGTTGAAAAAAGAAAGAAGAGAAATTAAAAAAAAAAAAAAGGGAGAGAATGTGATCAGGCAGGAGACTAGAACAAAGCCGTACACTGGAGATTTAGGGTATATTTTGTTAGAAGAAACTGTATCCCAAAATTTTAATGAGAGAACAACTTGTATATATATACCAAAAATAAGGTTAAGTACAATAAAGGGAGAGAATATGCCTCTAAAAATGAAAAATAAGAAAGATTTTTTAAAAAGGGATTGATAAGATGTTGATTGAAAAAGGGAAAAAGAAAAAATAAAAAAAATAGACAAAGAAAAAAAAGAAAATTTAAAAAATTAACTTTGAAAGACTAAATCATGGGGGGAAAAGGCATGAATTCTATATGCAGTATTCCCCTAGCGCTGGAGCTCTGCCATTCTCATTGATCGGTAAACTTGGTCTTGGCTGGCTGTTCTTGCAGATCTTCTGGGGGAGGGACCTGTTACTGTGGTTCCCAAATGTCTTTGCTGGAGGCGGAATTGCCCAGCCCTTGCTGTCCGGGCTAATTAATCTGCTCAGGTTTGCTCCCAGGAGCTTTTGTTCCCTGCAAGCCTTCCGTACAGCTTTGGAGGATGAGAGTGAAAATGGCGGCCTCCCAATCTCCACCCCGGAGGAGCCGAGAACTCGGGGTCCCACTCCTCAGTGAGCCCCCATAGAAAAGTAGTCAGTCACTCCCATCTCCCCAGTCTCCGGCTGCACTCCATGCTCACCTGGCCTGTGACTGAGCATTTCTATCTCTGGTACAGGACCCCGTGTGAGGTCTCCAAACCCAGCTCCTGCGCCACTCATCCTGGGGGAGGAAGGGGAGTCTCCCTGGATCTGCCACTTGTTGGGTCCCTGCTGGAGGAGCAGTGGCCTGACTGTGCTGTGGATCATGGTTTATGGCAACCCTGAGCTGAAAGCCCGCTCCTTGGCTCCATCTCTGCAGCCAGCTTCCCCACTCCAATACCTGGGAGCTCTGCCGCACTCAGGCACCCCCGGTCTTTCTGTGACTCCGAGGGTCCTGAGACCACACTGTCCCAGTGAGGGTTCCACCCCCTGCTTCCCCACTGGAGCGGTTTCCCTCAGTGGAGCCGACTTCTAAAAGTTCTGTGCTCCCCGGCTCTATCACTTGCCAGAAGCAGCTGATGGAGGCCCCCTCCCCCACCGTCTATCCTCCAGAATATCACCTCAGATTCACTTCTCCGCATGTCCTACCCTCCAGAAAGTGGTCGCTTTTCTGTTCAGAGAGTTGCTGCTATTCTTTTCTTCAATCTCCTGTTGAGTTTGTAGGTGTTCAGAATGGTTTGATCCCTATCCAGCTGAATTCCTGGGACCAGACAAAATTTAGGTCTCTTACTCCTCCTCCATCTTGCTCCTCCTCCTGCTGTAAGCTTTTAATTAGTTTCCAGCATTCCTAAATCATTGATTCTGACAGTTTTTGCCAGTTAATTCATTGCATTTGTGGAGGAACAGATTTTTCTGTTCCCTAAATGCCATTTTCACTTTCCACCCCTTTATTCTTAACCTACATATGTCTTTACATTTAAGTGGATTTCCTGTAGTCAGCGTATAGTTTGATCTTGTTTTTTTAATCCTCTCATGATCTCTGCCTTTTGTGTATTTAAACCACTTGAATTTAACGTTATTATTGATATAGTTGGATTAATACCACCATGTTTGTAACTGTTTTCTATTCATTGCATTTGTTCTGTTCCTCATTTTTCACTTTTTCTCTGCTTTCTGTGGTTTTAATTTAGCTTTGTATACGTTTCTATTTTTCTTCCTCTCTCAGCATATCAATTATACTTCTTGAAAAAAATATTAGTGGCTGCTCTAAAATGTGCAAAATACTTGAAGAACTAATTTAAGTCTGCTTTCAAATACAGTATATTGCTTCATGGATAGTACATTTACCTTATAACAGAGCATTCCCAGTGCCTATTTAAAAATGACTGTCATTTCTTTCCTTACCTATATGCATCCATTACCCAAGAGATGGTTACTAGTATTATTTTGAACAATCATTTACTTTTTAGATCAATGAAGAACATGAAAAATAACAAGCTTTCTTTTACCTTCATTCAATGCTTCCAATGCTGTTGCTCTTTTAGGCAGATCAGTTTCTGACCTGTATCATTTTCCTTCTGCTGAAGAATTTCTTTTAACATTTCTTATAGGTCAGGTGTGCTGGCAATAAGTTTCCTCCATTTTTATTTGTCTGAGAATTCTGTATTTCTCTCTATGTTTGAAAAATAATTTCATTTGGGGCACCTGGGTGACTCAGTCAGTTAAGCTTCTGACTCTTGATTTCAGCTCAGGTCATGATCTCAGGGTCATGAGATTGAGCCCCACCTAGGGCTTCACACTGAGCATGAAACCTGCTTAAGACTCTCTCTCCCTCTGCCCCTTTCCCTCCAGCCCACTCGTGCTCTCTCTCTCTCTGAAAAAGAAAGAAAGGAAAGAAGAAAGAAAGAAAGAAAGAAGAAAGAAAGGAAGAAAGAAAAAGAAAGAAAGAGAAAAAGAAAGAAAAGAAAGAAGAAAGAAAGAAAGAAAGAAAGAAAGAAAGAAAGAAAGAAAGAAAGAAAGAAAGAAAGAA
>NW_023270855.1:374778-415184 GCF_011800145.1 Mirounga leonina
GAAAGAAAGAAAGAAAGAAAGAAAGAAAGAAAGAAAGAAAGAAAGAAGGGAGAGGTGGAGGGAGGGAGGAAAGAAGACAGAAAATTGTGCTTGATACAAAATTCTAGGTTGGTGGTTTTTTCTTTCAACTCTAAATATTTCATTCCTCTCTCTTGCTCATATGACTTCTTATGAGAAGTGTGCTTTAATTATGCTTGTACACAGATCTTCATGGCAGCACCATTCACAATAGTCAAAGGTAGGAATAGCTCAAATGCCCATCAGTGGATGAATGGATGAACAAATGGTGTTATGTCCATACAATGGAGTATTATTCAGCTATGAAAAGGAATGAAGTACTGACACACACTACATGGATGAATCTTGAACACACTATGCTGAGTGCAAGAAGCCAGACAGAAAAGGTTATATATTATATTATTCCATTTACATGAAATATCCATAATAGGTCAATCCATAGAGATAGATAATAAACAGGTAGGAGCTGGGGGCTAGATGGAGGGGGATGGATTGGGACTGGCTGCCTAATAGGTACAGGGTTTTATTTCAGGGTGACAAAACTGTTTTGGAGCTTGTACTAAACACAGTAAGTGCCACTGAATTATAGATTTTGAAATGGTGAATTTTATGTTATATGAATTGCACTTCAAAAAGAAAGACGGAATCAAACTTGATTGTATGTGTGTGTGTATTTACATGGATAATTTTACATCCCTAGACTAGATAATGTATTTTTTTATATATCCATGAAATATTTATTAGGATTTATCATGGAATCTGTTGTGAACAAAAAAGGAGATCCAATAAAAATTAAAGCCACTAATAAAAAGCAGAACATGAATATATATTAGAATATATAGAAATCGAAAGCACACTTCTAGATGATTGGATCCCAGGGTGGTCCAGATGAAGAGTGCAGACTAAGTAAAAGCCATCAGAAAAGGAGCACTTTACAACAGAACTCTGGGACTTAAGGAACAGAGCACAAAAATGGTGTTAGCACATAATCTGTTCTAAACATTGGACAACAGAAGAAATCAGGAAGAGTAAATACATAAAAACAAAAGATGAAATTTATTAAAATATAGAATAAAATTAAAATAGAAATGAGAAGAAAAGACAGGAAAGAGTAAAAGAATTATAGGTGAACACTACATATATGTCTGTGGCACAAATTTCAAATCATGATGAAATTAGTGATTTCCTAGAAAAATATAAATGATAAAACTAAACCCAAGGTGTGGGCGTCTTGAACAGAAAATCACCATAGAAGAGATTGGGAATGTGATAGGAAATTTCTTCTTGAATAAGACACCAGAACAAGATGGGATGACAGCTGAATAAACTGATAATTCAGATAATTCTAATGTTATTTAAACTATCTCAGCCTATATAAAAAAGCAGAAAATTCCCTTATAAATAATCAGCAGAATAGAACACTCAAGTGGGATAAAAATATATAAGTAATCTATATATTAATTTCACTTCTGAATATAGATGAAAAATTCTAAATAACATATTAGCCAAACCAATTAGTAATGTTCCAAAAGAACAATACACAATTAAGCAGAGTTTAGTCTAAGAATAAAAAAGTATCTTAATATCAGGAAACCAAAAGAAGAAAAACCCTGTGGTTTTATTAATACATACTGAAAAGACAGCTAACCAAGTTTACCAGTTGTTCTTAATAAAAACTCCAGAAACCAAGGAAAATTATTTAATAAGGACTATCCACCAAAAGTAATAGAAAATATTATCCTACACTACAAAACACTAACATCATTTTAATTAAAATCATTAACTGGAGAGGGATACTCACTCGCATGTTGTTTAATGTCTTGGAGGTTGTAGTGAATGCAATAAGAACATGGGATAATTTAAACATTTGGGGAAAGAGATAAAATGATCTCTGTTTAGTATGTTATAATTATATATAGAAAACTCAAGACTATTAAGGAAGCAAAAGTATAGAGACAAAAAACAGATTAGTGGTTGCCTCAGGCTGGAGGTGGGATTGGAAGCAAATGCAAATTGGATTGAGGTGATATTTGCACAGTTCTGTAAGTTTATTTAAAATCACTGAATTATATACTTAAAATGAGTGAATTTTTGGTTTGTAAATTATGCCTCAATAAAGCTATTTAAAAAAATCTAGAGTGAATGAGAAAATTTAAGATGCTTGAATATAAGAATATTAAAAATATATTTCTTGGAAGATGTGGTATATATATATATAGATATATATAAATATATATATATATACACAATGGAATATTACTCAGCCATTAAAAAGCAATGAAATCTTGCCATTTGTAAGGATGTGAATGGAACTAGAGGGTATTATGCTACACAAAATATCAGTCAGAGAAAAAAATTATCATATGATTTCACTCATATGTAGAATTTAAGAAACAAAACAGAGGAGCATAGAGGAAGGGAGGGAAAAATAAAATCAGAGGAAACCAGAGAATGAGACAAAGCATAAGAGACTCTTAATCACAGGAAACAAACTGAGAGTTGCTGGAGTGGAGGGGTGTGGGGGGATGGGGTAACTGGGTGATGGGCATTAAGGAGGGTACATGATGGAATGAGCACTGGGTGTTATATACAACTGATGACTCACTGAGCTCTACCTCTGAAACTAATATATGTTAATTAATTGATTTTAAATTTTAAAAAATTCATAAAAGTTAAAAAAATATTTTTCTTGGGAAAATATTTTTAAATTTAGGAATATATTCAATAAGAAAAGCACAGAGATGTAAAGAAAACTGATAAATCATACTGAATGACATAAAGCAAGAAATTCGTGAATGGGCAAACTTGATAGCATTAACATGTCAATTATTCTAAAATTAATATGGAAAATTCACACATGAGAGATTATGGTTCAATTTGGTGGGAAATGTGAAATTATTTAATAGTGCTGGCACAACTGTAAAACAATCATATTGGACTCTCATATCATATACAAAAATAAATTCCAAAAATGCTAATGACTTAAATATAAAAAGCAAAACAATTAAAATCTTGCAAGAAAATTGGTAGAATTGTATGAACACTCTAGAAAACAAGAGAAGCCTTTTAACCAATGCTGGAAATGAAGAGATTGCTTTTTCAAAGAAGAAAGATATTGAAAATGTAAAAAAAAAAAAAAAACTAGGTGGAAAATCATTTTCCGTCAGGGGCAAGATGCATAAACAAAGTCAGGAAACAGATGCGAGATTTAGAAAAATATTTATATTACAGAGAATGAAGCACTATATCTGCAAGTTACTATGCATTTTTACAAAGTGAAAAACCTTTTGTTGATGTTTATACAGTGGAATAAAGAAAATGAGGAAAGATCTACATGACATGCTGATAAGGATGAACAATCCAATAGAAAATGGAAGGGCAGAAGAGATGATTTGTAGATGAGGAAATTCAAGTGATCACCAAACATATAAAAAGATGGTTAAGTGCATTAGTGGACAGGAAATGCAAAGGAAAATGACAATGAGATTTCACTTTACTTCCATAAAGCAGGCCAAATTTTAAAGATCCAGAGTACCTGTTGCTGGTGGGAATGCAGGGAAAAGAACACTCTTGGACATTGCTGGTGGACACATGCCATGTCAGAATATTTAGCACTGAGCTACATCCACAACTATTACAACTCGAGATTGTGTAGATGTGAATATAGACACAGACAGCTTGTATTGCAACATTATTCGTAGTGGCAAAAACCAACAAACCTGTGAAAAACCTGAATGGCTATGTGTGGAAGAATAGTTGAAAATATATGGTAATGCCAAACTAGGGTCTATTATGGGTTCATTAAAAGGGACTGAATTATAGGTAGACCAGTTGCCTGAGAAGGGTTTCCCCAAGTTAATTGAGAAGTAAGATGCCAAGAAATATATAAATATGATTCCATTTTTGAAAAATGGGTCCCAGAAGGAGATTGCATATATGCATATTATGTGAGCACATAAGTACATATACAAATATGTCTATATCTAGGTCAGTTGATTCTTATTTGAGCATAGTCGAAAATATGAAAGTATACATGGAAACTTGTTATCATGGATTCTTGGGAGTGTTGCTATATGGGTGAAGTGGGGATGGGAGAGGAAGGGGCAGAGAAAATCCAGCAAAAATGTATTTTTAAAAATAGAGGTGAATATATTATGTATAATATGCTTGCCATCACACATGTATGGAAAATTATAAATACATGTATATATACTTTTTCAAATGGAAATGAAACCAATTTTCCATCAGGGGACTAGAGGGTAGAGTAATGCAGGAGGAAAGATGTCAGCATAGATTATGTCTGATAGCTAAGACTATATTCACAGCCTCACACAAACCCTCCCAAGGTAGGTAAACCCTCCAAAGACCATTTCAACTCAGAATTCATCCCTTATTCATTAGCTGTAGACAGTCCAAGAAGGACTTCAGACTTGTCACATTATTGAGGTCTTCTCTCTTCCTTCCCTTTTTTCTTCCCTTTTGTTCTTTGAAATGCCACTAGGTGAAAGAGCAGTCAGTCTTTGAAACAACCTGAGGAACTCCCCTTTTCTCTCACCTTGGGGCAAGACAGTTTGTTGCACAGAAGCAATTAGAAACCTCCATTAATGAATTTTGAAATTCAAACCCTCTGCTGACATTTATACAATGGAATAAAGAGGATGAGGAAAGATCTACATGATATATTGATAAGCTTTTTCTAACCAAGTTGCACAGATATGAATAGAGTATTTCTATTTAAAATTTATTTTTCCAACTTTTTATTATGAAAAGCCTCAAACATACAGAAAAGTTGAAAGAATACTACATTAAACACTTCTTTATTTGTATAGCTCCCACCTAGGTAACAATTATTGTAAAAGGTTGTCATATTTGTTCTCTATTGATCTATGCTCTGCCATTTCATTGTAAATTGCAGACATCATGATGTTTCACTCCTAAATACTTCAGTCTGCATCTCCTGAGAATAAAGATAATCTCCTACCATTAGGAGATGCCATAATGGCATCTAATAAAATTAACAATAATTCCATGTCATTTAATATCCCATCTTTTAAAAATTTTATTTATTTATTTATTTGTCAGAGAGAGAGAGAGAGGGAGCAAAGCAGGGGGAGCAGTAGGCAGAGGGAGAAGCAGGCTTCCACTGAGCAGGGAGCCCGATGCAGGACTCGATCCCAGGACCTTGGGACTATGACCTGAGCCGAAGGCAGACACTTAACGACTGAGCCACCCAGGTGTCCCTTAATATCCTATCTTTATTTAAATTTCTCCTTTTATCCTTGGAATATATTTTATAGCTTTTTCTTAAAGTCAGATCCAATCTATATTCATGCATTGTATTTGGTTGTTATGACTTTTCAGTATCTGTTAGTCTAGAACAGCCCTCTTGCCCTTCTTTTATTTATTTATTTTGTAAATGGCATTGACTTTTTGAAAAGCCCAGGTCAATTTCTTGTAAAACGACCCACATTTTCATTTGCCTGATCTTTCTTTAATGAGATCATTTAACTTACCCTGCTGAATCTCTTATAAAGTAGAAATTAAGTCTCAGGGCTTATCAAGTTCAGGTTAAAGATTTTGGGCAAAAACACTTCATAGTTACACGTTTTTCATATTGCATCCTAGTGGAGGCATCCAGTATAAAGTTGCTGCACTATGAATGATGCTAACTGTGGCCACTCAATTAAGATGATGACGGGCAGAGCTCTCCACCAGAAAGCACAATGTTCTCTTTGTATATCTTGGTAAAGGAGACCTGGGCAGGGCACCAACTTTGCCCACTACCAATACCCAACAAATGGATATTAGGTCACAAAAGGGCAGGCCACCCATGCCATGATCTACTCTGCAGCTATTAAGAAGAAGATGTCAGTAAGGCCACAGCATATTCTGAGCTACATAGGATAGGGGAAGATTTTTCTAAGCGTGATATCAAACTTAGAATTCAGAAATTAAAAGATTGACAGATTTCACTATATTTAAGAGTTAAATTATCACTGGAATGCAAGGGTGAACCAAAATTTAAAAATCAATCAATGTAGTACACCATGCTAATAGAATGAAAGGAAATAACTACATGACCATCTCAATAGATGTAGGAAAATCATTTAACAAAATCATTTAACAAAACTTTAATGATAAAACCCACTCAGAAAACTAGAAATATAAAGGAGCTTCCTCGACATGATAAAGGGCATTTATGAAAAACCATAGCTAACATCACATTCAATGGTGAAAGGTGAAAACTCTCCCTCTGACAACACAAAAATGCCTGATTTCACCACTGCTATTCAACATTGTACCAGAATTTCTAGCCAGAGCAATTAAGAATGAAGGAAGGAAGGAGGGAAGGAAGGAAGGAAGGAAGGAAGGAAGGAAGGAAGGAAGGAAGGAAGGAAGGAAGGAAGGAAGGAAGAGACATCCAGGTTGGAAAGGAAGAAGTGAAACTATCTCTATTCCTCTACTCACAGATGACATGATCCCACATATGAACAATCCCAAAAAATTCACAAAAAAGCTAGTAGAGCTAATAAGCAAGTTTAGCAAAATTGGAAGACATACAAGATCAATACATAAAATTTAGTTGTGTTTCTGTACATAAGGAATGAACAACCTGAAAAAGAAATTAAGAAAATAAATCCATTTAAAATAGCATATATAAGGAATCGGTTTAGTCAAGAACATGAAATACTTGTATACTAAAAATGACAAAACGTTGCTGAAAGAAATTAAAGAGAACCTAAATAAACGATCCATGTTCTTGGATCAGAAGACCTAACATTTTTAATATGTCAATACTACCCAAAGTCATCTACAGATTCAGTGCAATCCCTGTCAAAATCCAACAGCCTTTTTTGCACAAATGGAAAAGCCAACTCTCAAATTCATATGGAAGTGCAAGGGGCCCTGAATAATCAAAAACAATTTTGTCAACAACCTAAATAAAGGAGCTAAAACCACAAAACTCTTAGAAGAAAACAAAGGGGCAATGGATTCTTAGATATGACACCAAAAATGCAAGCAACAAAAGAAAAACATAGATAAATTAGACTTCACCAAAATTTAAAACTTTGCAGGATCAAAGGACATTATCACGAAAGTGAAAAGACAGCCTACAGAGTGGGAGAAAGTATTTGCAAATCACATATCTGTTACGAAGAGCCTACTACCCAGAATATATAAAGAACTTTTATAATTCAATAATAAAAGCACAAGCCAATTAAAAATGGGCAAAGAGCTTGAATAGACATTTTTCCAAGGAAGATGTACAAATAGCCAAATAGCCAATAAGCATGGTCAATATCATTAGTCATTAGGGAAATATAAATCAAAGCCACAATGAGACACCACTTCACACCCAACAGGATGGCTGTAATTTAAAAACAAAACAAAACAAAATCAGAAAATGGCAAGTATTGGTGAGTGCTATGGCCTGAATGTTTATGTCCCCCTAAAATTCATGTGTTGAAATCCTAACACTGAAGTGATGGTGTTAGGAGGTGTAGCCTTTGAGAGGTTCTTAAGTCAAGAGGGAGTCTTCATGAATGGGATTAATGTCCTTATAAAAGAGACCCCACAGAGATTCCTAGTTCTTCCAGCCTGGGAGGACACAGAGAGAAAACACCAGCTGTGGACCAGGAAGAAGACCCTCATCCAATCATGCTGGCACCGTGAACTTGGACTTCCACCCTCCAGAACAAGTGAGGTTTAAATATTTATTGTTAGTAAGCCACCCACTCTGGTATTTTGTTGTATCAGCCCCAACAGACTAAGGTAAGGATGTGGAGAAATCGGAACCCTTATACATTGTTGGTGGGAATGTAAAATAATACCCAAAAAGTTAAACATAGAATAACCACATAACCCGGCAATTCCACTTCTGGTTATACACCAAAAAGAACCTTCCATTCAAACAATTACCCGTTAATAGCAGCACTATTTACAATAGCCAAAACATGCAAATAGTGCAAATGTCCATCCATGAATGGGTAGCTAGACTAATTGTGGTATACATACAATGGAATATTAATCTGGTAAAGACTCAACTGGCTGCCCCACAATTTTAGTTCTATCACTAACCACCTGGAGGTAGCATCAGACTCTGCAGGTTAAGGACACTGTCCACAAGACTGCCCCTACTTCAGATGCCAGCTGTAAGTCTCAGGGGGTCGGTCCCCAGGCCACCCACACTTCTTATTGACTGGCTGTGGATTCAGGGGTTCCCTCTAACCCCTTCAGTTTCCACAATTCACTAGAATGACTCATTCAGGAAATTCCTATGATTACTTATTATTATCTGTATTTATGATTATTTAATATGTTTTAGTAGAAAGGATACAGTATAAAGGCACCAGCCCAAGGAAGAGGTATAGGCGAGCCTGAGAGATTGCACAGAGCTCCCGTGTCCTCCTCTCATAGAATAAGGGCGTGTTGTCCTCCTGGCATATTCACATGCTCACCAACCAGAAGCTCCCCTGAGTTTTATTGGAGTTTCAACACACAGGTGTGGTTAAGTAAATCATTGACCATGTGACCCAACTCAATTCCAGCCCCTCTCTGTCCCCGGGCTGAAAATCCTGGCCCTCTAATCACGCATGTGGTCTTTCTGATGACCAGCCCCTGTCCCCAGTTAGGTAGGAGCACGAGTCACCTCATTAGAATAACAAAGACACTTCTATCACTCAGGAAATTCCAAGTTGTTTTAGAAGTTCAGCCCCTGGAACTGACCCCAACAGCCACAACCAAGCCATGACTGATACATGCTGGAACATGAATGAACCTCAAATGCATTATGCTAAATGAAGGAAGCCAGACACAAAGGTCACCTATCTATGATCCCTTTCTATGAATTAGCCATATGAGACAAAACCCGTATAGACAGAACACAGATGATAGCTGCCAGGGGTGGTGGAGGAGAAATGGAGAGAAATGACCCAGTGTGGACAGGGTTGAGCTGTTGAGCCAGCCCTAAAGCCCTTGCTTTCAGCTTCTTATCAAGGAAGATCATAAATGTCGTTTCTGTTCACAAATCTCTCTGTTGACTGTTCCCTCACTTGCCGCTGAAGGCATCCAAGAGATATAAGCCAAAGTGGCCAAGGCCAGACCAAGTTTGTAGATGTCCCTTTGGGGCTCTTAGCTCACAGGAGGAGGGGAGGAGCTCATGGGGCAGGGGTGGGAGGGGGCTAATGCTGGTTCACCCCAACCTCAAGCCCCTCCTGTGAGGCAGGGTGGAGGGCCACAGGACTCGCCCTGGGAAGGGGCTCTTAGTCCTCTCGAAGTCGTAGTGAAAAAATGAGCACTTTAAAAAGAGATTTCAAAGGTTTGTGTTCTGGTTATTCACTTTACTCTCCCTGTGACCTCCATCCCTCTGTGTCCTGTTTTTTGTCCCAGACGACTCAACATAGTTTCCATCATCCAGGCCTCTCACCTTTGGCTTCCAAAAGGGCCAGGTGGCTGGAGAGGATGGTTAGGTCTTCCCTGACCCCTGCTTTTGCTGTCATTCTGACAGTGGCCACTTCTTCTACAGACACTGTTCCCACTGAGAAATCCCCGATGCGTGGCTCCAGCTATCATGGGTCCAGGAACCCCTTGCCCATCCTGCTCCAGCAGAACAAGGACTAACAGCTCCCAGCCACACCACCCCAGACTGGTCCCCTGACTCTGCCCTTGACTCAGCAAATCATCCCTCCACTTAACCCTCTTCAGTTAAACTTTATAAGCATGCCATCTGTCTCCTGTTCAGACTTGGACTGATATATCGTCTGTGCAACTCTTCAGATGCAAGGAGATAGCTTTCATCTGCCAGCCAGATTGCCTTTGTCCTCTCTGAAGCTGTCACGGGGCCCTTAGAGAGTCACCGTTCCTGAAGGGGAGGCGGGGTCTCTGCTTAGTAACAAGGTCAGGGAGCAGGTGCACTAAAAGGTATGTAATAGAATCCCATTCTATTTAAATAGAGAGATGATGATGATGATGAAGACAGGTGATAGTAGATGAGAATATGTTTTACAAAAAGAGAGAATTTTGAAAGATTTATGTGAACGTTGACAATGATTATCTTTGTTGATAAAATTACCTTGAGGAGAGGACTTCCCTTTTACCATTTCAGCATTGTTTACTTTTTATATTGTGCCCATTCTTTCTTTTTCTTTACGAAGATAGATTGCATGGAAGCATTTGTATCAGTTATCTACTGCCATATAACAAACTGCCCTAAGCTTAGTGGTTTTATTTTGTTCACAGGCAATTTGACCTGGCTCAGCGGGGCCATTCTCCTGGCCTCCCCGCCTCCTCGGGGCTCCTTTGTGCATCCGTGCTCAGCCATAGGTCAGCTGGGGCTCTGCTTCTGGACTTTGGCTGGTCATCAGCTGGGGAAATAGGTTTTCTCTCTCATCCTCCCAAAGGCCAGCCAGGTGTGTCTCAGATTTCCTAGAGGAACACCAGAGTCCAGACACCTTCCCAGCCTCTGCTGGCCTCACGCTGGCCTCACAGGTGCAGCCAGTGGGGGAGGGGCTGAGCAGTGCTAGAGAGAGGGCAAGGCATGAAAAAATTGGGGCCAGCACTGCAGCCATCTACCACAGAGCTGAAGGCAGCCTGGTGGGGTGCCAAGAGCACCGGACTGGGAGATGAGCGCCTCAGCCCTAGGTCGGCTCCAGCCCTCGGCAGACCTCCGCTGTACATCAGCAGAATGACACCATACAAAAGAACAATGACAGCAACACATTGCTCAGAAGGTCGAAGGTCCCATGCATGGAGTTCATCCGGTTGAAAGATGGCAAGCTGGAAGCCTGTGGCTTGGAGGGGCTCATCGAGCTCCCGTTGTCCTGGGGCTGAGCTGTGACTGCCCCTGTGGCCCCCGCACACATCCTCTCCTCACCACTCCCCTCCTGTGTCCCTGACATCATGGCCAGGTGCCACCATCCTCCTGTTACAGATATTTTTTATTAATGTTTATGCTTTGCTTGTTTATGTGGCCTTCTGGGCCCCAGTAAGGGTTTGACTTTGCACCTCTTGAAGGAATGGACTGGGTAGGCAGTAGGAAGGATGACTTTGCACCTCTTGAAGGAATAGACTGCGTAGGCAGCAGAGACAGTGGTGACTAA
Organism: Mirounga leonina; assembly: GCF_011800145.1. Taxonomy (NCBI): domain Eukaryota; kingdom Metazoa; phylum Chordata; class Mammalia; order Carnivora; family Phocidae; genus Mirounga; species Mirounga leonina. Next base: position 385,896 of record NW_023270855.1, read on the forward strand.
AGGCAGTGACAGCCCATATGCAGGGACCAAGGGGACACTGCAGAGGGACAGGGGAGGCCAGGACCAGAGGAGAGGGAGGAGGGAATGGATCCAGAGCACACACGGCTCCAGATGCCTTCAAGGCCCAGGCTGATGAATTCAAGTCCTGTCTCCCTCCTAGCAGGGAACTTGCTGATGGGAGGGACAGGTTTTGTGAGGCACTTGGTAGGTCTCCATGGAGCTGCCTTCCCTGGCACCTGTCACGTTCGCAGCCTCCTCATTCAGCCTCACCACCTGTCCACACATTCGGGGAGGGGATGAGGGGGCAGAGGGTGGGAATTGCTGACCTGAGCCACCACGTGATCAGTGGTCAAGCTAGCCCTAAAGTCACTAACTATGGGCCCATCACTCAGTGGTTCTCACCCTGTGATGCTGGGGTTGGCAGACAAGATCCATGGCAGGGAATGAATGCCGTGGGATTTGGTGGCAGACAGTATTTGAACCCAGGCCTGACACGAACCTGCACTCTATACCCCACATGGAGAGAATGTCCCCTGGGCCTCTCCCAATGGGGACTTTATCACGAAAACATCTATGAGTCCACACAGTCTCCCAGATCCAAACAATGCAGCTGTTCACAGAGGGACCACCAACAGTTTCCTTTCACTACTGCCCCGTCCCCGGAGGACACGGCTATAAACAGCGCACCATGCAAGAAACTCTCAGCTCGTGAGCTGCAGAGGCGCAGCTGCATCGCAGGGGACGGTGGCTACAACTGGCGTGATTCATCCGCCTACACCTGCCACCTAAGCCATCTCCTCTCTCTCAGCACGGAAACAGCCCACCTTCCCTGTCTGCTCTTGCAAGAATGCCAGGTGATCACTCTGGATCATCTGCCAACATTCCATGTGCAAGTCCTTCCTAGGACAGATTCACAGAAGTGCGGTTGCTCAGGACCAGGGCCCGCAGTGTCTGATTGCCTCTTGGCCTGCATCCTCAACTACTCTGGTCATGTGCAGACATTTGCGTTTTTGCCAGTATGACGAGTGATAAATGACATGGTAGTTTACATTTTTATTTCCCTCATTACTGGGGGAAATTGTGGATAGTTTCATGTGTTCACGTCACTTTCCAAACCAGAAAAATCTACAAAAAAAAAATCTCGAGGTATCAAAAAGAAACAGAGGCTGAGAGCACCCCGATGCCCAGTTAGCCTGCCCCACCCTACACACAGGTGAAAAGACCCCCATTGGAGCACCCTTTCTCCGGGGCTGGGAAGGCTTTCTGTCTGTCCTGAATCTCAGCATCAGAGACGATGTGGGATCTGGAGGAGCATAAACACCTCCCAGGCCAAGAGCTCCATTGTATAGATGGAGAAACTGAGGCCCTGGGATTGGACACACCACCTGGCTGAGGCCTCACAGGGTGTGACAAAGCAGAGACCCATACCCAGATCTTTCAACTTTCACGAAGGCGAAGGACAGAACCAGAGCAAAAGAAAGGAGGTAGGGGCAGTGGGCCACACTTGTGCTCAGCAGGTGCAAGGCTTGGTTGGAGGTTGGCCCATCCCTCCCCACCTCACTCGGGCCAGGCAAGTATGCTTCCCCTCCTGACCTCATGGAGGGGCTCCATGAGGCCCCTAGAGGATCTCATAGAAATTACAACAGACGGTTTTATAAGCGGCATATCCCAGCATCAGCCCCTGAGGGTTGAAGAACTTTTTCCCAAGATAGATCAAAGGCCCATTCCCAGGGCACTCTGGGGGACAGGGGTGCTTGACACCTCCTTTTCCTGGTGCCCTGTCCCACAGACCTCAGCTCAGGACCTGCGGATGGCCTCACAGCCTGACCAGAGGAGGGCAGCGGAGTGCAGCAGATGGATGTGGAATCCTGGTTCTGATGGAAACCTCTATGGGGGACAGCGGTGGGTGCCCCCAAGGGTCACTTCTAAGATCAAGCAGAGCCGAACTCAAGACTGGTCTAAAGTCCCATGGAAAACACCTTAAGAAATCACCACACTTGAAAGCAACTGTCCTGGCCAAGTCAACACAGTTGGGTGTCCGTCCCTCTGCCACTGGATTAGATCACTGTTTATCTAGCTCAGCCAGGGATTTCAGGACCCTGTGTGAGCCATACCTATTTTTACACACTAGAGTCAGCCTTCAGGAGGACACAGAGCTCCCTAGGGCTGGACACCTACTTATGGGAGCAGGAGGTGCCAGGTTTCTGTGCTGGTTCTGCCGCATGGCTGTGACAAGAGTAGGGCACTTAGTAGGTGCTTAAGCATTTAGTAGGTGCCTCACAGCCTCCTCACTCCTGTTCTCTCCTGGGTTGTCCTATGTGTGTCGCTTACATGGCAAACCAGCATTTCTGTCCTCTTCCCTCTCCAGCCCAGACTCTCTTTTCAAGTGTGGATAATCGATTTTGACCCAGTTCCATGTGTCATGATGCAAAGCCCCTGTGTGCCTTCCCCTCCCTGATGGCCCTTTCAACCCATTGCACAACAGGGAGTGGGGTTACATCAGCTCAGAGCCCTGGCTAGCACACAATTCAGCATATCCAGGGCTTTTTGCTGCCTCTTGAGTAACTGGCTTTTGATGGGACTAGAGGGGAGGATCTGTGGAGACCCTCCTGCCAAGAGCAAGGTCCCAAGATGCCTGAGCCCGCCCTTTGGCCTCCATCAATCATGTAGCTGCCTCCTCCTCCTCGGTCCTGTCTGGCCATGTCCTCCCGCTGCCCCCCGCCCCCAGTCTCACAAAAGGCCTCCAGGGCAGGGCAGGCTCTGTGGCCCCCAAGCTGAACTCCCCCAAATCCAGGACCTGCTGCTTCAGCCTCAGAGCCACACTGGGGTTCCTCGGGGGAGACGCTGAGGTCCTCCCAGGCCTAAATGAGAAGTGAAATAGTAGCACAAAGCACAATCAGCAAGATGAAGTAAGCCAAAAGATGATCCTGTAATACAGTTAGAGATGTCCTTTAAAAACTAAATGCTTAAACTCCATGCAGTCAGGATGAGTTTCAAGCTGTAAAGTTGCACAGGCCATTTTACATGGAATTCATAGCTCCAATTACTCTCTCTCATCTCCCATTTTAAGGTAACCTAAATCTCAGCCAGTTCAGGGAACCCCTCCTGGGTGTGAATCCATCTCTGTGTATCTAGAAGGAGTTGGCAGCAGCCCGGTCACACCCCTGTTCATCCTGACCCCGCACTCTAGGGTCAAGAACACCAGGAGCCCAGGACTTGTGTGGGGGTGACTTGGGGCTCATCGCATCTACCCAGTGCCTTCAGGAATGGGGGTGGAGGGAGTTGGGCCACTTCGTTAGATGAGGGGAGGAAAAGAACCCATAGAGAGTTGGGGATTCGGGACATGCCATACTTCACAAGTGGGTCCTCCTTCCAAGGGGGGGCCTGTCACCCCAGGATGTGAGGATCCAGACACTGAGTGTTGAGAGAAAAGGTCAGCCCTCCCCGGAAAGCAGGGTCCCAGGATGGGATGTGTGGTGACACAGTTAGCAGCCCATCCCACAGCATCCCCCTCTCTGTCGGCACCACAGCAGTGCAATTATTCAAAGGTCTTGTTATCCTTTGTTCTCGTTATTAAAAGAAATAAAGAGTGGCACACAGGGACGGAAGTGCGGATACTGGTGGTGAGAAGCCTAGCTCTCTTGTGGCTTGAGGGCTGAGGGAAGAGTGTCTGCATTCACTCCCTTGGGCTCGGAGCTCGGCCTACAGCTACCTGTTCACATATGAAAGCAAAAGATGACTGAAAATCCAAGTCAGGACTGCTGGAATGTGCCATCAAAGACTGTATCCCAAAAGAGGGAAGTGGTTTCGGGGTTCTGTCCTGTTTGAGCTCTCTGGGAATGGACACCCCCCCACACCCCACACACACAGAAGCATAATATTGGCAACCAACAGGCAGCTTTTGCAATGTCTTCTTCAGGGGGTGCATTATGAATAGAAGCGGGCGCTTTCTCCCCTTGGCTTCACTTGAGGTCAGCATCTGAGATATTTCAAGCTAAGTTCATTTATGAAGAATGCACAGTTTATGCCCTCTTGATTCCAGTTGGCCTTTCTCCAAACATTTGCATACCCTGCCTCCTTCATACTTAAAACACATGCCCAGAGTTAATTAGGGGAGTTAATCGGGTCCCTCCAGTCACCCCTTCCGGGCTGTCCCTGCCTGGGCTGACTGCCTACCACAAACACAAACGGTGTGGGCCCAGTGCTAACACCTGCTGGGGCTGGCCAAGCAGTGCTCCCAGATGAATCACAGGCTAGCAGAAGGCAGAGGTGGGCAGGGTGGAAACAGCGGCAGGTTGCGTCACCCAGACCCACAGAAGGAGGCAGCTGGGCAGGCCTAACTTCAGAGATTCCCATTTTCCCAAAAAACACAGAAATCTGGATTTATATAAGAATTCAAAAGTTTTAAAATCAAAGCAAGGCCAAACAAAGAGTTATCAGTGAGCTGGAAGTCTGCAAAGGACTGGGGACAGGGACTAGTTTGTCCTCATTGACTGGAGTCCCTATGGTGCCTGACATGTCTTAGGCACTTGGGCAAACTATTCCTGAATGGATGGATGGATGGATGGATGGATGGATGGATGGATGGTAGATGAATGAATGAATGAATGAATGAATGAATGAATGAATGAAAAGTCTGGCAGGATGCTCAGTTCCCAGGGACCAGGAGGCTTGCTTACCCCACATTCTGTGGGGGAACACAATGTCCGGCGGGACCATGCCTGCCGAGGAACCGGAGCTGGCTCTGGCACGGGCTTGATGGCAGCCATGGCAGCAAGGAGCAAGGATGGAAAGCACTGGCCCTGCAGGGTCAGACATAGGGGCCCCCACTGACAATCTAGTTTTCCAGGCAACAGCTTCTACTCCTTAAGCCCTCCTGTCCTGGCTTCACATAAACACAAAGGCACACATGCAAGTGCCTGAGTTAGTGCAATCCCCTGAGCAAGGAGCACCTGCCCCTCACCCCCAATACCCACCTTGGGCCGCTCTTCCCAGGAGGCCTCAGTCCCAAGAGGCCAGGCCAAGTAGTTTGGGATCTGAGCCAGAGAGAGAAACTAAGCTCTCTCCTCTGCCCTGGGGGCCGCAGCCAGGACCTGAGAGCCCTCTGCCGTCCACGAAGGAGACTGAGACTATCCACCCAGGGTTACCCCTCCAAGTGTGTCTGGGGGCCTCTGTGTGTGCCTGCTCTGCTGTGTGTGCACACTATGCTGTGGATGGACGTGCCCCTTTGATGTGTCTGTACCACCTCTGTTTTGGAGCTGCACCACATGGATGTGTTCAGAGGGAGAGCACAGGCGTATTTGGCACAAGAATGCACATCTCTGTGTGCTAACAACTCCTACTGTGTGTATTTGTCTGGGAAGAGCATGGTGCAGATGCGTATACCATTGTGTGTGCCTCCCAACTGCAGCGGTTCTGAGCACGTGCCCAAAGGCAGTGTGTACACCTCACTGTGTTGTACTGTCTGGAGTGTGCGTGTGCGCGCACAGCTATGTGTACGTTCTGTGCGTGCGTGCGCGCACAGCTATGTGCGCTCTGTACGTGTGTGCGCGCACAGCTATGTGCGCTCTGTACGTGTGTGCGCGCACAGCTATGTGCGCTCTGTACGTGTGTGCGTGCACAGCTATGTGCGTGCTCTGGGTGTGTGTGCGCACAGCTATGTGCGTGCTCTGTGTGTGTGTGTGCGCGCACAGACACACACATTGTGCTGTGAGGGCCTGTGCACACATTCCCTGGGCTGAGGTGTGAGTGTGCCTGCTTGGTGTCCTGGTGGGGGTGAACGTGCTCCAGGCCTCTCTCGCTTCTGCTCCTGGGGCCACTGTCTGTCTGACTCCCCAACTGCTGTCAGCAGGTCACGTGGCTCTGAGGGTCGGTGACAGTCGCTGGGTCCACCACGGCCTGATCCTGGGCAAGCCAGATTCTAGGCCGACCGCCCTGCCCCGGGTAGGGGGTGGGGAGGTCGCCATGACCGCATTCCTGGGCGGGAGCACGGGCTGGAATTTGTACATTCCATTCATAACATTCCCGCAAGGGGCGGGGGGCGGGGGACAAAGGCGGAGGGTTAGTGATGATTAGAAGGGAAGAAGAAAGGGAGCTTCTTGCCTCTGGGGCCTGTGAGTTTCCTCGCCCTGGCCCGGGCCAGAGCTGAGACACGGGCGCATGTGAGCTGTTTACCGAGCAGCCTGGCCAGGCCGCCTACATTTACCCTCTGCGGAGGCCTGGGGTGCGGCCAGAGCCTCAGGCACTCAGGAAGCCTGAAGCCGCTCCGAGCTCCCTCTCACAGCCCGCCTTTATGGTCGTGGCCGGAAAAGGCACCGCACAGCACCAGGCTCAGAGGGCCAATGAGGGCCAGAGACAGCCAGGCTACCCTAGGGCGGCAGAAGTACAAGAACAAACACACACACACACACACACAGAGCCCACCTAGCCCCCTCAGATCCCCTAAAAGGTAGGCTTTATTGTCACTCCCATTTTACAGATGGGGAAACTGAGAGATCATGTAAGATGTGCCATTCATTTTCCCTGTCTGGGACCTCTCCTTTCCTTTTACAACAGTAGCAACTGCCTTTGTGAAAGACCCTGCCTGTTCACAGTGTGCTCTTTCTCACTTGATACCACGTCTCCCTTAGCAGAGTCTTGTCCTGCTCCGGAGCCCCCGGTGCCCCTGCTGGATCTCTTAGCCCTGCCCCTGCTGGCCTGTTTGCTGCTCTTGAGGCGTCATCCTCTCCCCCTTTGAGCTGTGCCTTCCCTGAGGACCGGGCCCAAGTCACGCCTGCGTGCTTGGTTAGTGGGCCATGGGAGTTGGGGGCCAGGCTGGGGTCTAGCTGGTGGGGCACTCTGACCTGTGGGAAGATCAGTCATGGCCCCACTTGAGGCAGTAACAATGAGGACAGAACAGAAGGAGCAGAATCTGACTTGGCTCCCGGTCAGCAGGGAGGCAGGTAGGGTGGAGAAAGGGGGTCTGGTTGAAGGGTCAACGAATATGGCTTGTATAAGTGGTCCCAAGACGCTGCCAGGATGACTATAGCCAAGTCCCAGAGCTCAGTAGGGACGACATGGAGGAAAGACAACTTAGTCTGAAATTCTGCTGGCCCTGGTGCAGGTTTTGCTGTGTGTCTCTGAGGACACTGTGGGGACCGGGGTGGGGGGGAGCAGGGTAGTGGAGGGAAGAGGTGGCAAGCCAGCTCTGGCAGAGGGGATGGCATCCGTATAGGTGGGGGCCACTCGGTGGGCCAGAGTTATACCGAGCCAGCAGATGGGTGGTGGATTGCAGAAGCCCACCTTCAAAAGCCAGAGAAGAGAATGACCTCTCCGTTTGTCCCTCACAGTCCTTCATCCAGTCTGGAGTTCTGTATCTGTTCAGTCATCAGTTCTTACTGCCCCGGGGACTGGCCTGCATAGCACAGAGTTTGATGATTGGTGGAGGAAGGTGCTAAAACAAGGTAGGCCCGATAGTTGTGTTCAGTCAACCAAGGATCAGGCCAAAGTACCAGGTGAGGGCCTCTCCTGGGCTACAGGGCCTGAGCAGAAAGTCATTCTAGCACATCCCTCTGTCTGATCAGTCTTACTGCTCCCACACCCATCTGTTTGCTGTGCAGCCTTGGGCAAGCCACTTCATTCCACTCAGCCTCAGTGAGCAACATGGTGTCTCTGCCCATGGGGTCACTGGAGGCAGTGACACGAACCACTCAGCAAAATTGTGTTAGCTCCTCTGCTCCCCAGCACCATCTTCATCCTCCTCCCCATTCCTTAGCATGATGAGTTCATGGAGACCCATCCTTCCAGGGCAAACTTCAAGTCACCCTGATTGCAGTGCTCACAAAGACCCGGGTTCTCAGCAGTTCAGAGAAGCACTTCTCAGAGTGTGGTGCAGAGAGCCCTGGGGCTCCAAGACTTCTTTTACAGGGTCTTCCATGGGACAACCATGCTCATGATTATGCTAAGATAGTTCCCTCTCTTGTCTGTTCATGAGGCTACAGCAGCTTCTTCAGGCGTGACGTGCAGTGTTGTCCCAGCTCTGACAGCCAGTGAATTGTGTGCTGTGTATTCTTGTGCTTTCAAAGTCTTTTGGGTCAAATTTCAGATATAGTAAATAATGACAGATATAACTCACCTTTTTAAAACAGCTCCTCGAGGTCCTCAATAATTTTTAATGAATTAATTAAGAGTGTTAAGAGATCCTGAGACCAAAACATTTGAGAATTGCTGGTTTGAACTGGGTTCGAACCCAGATTCTGCCCCTGAATGTCTGTGAGTCCTGCAACTAATTACTTTAAACACGTGAAGCCACAGTTCCTCTTCCTGAAAAGGGGAGAGTGGCACCTTCCTCCTGTTGGTGAGGTGGATGGGAGATGCTGGAAGCCAAACACAGCAGTGCATTCAGTCGGTAAACCCACATAGCTCTGTACTGCCGAGGCCCATCCTCCAGGAGACTGCTGCCAGCTCCCTGGCTTGCACACTAAGGACTAGGGTGCCCCACAGGATTCGGAGGGACTCTTAGCAGCTATTCAGAGTCCGGCAAACAAGAACAAGCCAAGTGCCTACCCCATAGCATTCATCCAGCCTGGCACTTTCCCCAGGCGGGCTCCCAGCCAGCTCCCTGAGCATACATTTTCCTACATGTCCAAGGTGTGAGAAAAGTAACACATTTGTTGTTGATCTCGTTGGAAAAGGCCTGGTTTTAAAAAGCAGTGTGTTTTGAACTTGTTGCGAAGTACATTCTGTAATTCCTGACCAAAATACCAACTGACGTAAAAGCAGCTCCTTTACGGAAAAAAATATTTTGCTTGGAGATGGACCCTTGGATGCTCGTGGAGGGTAAAGTGCTTCTTCCCTGAGCTGGAGCTGAGGGCCAGGTGGGAGGGCCAACCATCCCCCCAGAGTGGCGGGGGATCACTTTTACTGCCTGGGCTGCCGCCACTGAAGGGAACAGAAGCAAAACGTCCAAAGAAGCCATGGGGGGGAAAGCTATTCCAACTGAAAAGAGAATTCAGTTCAGTGGCCAGTTACAAAATAAATATACAAAACCTTGTGGCTTGCCAAACTCCCCAAAATAACTGTAATAAAATATATTGAAAAAAGATCCCATTCACAATTCAACAAGAAATTAGGCATCTTAGGAATAAAATAAAGAAGGAAACAGACACAGGACTGGAGACCAACTCTTACCTGAGAAATACAAATTATTTAGTCAATGGAGAGACGCGATGTGTCTCTGGATAGAAAGACATAATATTGTTTTTAAAAAATGTCCATTTTCTAGCAAGAAATATTTGAAAAGGAAAACAAATTGGTGGAGGAATAGGATTATCAATTAACATTGAATTCCTGATACAAGAATGGAATGGAAAAGAGTAGAAAAGTGTACGTGTCAGCCTGAAGTTATATAAATATTTAATATGTAAAAAGATGACCTTTCAAATCAGTGGGGAAAGCGTGGATTTTTTTCAATAAACAGTTTGGGCAAATGGCCAACCCCTTGAAATTAAATAAAGTTAGATTCCTGTTTCTTGTTCTAGATGGATTAAAGATTCAAATGTAAAATGAAACCATAAAAACACTAGAAGCCTATTTCAGTGAATATTTATGTAATCCTGGGAGTGAAGGAGAATTTAATAGACATGAAACCAAAGATTAAACTAATCAGGGGAAAGGTAAATGGATTTGACCAGAAAACAAATTTTAACTTCTCTGTGTCAATAAACACAAACAGATCTTCTCTTTAGAAATGGACTCTGTCTAGTAGCTTCAACTGAAACACTTCCAAATTCTCACCAACATAGGAAAAAACGAAACCCACTACATTCATGCAGGCAGTGAATATTCATTTAGTAGCTGTGAAAAATAAAAACACAAAAGACCCCTGCCCTAATGGTGTTGGCATCTAGAATGAGAAACAACTAAGAAGGAAACAAACAAAAAGACTGCCCATTGAAAACTAGGATCGAAATACAAATTAACAAGTTTTTGGAGAAGCTGCTAGTAGTTGGGTGGGTGGCCACCAACTGGAGGATGCCTATCCACGTTGCAACTCATGAGATTTCTGCCATCTTTGTCTGGTCCTGAAGCAAATCATTTTCAGAGGGATTTTCTTCCCCTGCACGTTTCTTTTTCCCTCTTCAGTATTTTTTTTTCATCATTCCATGCTATTTTCTTCAGTCTCTACTCAACCTTGAAAGGCTGAGTGTTCACAGTGTGTCACATAAATAATTACAAATAAATGTAGGATTTCAAATGGTGCTAGGAAGAAAAGTCCCTGATTAGAGGTGGTCCTTAGATGAGTCTTTTTTTTTTTTTTTAGATTTTATTTATTTATTTGAGATAGAGAGAGAGGGAAAGAGAGAGAGAGAGCACACAAGCAGGGTGGGAGAGGGAGAAACATGCTCCCCAGTGAGCCAGGAGCCCGACTTGGGGCTCAATCCCAGGACACTGGTACCATGACCTGAGAAGGCAGACACTTCCAACTGAGCCATGCAGGTGCCCCCTTAGATGAGTCTTTTAAATTTTAATAGTTTTCATTAAGGAGGGCATGTATTGCATGGAGCACTGGGTGTTATAAGAAAACAATGAATTAGGGAACACTACATCAAAAACCTATGATGTACTGTATGGTGACTAACTTAACATGATAAAATAAAATAAAATTTAAAAAAATTTTAATAGTTTTCTATTTATTTTATTCTTTTAGAAAAGCACTAGTTTTCCATTTATGGAAGAACAATGACATTTCCTTTTACATAAATATATTTAAGTAGGGAGTTGATTTGAACACAAGGTTAAGTACATAGGTGGTTCAAGTACATGCCAAAATTCATGACCTTGACTAGGGAAATGACTGCAGTGTGTGAGATGTTGTTGTAGGCAAGGGACAGCCACGGAGTGCTTTGCCCAGGCTGTGTTTTAGCACTACCAAGGGGAAGCCCTGACAGATTAGGGGACACCTGTGAGGAGGTGAGCAAAATGGTAAGCCTTGAGCTGGGCAGGAGAGGAAAGGGGTCATTCTGTAGGGACTGAGGTAATGAAGACGGTGGAAGTGGAGGATAGGAAAGAGGGCATCTCAGCTGTGGCAAAACCTTTGGAGGTGATCCCTGGATAAGACCCCGGGGCCCTGGAGAGGTTACAGGGCAGCAGTTAGGAGCACACAATGCCAGACTTGTGAACTCAAATCCAGCTCATCCTCCTTGGCAAGGCACTGAATTGCTCTGTGCCTGGGTTTGCCCCAGCATTACGACAGCGAGGATGACATTGCCCACCTCATAGGGCATTGACCAAGCCTCAACTTCCTCCCCTATGAAGCAGAACCATAAATAGGCTTCACTCACAGGCGTGTGTGAGCACTGAGGAAATTTAAATGTGAAGCACACACAGCACTTGACAGAGTCAATTCTCTATAGACATCAACTTCCATTCTCTCCTTGGGCTCCTGACCACCTTCCCGTATGAGCACAGGGTGCATAAATACCTCACGCTGATTTGCCCATGCATTCTTCACCTGCTCTGACCTGCTCGGTGTCCCAGGATGTCACCTCCAGGATTCCCATGGCACCCTGCTTTCCTTCCCACCCATCCCTGTGCAGGGGGAAGGGAGGTGGGGGCAGCCAACATCCAGTGACCTGTTAAGTATCTTGTCCATGTTGAGTTAGAATCTGCCTCACTGTCGGGGCAAATCAGACCAGGAAAATCCTTAAATGCCATATTAACCTGGACGTGATGGGAAGTGTGGGAAGTGTTTAAGCAACACAAGGTCAGGATAACCCTAAAGATACAGTGTCTTAAAAAAGATCTATAATCTTGTCACCCAATCTTTCTATTCCCAGCAGTCTCATCCTGTTCCTCCACAACCCTGCCTTCCTCCTCCTCTCCCTCTCTCTTTCCCTCCCTCCCTCTTCCTTCTTTCTTCTTTCCCTCTCTCTCTCCATCCCTTCTTCTCTTCTTCCTTTTCTCTTTTCTTATTTTCTGAGTATTAGGGGGCATTTTCTGTTCTTAAATAAATAAGTTCAGTACTAGTGTTGACAGCAACACTTTGGCCACTCATGACACAATCTCGCCTATCCAGACATTGCAGAGGCAATGTTTGTGAAACACAGCGAAGTTTCAACGGTGTTGGAAATTAGAACTATTGCCCAATGGCCCATCAGAAACCTCCCCTGAAATGCTGAAATTAAGCCACTGGGGAAAGAGCAAAGGGTGCTGGCACTGGTTTGCACCATAGAACCAGGCAACCCAGCAGTGAGAGAGACCAGAGCTCCCATGGGGGACGCAAGTGGGGTTGGAAGCTAGAGGGTTGCTTGAAAGTTTTCAGGAGTGTCCCCTAGAGCCACCTACCTCCCCAGTCCTCACCTCTGTCCTTACTCCACCTGGAACATCATGTTCTTATCCCTGGGAGAAACTGGAGGACAAGCATCTCTGAAGAAAAGGCATTAACCTGTGATCTAAGGGCCAGGTGACAAGAAGGAAGTGGAGAGCCAGATTTTAGTTCCAGGAGTAACCTGATCTGATTTGCATTTTAGAACTCATCCTGGTGGCTATGTGCAAAGTTTAGAAAATGGAATGTGGGGGGCAGATGGCCAGCAGATACCAGCTGGAGAGCCCTGCAGTCAGTCAGGAGAGGGAGGAGCGCTGAGACCCCCAGACAGGTGCAGAGGCACCCCCAGTGTCTGCTGCAAATGGACAGTTGAGCTGCGAGGCTCCAGGACAGCACCAGACTTCTGGAATGAGAAATAGCCTGAAGGGGAAGCACTATCTCCTGGAAGACAGCTATGGTAGAAATGTTAGGAGCTGCTCCCTGGATTTGAGTCCCACATTGACCACTTGCTAGCTGGGTGGTGGTTGGTCCATTACTTCATCTCTTTGGGTCTCAGTGATAGCCAGATGAGTTGGTTTTTAAAAGTACCTGAAAATAGAGCCATATCAAAGAATTCTCTTCTCCTTTTAGGGCTGTGAGATTCTCTTCTGCTTAAGATCCCTCCTCATGGACATTCACATGGGCCCCATAGCTTCACATTCTGTCTCAAAGTAAAGAGTACATGCCCTGCCAAAAATCTTCCAAATTCACTCAAAAGAAAAATCCTGATAAAAAACAAAAGCTTTTTAATATTTCATTTTAAATTAAATAATTTTAAAATAAAATGTTTTAATTTTATGCAGAATGATATTTGATGGGTGCTTATCTTTTGCTTATTGGATTTTAAAGCATTTTATATACTGGAGATCTTAAAATGCCCTCAAATGTTGAAATTATTAAGCTATTTTTCATTTCATCATTTCACTTTATTTTAAGGCCTTTTGCCATGTGGAAATTTTGGTTTTTATGTGGACAGATCTATCCAACTTTTCCTCTTGGCTGGCGGAGTAGGGATCTCCCCATGCCAAGTTTATAGAACTAGCTTCCTGTGTTTTCTTCCAGTTCCTTTAAGGTTTTATTTTTCACATCTTAATATTTAATTCATCTGGAAGAAGTCTGACTTTTATGATTTTGGTCATTGAACCCAACATTATTCGCTAAGTAATCCATTTCATTGATCTGGAATGCCACTTTTATCATTTATAAAAGGCCCATGTATGCACACGGCTGGTTCATATTTCTGTTGCTTTTTCCTGCACGCTGCAAGATTCTTTTAATCCCTAGACCTCTAGAATAGGTTTTTATATCTGATAAGACAAATAACTCCCATTGCTCTTTTTTTACTCCGAAAATGTATATGCTATTCTCAAACACTTATTCCATCTGGTGAAATTTAGAATTAATTTATCAAATTCCAAATACATTCCATTCAAATTTTGAATGAGATTGAAATGAATTTGTAGATTAATTTGGAAGAAATGGCTATCTTTATTTTTTTTCTATTGAAGTACAATTGACTCAGAATGTTACAGTAGTTTCAGGTGTACAACACAGTGATTCAACATCTCTATATGTTACGCTCTGCTCACCACAAGTGTAGCTGCCGTCTGTCACCATACAGCACAGTTACAATACCATTGACTATATTCCTTATGCTGCACCTTTTATCTCCATGACTTATTCATTCCATAACTGGAAGCTTGTCCCTCCCACTCTCCTTCACCCATTTTGTCCATCCCCACCCTCTCCCACTGGCGACCACCAGTTTGTTCTCTGTTTTTATGATTCTCTTTCTCCTTTTTTTGGTTTGTTTGATTTGGTTTTTAGATTTTACATATAAGTGAAATCATATGGTATTTGCCTTTCTCTGTCTGACTTATTTCACTTAGCATAATACCCTCTAGCTCCATCTATGTTGTTGGAAATGGCACTATTTCATCTTTTTTATGGCTGAGTAATATTCCATTATATATATACACCACATCTTCCTTATTCATTCATCTATCATTGGATATTTAGGTTGCTTCCATATCTTGGCTATTGTAAATAATGCTGCAATAAATGGGGGGAGGTACATGTATCTTCTCAAATTATGTTTTCTTTTTCTTTGGGTAAATACCCTGTAGTGGAATTACTGGATAATATGTTAAGAAATTGCTTTCTTTAAAATGTTGAGTCTCCTTTTCCAGGAATCAGAAAAATCACTTCTTATTTATGGTTTTTTTAGGCCCTTAAATGACTTTTATTGCTACTGTTTTCTTCATATGAATGTTTGCATTCCTACTTTTTGTGTGTGGTAAGAGCTTTATTGAGATACAATTCATGTATATACATACAACTCAGCCATTTTTAGGGTATAATTCAGTGGTTTTTAGTGTATTCACAAAGTTGTGACAGTCGTGCAATTATCACCACAATCAATTATAGAACATTTCACCTCAATAAGAATCCTGTACCCTTCAGGTAGACCACCACTCTACTATCCCCCTCAGCCCTAGACAATGACTAATCTACTTTATGTCTGTCTATATTTACCTATTTTGGACATTTCACATAAATGGAATCATAATACATGGTCTTTTGTGATTAGCTTCTTTTGCTTAGGTTAGTTTTAAAGGTTCAGTCATGTTGTAGCATGTGTCAGTACTCCATTCCTTTTCATGGCCGAATAATATCCCATTGCATGGATAAACTGCATCTTTTTTTATCCATCTATCACTTGATAGGCATTTGGGTTGTTTTCACCTTTTGGCAATTATGAATAATGCTTCCATGAACATTTGTGTACAAGTTTTCACGTGGACATATTTCAATTCTCTTGGAAATGGAATTGTTGAGTCAAATGGTAACTCTGTATTTAACTTCTTAAGAAACTGCTAGACTGTTTTCCAAAGTGGCTGAACCATTTCACATTCTCACCAGCAGTGTATGAGGGTTCCAATTTCTCCACATCTTTGCTAACACTTGTTATTGTCTGACTTTTTGATTATAATTATTCTAGTGATTGTGAAGTGGTATCTCACTGAGGTCCTGATTTGCATTTCCTTGAAGACTAGTGATGTTGATCATTTTGCATAGGCTTTTTAGCCATTTGTATATCTTTTTTGGGGGGAATGTTTATTCAGATCCTTTAACCATTTTTAAATTGGGTTATTTGTCCTTTATTATTGAGTTGTAAGTGTTCTCTATATGTTCTAGATAGATTCTAGATTCTCTGTCTATTCTAGTCCTTTTCCAGACAATATGATTTGCAAATATTTTATCACGTTCTGTAAGTTGCCTTTTCACTTTCTTGAGAGTGTCCTTTGAAATAATTGCTTTTAATTTTGGAGTCCAATATATCTATTTTTTTTCTTTTACTATTTATGTTTTTAGTGTCATATCTAAAAACTCACTGCCAAATCCTAGGCCAAAAAGATTACTCCTGTGTTTTCATCTAAGAGTTTTATAGCTCCAGGGCTTTCATTTAGGTGTTTGATCCATTCTTAGTTAATTTTTATATATGGCATAATGTAAGGGTCCAACGTCATTCTTTTGGATAAGGCTATCCTGTTCCAGCACTATTTGTTGAAGAGATTATTCTTCCCCTGTTCAATGGACTTTGCACACTTGTTAAAAATTAGTTGACCATGGATACATGGGTTTACTTCTGTGCTTTTGATTCTGTACCATTGATCATATGTCTATCCTCATGCCAGTACCACACTGCCTCAATTACTATAGGTTTTTGGTTAAGTTTTGAAGTCAGGAAGTGTGAGTCCTCTAACTTTTGTTCCTTTTCAAGATTGCTTTGCCCATTCTGAATCACTTCAGTTTCCATATTAATTTTAGGATCAGCTTGTCAATTTCTACAAAGAATCCAGGATGAGTTAAATCTGTAGACCAATGTGGATCTTAACCAAATAAGTCTTCCAATCCATGAACATAGGGTGTCTTCCATACACACCACAGTTTTAATTTTATTAAATTTTAATTTCTTTCAATGGAACTTTACAGTTTTCAGAATGTAGGTTTTGTACTTCTTTTGTGAAGTTTGTGCCTGAATATTCTATTCTTTTTGATGGTATCATAAATGGAATTGTTTTCATAATTTCATTTTTAGATTGTTTACTGCAAGTATATAGAAATACAATTAATTTTTGTATTATTTCTCTTGCATTTTGCAACCTTGCTGAATTTGTGTATTAGCTCTAACAGTTTTCTAACAGTGAATTTCTTAGGAATGTTTATGTACAACATCATGTAATCTGCAAATAGAGATAGTTCTACTTCTTTCTTTCCAATCTGGTTTTGAATCCAGAATATATGTGTAACTCATGTGTGTTACTCTGGCTCACCTCCCTGTAATTCAGAGACCTTAAGCCAGGGTCCAGAGATGTCTAAAGGGTCCACTGATTTGTTCCAATCAATCCATAAGCGCTTTATACAAAATGTTGAACATATGCTCACATGTTTATTCCTAATCAGCAAAAGCCTTTTATACAAAATATGGTATTAATTTACATGAAATACTTCTTGAGCATTTTTTAGGTTATAATTTCTCAGTTTGCCTAATAGTCTAATGAAGCATTATTGATGTTTGTAATGACGATCCATGCCTACATTCCTTGGATAAATCATCTTTTTTTGGTCATGGTGGATTTCTTTTCATATTCTGCTACATGCTTTGTTAATACTTTATTTGAGACTTGCGTTCAAGTGTGATTTCTTCTCCTGGCTATCTTTGTTACATCTTGAGTCACTTTTGCTACTTGACATTTTCTTAGAAAATTATTCATTGCTTTAAGATCTTTAAATATATTAGTTTAACATTTAAAACCATATTTTCCCATATTTAAAAAACTTATTTTTGGCCTACTTTGCATGATACCTATGGCATGTTTCCAAAAGCTTTAGTCCCCCTTGTATGGCCATAGCAGTGACCACTGTCACTCTGGGAGTCCTGGAGTTGTCTGGGACTAGGGGCAGAGGACTGTGGCCTGAGTCCTGGGTTCTAAGCTTGAAGTCTGAGGACTGGGAGGGTCTGGGCCTCCTTCTCGTTATGTTATGCTGACCAGTCCCCCTCCTTGCCAGGACCCTCTTTTCCCTTCTCACTTTGAGGGAGAGGGGCTGAATGAGCACCCAGATCACTCACTTCTTTATCTTGAGGTTTGCTATCCATGCTAAGCCTGGGGAAGACAGAGCTCCTTTGAGCACAGGTTGCAGACAGGGGTGCAGGAGACCCCAGGCTACCCAGGGGTCCAGGAGAGAAGGCTTTGAAGAGATCCATCCTTCCTGGGGCTCCCACTCAGGTCCCATCACCAGTCAGGGATTCCCATCCTGGTGTAACAGATCTATTCTTCCCAGTGAGCTACTGTGTGTGCTTTCTTCCCCTCACCCTCCATCTAGACTGGTTCCTCCATAGCCCCTTTGTGTGGGCTAACTGGAGCTACAGAAATAAGGACACTCATTGGTCCAGAGCCAAAGCAAACTCCAACTTGCTCCAGACCTGGATTCCCCACATACAACTCCATCACCAGGAGGATCTATGCACGGGAATCTGCTCAAAAGGAATCCCTAAGTGTCTGGCCATAAGGGAATGAGTTTTACTGCCCTAGCAATCTTAGCATTGAGTCAGCTTCTTAATTCTACAGGAGGAAAATGAGGCCTCAACGTTGAAATCCCTTCCTCTAGATGATTCGAGAGACCGAGGCTAAGCCAGGGCTAACACCAAAGCCTATGGTTCCCAGCACCATGCTGTCTTTTTACTAGTGTCTGGCCAAGAGAAACCACCAGTGGTGGGCAAAAGTAGTTTGAGGTGGCAGATGGATAAACACATCATAATTCAATAGTTATGTTTTACTTCAGTGTACACTGAAATACATCTGGCATATCAAATCCATGCTGTTAGAGGTACAACAGCTTAAAATGAGGCTAAAAGGGATATTTGAATGGCTAAAACTGAGTTGACTAAAATATTAAGAAATCAATCTACTAGAAACATGGAAAATGGCAAAAAGGGAGCATGCAAGCAAATGATCTTCAAGAAAATTCAGGCTCCATCAAGTTGGTGGGTTTGAATTTACACATGTGCATGTAATGGATGTGAATAAACCTCTCCTCAACAAGGAAAACCAACTCAAGTCAAGTACCGCAGTGGGCAGGGACCAAGGCTGACTGCTTATCTTTCCAGTGCATTCACCCCTTCCTCAGACCCACCAAGAGGTACACACGCCTCACCTGGGGAAGGCAACCAGTGAACTTGGGAGGAAATGATGCCCAGAATCCAGAGTCCCCACAGTAGTGGCTCTTCCTCTGCACAGCCCTCCAGCTCCAGCACCACTCCGCCTCCCCCCCCCCCCCCGCCCTTCCTGTGTGTGGCGGCTCATCACTGACCTCCTCTCTGGTGGGGAGAGTTGGATTCACCATTCTGGGTGTGGTCTGCTCACTGCTGGGCAGAGTGCCTGGCTCTCAGTTCTGGACATATGGCCAATGCTAGACAGCCAGCAGCCCCTTCATGCTGCTAACACTCCCCCAGCTTGACCCCAAGTCCATCAGTTCTGACAACTTGGCATGAGGACATCTTGATACCATCTAGAAACAAAAATCACTTAAAACCCTTTTTCCCAAAATTAAAGTTTTTGAATTGTTTTTTTTTTTCTTGCCTGCAAAAATCAATGAATTTGGTCCAATTTCAACCAAAATGTCAACAGGGTATTGAAATTTGAGAAGCTGACATGAAAGTTCATCTGAGAGAAAATTACTTATGGATACTTAAGGTTTTCAAAAATGCCCCCGAAAGACTTTGGCAATTAATGCAGACAATCCAGGAACAGATTTATGTTCATGTGGAGATGTCTTATGTGATAGAGGTGTCATGTTGTGTAGAAGGCTTTACTAAGCAAGAAATGAAACCCAGCAACACAAAGTAAATGACTGGCAGATTTAAGTATGTAACAATTAAGTGAATTGTGCCTTAAACAAATTGAAAACTAATTGCAGACAAAATTATTTATGAAAGATACAATGAGTAAATGGCTAATACCTATATGGCATAAACATCTCCTACAAATCAATAAGAAAAACATAGTTAGGAAATGGGTGAGGATCAAACAAGTAATTCAGAGAAGACAAAGGAAAAGGGGAATTCAACCTTGCTCGTAACCAAGAAAATGAATTTAAAACAAGACCTTGGTTCTCATGTATTTGTTTCATTGTGGCCACATACTACCTGTGGTTCTACAGCCTCTTATTTAAACTAACATAAACATAAATTAATAAATACAGGCCTGTTAATACCTTCCTTCTCTGGATGCATAAGTTAGTTTATCTTTCCCTTTGTGACTGAAATTTTCCTTTTATTTCATTCTTTTTCACTGTGCTGTTATGAGCTTCCCTACAACACATCCTCACACTAGTCTCCCAGAAGGCAGATGGCTAGGCCAAAGGGAAAGCACATTTTGATGCAGAAGGACACAGCTGTCCCCAAAAGCCTGCACAATTGGAACCCTCACCCCCAACCCACCCCCATCCCCATTCTGGAGCTCAAGAAGCCTTGTTTGCCACTTCCTGGCCCATCAGAGTCTTCTCATTCCTTTAAAATTATCTCTAGTCATTTAACGATATCATAATATGCAAATGTCAGATCATTATGTGGTACACCTGAAGCTAATATAATGTTATATGTCAATTATGCCTCGATTAAAAAAAATTATTTCTCTCTTTAATTACAAATCAAGCAGCTTTTAAAAATTATTTCTAATCTGTATATACTGTTCCCATTTATCTGTTAAGGTGCTGCCTTTTTTTTTTTTTTTGCTTATGTTTTACTGACTTTCAAGAATTCTTTTTATATTTTATCATTTGTCATTTTATATGGCTGAATCTATTAAACTTCTTCTGCTTTATGTGTTCTAGCATTGTTGCCAGGGTTAGGAAGTGCTTCTTCATTCCACCTGGGATGTTATGGAAACATCCACCTAAATTGTATCTTTGTGTCTCACAAACCACAGTACTTTCCACTTTGGAGAAGGAATCACTAAGCTCGTTCAAAACAGCCCTTCCTGCCCACCTCCCAGAGTAGGTCCTGGAAGGGGCCCCAGAGGTGCTAGAAGGACTAGCAATGTCTCTTTCACATAACACTTAGTAGTTTAAAAATATATAGTTTTTACATTTTAATGTAGCCATTTGAGGGAACTGCTTCAACATCGTTATATAATAAAATTGGCCTTGTCTAAACACCCTGCTCATACAATTCTCCCATCCTGTACTAGTACAATTTTTTTTTAACCAAGAAGAAAACTTTCCTCTTATCCTTCTCCAATGTCATCTTGTTAGGTGCCACACCTTCAGAGAGGATGACAGAGTGCTGTGTCTGGAACATTCTCCCCACAACCCAAAAACTCTCATCCATAGCTAAGTTCATTTCAAAGGTTCTAGATAAATGGAGAGAGGTGTTGTCTCTGGGTCCTGGCCAAGCTTTCCCACAGCAAAGGAGCAGTGTCTTCAGGCATTTCAGTGGCTTTCCTATTGGGAGCACAAAGAGATTTTGCAAGATGGCTTACTGTTGGCAAAATAAATGTGTGTTGAAACAAGACCAGGCCATGGTTTCTTAAAATGAGGGCAAAAATGTGAAACATGCAAAAGACCCGTGTAAATCATCCCTGGAAGCTGCAAACATTGAACTGACACTAACAAAGAGAGGGTCAACTAAAAGGAAGAGATGTTTGAGAAACATCTGGAAAAAAGTAGACAGACATTAAAGGCGAGGGGGAAGGAGAGGAGCCCACACAGAACGAATAACCAAGGCTAGAACAGAAAGAAGTTTGCCAGCATCAAACAGACCCGAAATAGGAATTTAAGATAAGGAGTATATTTTAGATTGTCAAGACACAGGCTGCTAATAAGTGAACTACAAATGCAGGATCCTGCATGTTGCTCAACTATAGCAGAAATAATACCCATGGGGGGAAGGAAGGCTGTGCCCGAGACTCTCTCTGTCTCTCCTGACTCCAGATGCTCCACTGAGCCCTGTGTCTGTCTCCTGTCTCATGGCTCACAGTTGTTTCCCAGAGCAATGTTTGCACCTAGAGGGCCTGGAGCTCTGACTCTTGGCAGCACCAAGAAATGAGGTTTCAAATTCTGCAGCCGGCTGGCCAGCCGAGTGTCTGGAGTTGCCCCTTCCCTATTCTATCTGAGGCTTGGCTTTTTCTTCCGTCCATGAGTCCCCCACTAGGCACTCAACAAATCCCCCCTTACCTCAGATTTCTGGGGAGAAAACTAAGCCTTCCCTCATTGACTCCCTCCACACTGTAAATGCCCATGGAAATGGCCAAGAAAGTATAAACTCAGAGAAGCATCCAGTCCTGTCCCTGGGTAGACCCTTGCCTCTGGCCTCTTTTACACCAGCCATTTGGTCCATTCCCCCTTCCTCAGATTTCCCAGGATCATGGCCAAGCCAGGTCCAAAGTCAGTTAATGATTCACCCTGCCTGGCTCCTGGGAATGCTGGACTGGGGTCTCTGCTCCCACACTGAGCCATTCATTAGCAACTCTGAAGAGTTCTGCTGCCGCTGAGGGGTTGCAGGCTCCCAGATGACCCCATGTAAGGTGCATGAAGTTCCCCACTTATAGATTAGCCACAAGGTCAGTGCATTCCTACTAAATCTTGCCACTACAGAAAACCCTGGGGATTGCCTGCCCTGCCAGACTCCTGCTCTGCCCCACAGAAGGGCCACAATTAACAAAAGGAAGCAGCTAACTGACTAGCTAATTCAACAGTTGTGTATTGAGCACCTATTGTGTGCCAAGCCCATCCTAGACTCAGGACATGACCATGTGGAACCTGTTCCACACGGAGCAGATGTTCCAGAAGAGCAAGATCAGTAAACACAGGGATCAAGAGTGGACAGTGGTTAGGAACCCAGCAATGGGGGAGGCACCTCTGACAGGTGCCACTGCAGTTCATCCCTAAATGACAGAGAGACAAACCAGAGAGACAAAGCAGGTGCACCAAGTGCAGAGGGCCCAGGGCTCAGCTGAGGGGTGTGAAGATACCCAGGGATGCTGACACAGGTGGTGGGGAGGAGTGCAGGGGGTTGATGTTGGCAGGACCCTGTGGACCCTGGGGAAGAGTGGGGCACACAGGTGTTGGAGGGTTCTAAGTGAGGAGTGGGCTAATCTGCTGGATGTTTTGATAAGTTCAATTATGTGCTGGGTGGAGAACAGACAATGTGGAGGGACAGAGGTAGATGTGGGGAGAAGAAAAAGGATAGATGTTGGAGGCAGAACCGACAAGGGAGAGTAAAGCAAATAGGGATCCAAAAACAGCTTTTCAGTTTGGGGCCATTTTCTGAAATGGGAAGAACAGAAGAGGAACAGACTTGGGGGTAGGGGGTTGATTCAGAGATCTGTTTTGGCCAGTGATGGACTGAATTGCGTCCCCCCAAAATTCGCAAGTTGAAACCTTAAGCCTCGGTGGGAGGGTGTTTAGAGATGGGGCCTTTGGGTGGTAATCAGGGTTAGATGAGGTCACGAGTGTGGAGCCTCATGATGGGATTGGTGTCTGACAAGAAGGGACTAGAAGGCTCTCTAACCTCCCAATGAGGACACATCAAGAAGGTGACTGTCTGCAAAGCAGGATGAGGAGCCTCACCAGGAGCTGAATCTGTTAGTACCTTGATCTTAGACTCCAGCCTCCAGAACTGTGAGGAATCAATGTCTGTGGTTGAAGCCCCCAGCCTGGGGTAGCTTGTTAGAGCAGCCCAAGCAGACCAAGGCAGCGGGTCACATTCCAGATGCCTCCTCAGCCTAGGTGTGTCTGTATGAATACGACATTACTGTCCCTTGTGTGAGCCCCACCCCTGGCAACCACAGAGCCTGCACATCCTGGGAGAGGCTTGATTTTATATGTGCCATTGGCTGTCAGACTTTAAATGTCATCCTTGGTTCAGAACCATGGTCACCCACGGGGCCCATGCAGACCCTTCCACGCCCCCCAGAAGATGACACAGAGAGTGTACCTCATGACCACACGCTGCATTAACCTCCATGCTCGTCCCTGCAACATAAAGACCCAGCACAGTCTGTGTGGGCACCGGGGCGGTGGGGGGGGGACCCAAGTAAAGACCACTGAGCACATTTGGTGATTCACACCCACACCCACTTCCTGTTGTATTTTGAGATAATGCTAGATGCACAGAAAAGTTGCAAAACCAGTGTAGATAGTGCCTGTATATCCTGTATGCCCTTCCCCCAGCCTCCCCTCATATTACCATCTCCCACAATCAGAGCACGTTTACCCAGAGGAGTGATCACTGCCACAGTTCTAGGGAGTGGACTGCAGACTTTATTTGGATTTGACCGGCACCCCACTAGTGATCTTGGGGTCTGAGGCCCCAGGCTGCATTTGGTTGTCACAACTCCTTAGTCTTCTGCAGTCTGGGTCAGTTCCTCAGCCTTCCTTGCCTTTCATGATGCATTTGAAGGGTCATGGTCCTTTACTCTGGAATGTCCCTCTGTTTGCGTCTGTCTGATTCTCCCATGATTGGATTGAAGTGATACATTTTCAGCGATTCTGTGTCAAGAGCACAGAAGTGAAGTGTCCCTCAGGTGTATCCTATCAGAGGGTGCTTCATGTCGCTGTCTTCCAACTGTGACGTTAACCTTGATCGCGTGACTACGAGTGCCAGCCTGGATGCTCCACTGTAAACTTACTATTGTCCTCTTTGTACTTACTAAATATTTTAGGGGCAATTCCCTGAGTCTGCATCAGCTTTCACCCACTAATGTTAATATCCACCAGCAGATCCTGCCTGCAGCAATTATTACTGAGGCATTCTAGTGGTGATCTCCCTTTCCTCTCGGTTCTTCTACATTTATTAATGGGAATTTTTCTGTAAGGAAGAAGTTAATGCACTTTAAACATCAATAATTAAGCCAGACTCCTCGCCATAGAGCCAGGGACAGGAGGAAGAGCAAAGCTTGCAAGGACAAAGGGTGGCCCGAGTCACTTTTTAACTGAGCTCTTCTCCCTGTTCACGGTCTGACCCTTTGCTGCTCTCGCCCATCCCCATCCCCCTTCCAGGCTGTGACTGATCTCCACGGCTGCCCTGTCAGCGGTCCCTGCTTGGACCTTGCCTGTGCTTCAGTGGGGCCTCTCCACAGAGCAGGATCTGCTTCCTTCTCTCCTCCGTGAGGAAACTTCCCTCTCACAGCCTCTTTCTCTTACAGCCAAGAATTTTTTCAGTGACCCTCTTCTTCCATGCAAACAAACACAACACACATGCATATACATATGCACACATACACACACGCATGCACACACAATGTGCATGTGACACAAGTGTGCACAGGCACTGTGCACTCACATAACACGGTGCATACACACATGTATATGCATGCACACATGCACACGTACACATACATGCATGCATATCTGCACATCCTCATGCAAACATGCCCACGTGTGCAATGCACACACATACACACATGTATGTTCTGACTACATATGTCAGATCATTGTTTTTAAAAATCAAACAAGATAATAACAATAGCTTAGGCTTTTGAATAGCCCAGTTAGCCCTTACTTGAATCCAACTTGAAGAGCCGCTACTCTTAGTACCCCCCCCCTTTAGAAGATGAAGGGCTGCAACACCAGGAGTCCAAGGTCACACACCCATTGAGCAGCAACAGTCGGCGCCTAGTTGGGGCCTTTGGACTCAAGGCCTGTGTCTTCAACCCCATCCCTGTGTGCTGATTCACCCTGGACTTGTCCACATCTGCGTCTCCAGTGCCCATGGCCAGATCAGTGCCTGCTTCCTTCCCCCTGACACTCTGCTTCCATCCAGAAAGGTGGTCAGCTTCATGCCTTCACCCACAATAACTGAGACGGTCGGTTCGTACAGGATCCCTGAGTGGCATTCACATCTCATGTTTGTCAGCCTGATGGGACTTTAAAAATTGCAGTGTTGTTTTAATGTGTGTTAAACTTGTATAAATTTGCATTGAATATCAAAGTCTTACATTTCTCAGCAATTGAGACACCTGCTCTTTTTTTTTTTAAAGATTAATTTATTCACTTTAGAGAGAGAGAGTTTACACAAGCAGGGAGAGGGGCAAAGGGAGAGGGAGAAGCAGAGAAGCAGACTCCACACTGACTGTGGAGCCCCATGGAGGGTTCAATCTCAGGACCCTGAGATCATGACCTGAGCTGAAATCTAGAATCAGACATTTAACCTACCCACCGAGCCAACAGGTGCCCCACAAGAGACAGCTGCTCTTGTCTTTGCATGAAGGACTCGCTGACACCCGGCTGATACCCTGCTTCTGCCCGTCCTTAGGGTGAGCTTGGGGGGGTGGCTCCACACTCCATTCCTTATCTCCACATATAGAAAACACAGTACCCACCTCGAAACCTTGTTCTGAAAACACAAATTAATCCATTAAGAAGGCTGGCATCTTCAAATAGTGGAAGTTGGCTACTAGTATTACCCTTAATTTTCAGGGGGTGTTCTTCTTTTCTCTTACTGGCTTGTAAAAACCCTTCACATTCTTAGGGTATTACCTTTGTGATATAAATATTTAGTTCTGGTTGTTTGTTTATTCACTTTCTTTGCGGTGTTTAATCCTAAACTTCATCTAAAATTTTATTAGTCAAATGTAGTGATATTTTCTTTTATAGTTTCTCACTATAGTGTTGTGCTTATAAAGGCCTGCCCTGTTTTATCTTTATTAAACATCACCTAACCTTTTTCCTTAGTATGGTATTTTAACGGCCTTATTTATTTTTACACTTAAATAATGTACCTGGAATTCACTTTGATGTAAGGTATCCAACTCTAATTCTCTTGCAAATGATAAACCTGTTGACCTAACTGCACTTTCTAATTTATTCTCACCCCACCATTTTAAAAGATGACTTTCTATCACATGATGTTTCCCAGACATTTGAATCCTTCCGTGAGTTTGCAATCTGTTTGCTCTTCTACTAGAGATGTAGGATGGCTTTATATTGTGACTTCTGGCTGGACGAGTCCCACCTCATTACCGTGGGACCATCCGTGGGGTGTGGGAGGCGGCAGGTGCACACTCATACGGGAGTTCAGTCTCGGGGCAGCGCTGGGAGGGCTCTCTGTGCGCAGCCGATGCCTGTCATCTCCGTGGACCCAGCAAGCATTCCACACCACTTTCTTGATATGCAAGGTGGGAGAGAACTCCCTCTTTCATTTCCTGGGGTGGGGGGGAGGTTGTTGAGAGGATCAAGCAGGATGAGCCAATTCGAGTCAGTGCCTGCAGGGGTTTTAGGGGCTGCATTTGGAGTGTGTTACAGATTGAATTGTATCCCTCAAAGTGAGCATATATTTGAACAGGCATTTCATCAAAGAAGATACAAAGATGGCAAATGAGTACATGAAAATGCTTGAAATCAGGTAGCTCTGGTTCTCAGAGTTGTTTTTACTATTCTAGTTCTTCTGCATTTCCCTATGAATGTTAGGACCAAGAAGTCGATTTCTATGAAAAAGCCCACTGGGAATTTGATTGAGATTCTATCGAATCTATAGATCAATTTCGGCACAATTGACATCACAGTGATGTTTCATCTTCCAACCAATGAACAAAGAATATCTATTTATTTAGGTCTCCTTTGATTTCTCCAAAAATGTTTTGTAGTTTTCAGCCTATAGGTCTCATAGATTTATCCCTAGGTTGTGGATTTTTTTGTTCTACTATAAATGGTGTTGACTTTTTAATTTCAATTTCTGACTGTTACCAGGATAGAGAAATTGATTTTTTATTATGTTATGTTAATCACCATACATCATTAGTTTTTGATGTAGTGTTCCATGATTCATTATTTGCATATAACACCTAGTGCTCCATGCAGAACGTGCCCTCTTTAATACCCATCACCAGACTAACCCATCCTCCCACCCCCGTCCTCACTAGAACCCTCAGTTTGTTTTTCAGAGTCCATCGTCTCTCATGGTTCAACTCCCACTCCGATTTCCCCCCCTTCATTCTTCCCCTCCTGCTATCTTCTTCTTCTTTCTTCCTCTCCTCCTCCTCCTCCTCCTCCTCCTCCTTCTTCTTCTTCTTCTTCTTCTTCTTCTTCTTCTTCTTCTTCTCTTTTCTTTTTTTAACATATAACGTGTTATTTGTTTCAGAGGTACAGATCTGTGATTCAACAGTCTTGCACAATTCACAGCGTTCACGATAGCACATACCCTCCCCAATGTCTATCACCCAGCCACCCATCCCTCCCACCCCCCACCACTCCAGCAACCCTCAGTTTGTTTCCTGAGATAAAGAATTCCTCATATCAGTGAGGTCGTAAAATACATGTCTTTCTCTAATTGACTTATTTCGCTCAGCATAACACTCTCCAGTTCCATCCATGTCGTTGCAAATGGCAAGATTTTATTCCTTTTGATGGATGCATAATATTCCATTGTGTTATATACCACATCTTCTTTATCCATTCATCTGTTGATGGACATCTTGGTTCTTTCCAAAGTTTGGCTATTGTGGACATTGCTGCTATAAACATCGGGGTGCACGTACCCCTTTGGATCCCTACATTTGTATCTTTGGGGTAAATACCCAGTAGTGCAATTGCTGGATCATATGGTAGCTCTATTTTCAACTTTTTGAAGAATCTCCATACTGTTTTCCAGAGTGGCTGCACCAGCTTGCATTCCCACCAATAGTGTAGGAGGGTTCCCCTTTCTCCACATTCCCGCCAACATTTGTCATTTCCTGACTTGTTAATTTTAGCCATTCTGACTGGTGTGAGGTGGTATCTCATTGAGGTTTTGATTTGGATTTCCCTGATGCCGAGCAATGTTGAGCACTTTTTCATGTGTCTGTTGGCCATTTGGATGTCTTCTTTGCAGAAATGTCTGTTCATGTCTTCTGCCCATTTCTTGATTGGATCATTTGTTCTTTGGATGTTGAGTTTGATAAGTTCTTTATGGATTTTGGATACTAGCCCTTTATCTGATATGTCATTTGCAAATATCTTCTCCCATTCTGTGCATTGTCTTTCGGTTTTGTTGACTGATTCTTTTGCTGTGCAGAAGCTTTTTATCTTGATGAAGTCCCAATAGTTCATTTTTGCCCTTGCTTCCCTTGGCTTTGGTGATGTTTCTAGGAAGAAGTTGCTGCAGCTGAGGTCAAAGAGGTTGCTGCCTGTGTTCTTCTGTAGGATTTTGATGGACTCCTGTCTCACATTGAGGTCTTTCATCCATTTGGAGTCTATTTTTGTGTGTGGTGTAAGGAAATGGTCCAGTTTCATTCTTCTGCATGTGGCTGTCCAATTTTCCAACACCATTTGTTGAAGAGACGGTCTTTGTTCCATTGGACATTCTTTCTTGCTTTGACAAAGATTAGTTGACCATAGAGTTGAGGGTCCATTTCTGGGCTCTCTCTTCTGTTCCATTGATCTATGTGTCTGTTTTTGTGCCAGTACCATACTGTCTTGATGATGACAGCTTTGTAATAGAGCTGGAAGTCCGGAATTGTGATGCCGCCAACTTTGCTTTTCTTTTTCAACATTCCTCTGGCTATGCGAGGTCTTTTCTGGTTCCATACAAATTTTAGGATTGTTTGTTTCATTTCTTTGAAAAAAGTGGATGGTATTTTGATGGGGATTGCATTGAATGTGTAGATTGCTCTAGGTAGCATTGACATCTTCACAATATTTGTTCTTCCAATCCATGAGCATGGAACGTTTCTCCACTTGTTTTTGTCTTCCTCAATTTCTTTCATGAGTATTTTATAGTTTTCTGAGTAGAGATTCTTTGCCTCTTTGGTTAGATTTATTCCTAGGTATGTTATGGTTTGGGGTGCAGTTGTAAATGGGATGGACTCCTTAATTTCTCTTTCTTCTCTCTTGTTGTTTGTGTATAGGAATGCCACTGATTTCTGTGCATTGATTTTATATCCTGCCACTTTACTGAATTCCTGTAT
>NW_023270855.1:415194-444750 GCF_011800145.1 Mirounga leonina
TGGTTGTGATCTCTCCTCTTTCATTCATGATTTTGTTGATTTGGGTCCTTTCTCTTTTCTTTTTGATAAGTCTGGCCAGGGGATTGTCAATCTTGTTAATTCTTTCAAAGAACCAGCTCCTAGTTTCGTTGATCTGTTCTACTGTTCTTTTGGTTTCTATTTCATTGATTTCTGCTCTGATCTTTATGATTTCTCTTCTCCTGCTGGGTTTAGGCTTTATTTGCTGTTCTTTCTCCAGCTCCTTTAGGTGTAGGGTTAGGTTGTGTACTTGAGACCTTTCTTGTTTCTTGAGAAAGGCTTGTATTGTGATATACTTTCTTCTTAGGACTGCCTTTGCTTCATCCCAAAGATTTTGAACAGTTGTGTTTTCATTTTCATTGGTTTCCATGAGTTTTTCTTTAATTTTTCATTAATTTCCTGGTTGACCCATTCATTCTATAGTAGGATGCTCTTTAGCCTCCATGTATATGAGTTCTTTCCAACTTTCCTCTTGTGATTGAGTTCTAGTTTGAAAGCATTGTGGTCTGAAAATAGGCAGGGAATGATCCCAATCTTTTGGTACTGGTCGAGACTTGATTTGTGACCTAGGATGTGATCTATTCTGGAGAATGTTCCATGGGCACTAGAGAAGAATGTGTATTCTGTTGCTTTGGGATGGAATGTTCTGAATATATCTGTGAAGTCCATTTGGTCCAGTGTGTCATTTAAAGTCTTTATTTCCTTGTTGATCTTTGTTTAGATGATCTGTCCATTTCAGTGAGTGGGGTGTTAAAGACCCCTATTATTGTACTGTTGTCGATGTGTTTCTTTGCTTTTGTTATTAATTGCCTTATATAATTGGCTGCTCCCATGTTAGGGGCATAGATATTTACAATTGTTAGATCTTCTTGTTGGATAGATCCTTTAAGTAGGATATACTGTCCTTCCTCATCTCGTATTACAGTCTTTGGTTTAAAATCTAATTTGTCTGATATAAGGATTGCCACCCTAGCTTTCTTGGTATCCATTAGCATGGTAAATGGTTTTCCACACCCTCACTTTCAGTCTGGGGTTGTCTTTGGGTCTAAAATGAGTCTCTTGCAGACAGCATATTGATGGGTCTTGTTTTTTTATCCACTCTGATACCCTGTGTCTTTTGATTGGGGCATTTAGCCCATTTACATTCAGGGTAACTATTGAAAGGTATGAAATTAGTGCCATTGTATTGCCTGTAAGGTGACTGTTACTGTATATTGTCTGTGTTCCTTTCTGATCTATGTTACTTTTAGGCTCTCTCTTTGCTTAGAGGACCCCTTTCAAGATTTCTTGTAGGGCTGGTTTTGTGTTTGCAAATTCCTTTACTTTTTGTTTGTCCTGGAAGCTTTTTATCTCTCCTATTTTCAATGACAGCCTAGCTGGACATAGTATTCTTGGCTGCATATTTTTCTCATTTAGTGCTCTGAATATATCATGCCAGTCCTTTCTGGCCTGCCAGGTCTCTGTGGATAGGTCTGTTGCCAATCTAATGTTTCTATCATTGTAGGCTACAGATCTCTTGTCCTGAGCTGCTTTCAGGATTTTCTCTTTGTCTCTGAGACTCGTGAGTTTTACTATTAGGTGTCGGAGTGTTGACCTATTTTTATTAATTTTAAGGGGGGGGGGTTCTCTGTGCCTCCTAGATTTTGATGCCTGTTTCCTTCCCCAAATTAGGGACGTTCTCTGCTATAATTTACTCCAATATACCTTCTGCCCCCCTCTCTCTTTCTTCTTCTTCTGGGATCCCAATTATTCTAATATTGTTTCATCTTATGGTATCACTTATCTCTCAAAATCTGCCCTCATCATCCAGTAGTTGTTTATATCTCTTTCTCTCAGCTTCTTTATTTTCCATCATTTGGTCTCTCTTCTGCCTCATTTATCCTAGGAGTTAGAGCCTCCATTTTTGATTGCACTTCATTAATAGTCTTTTTGATTTTGACCTGGTTAGATTTTAGTTCTTTTATTTCTCCAGAAAGGGTTTCTCTAATATCTTCCATGCTTTTTTCAAGCCCAGCTAGTATCTTTAAAATCATCATTCTGAACTCTAGTTCTGACATCTCACTAATGTCCATATTGATTAGGTCCCTGGCAGTTGGTACTGCCTCTTGTTTTTTGTGTTTTTTTGAGGTGACTTTTTCCATTTTGTCATTTTGTCCAGAGGAGAATAGATGAATGAGAGAACAAAATGCTAACAGGGTAACAACGACCCCAGAAAAATATACACTAAACAAATCAGAAGAGACCTGAAACCGGGGGAAAAGAAAGGGAAAGAAAGAAAAATGAGGGAAAAAAAGAAAAAGATAAAAACAAACAAACAAACAAAAACAGAATATGATCAAATATGATCAGGCTGGTGAATAGATCAGTGCCACACACTAGATTTTGGGCATATTTTGGTCTGTTAGAAGAAAGTGCCTCCCAAAATTTTAAAGAAAGAAAAACTTATATATGTACATAAATAAGGGTAAATACGATGACGGGATGGAATATGACCGTAAAGATGAAAATTATAAAAGATTTTATAAAAGGAATTGATAAGAAGTTGGTTGAAAAAAGAAAGAAGAGGATTAAAAAAAAAAAAAGGGAGAGAATGTGATCAGGCAGGAGACTAGAACAAAGCCATACACTAGAGATTTAGGGTATATTTTGGTCTGTTAGAAGAAACTGTATCCCAAAATTTTAAAGAGAGAACAACTTATATATATATACCAAAAATAAGGTTAAGTACAATGAAGGGATAGAATATGACTCTAAAAATGAAAAATAAAAAAGATTTTTTAGGGCGCCTGGGTGGCTCAGTCGTTAAGTGTATGCCTTTGGCTCAGGTCATGATCCCAGGGTCCTGGGATCGAGCCCAACATCGGGTTCCCTGCTCGGCAGGAAGCCTGCTTCTCCCTCTCCCACTCCCCCTGCTTGTGGTCCCTCTCTCACTGTGTCTCTCTCTCTCTGTCAAAATAAATAAATAAAATCTTAAAAAAAAAAAAAAGATTTTTTAAAAAGGGACTGATAAGATGTTGGTTGAAAAAGGGAAAAAGAAAAATTTAAAAAAAAAGGAAAAAGAAAATTTTTAAAAATTAACCTTGAAAGGCTAAAGAATCATGGGAAAAAAGCCATGAATTCCGTGTGCCGTATTCCCCTAGCGCTGGAGTTCTGCCATTCTCGTTGATCGGTAAACTTGGTCTTGGCGGGCTGTTCTCGCGGATCTTCTGGGGGAGGGGCCTGTTGCCGTGGTTCCCAAATGTCTTTGCCGGAGGCGGAATTGCCTCGCCCTTGCCAGTCCGGGCTAAGTAATCTGCTTGGATCGCTCTCCGGAGCTTTTGTTCCCTGTGAGCTTTCCGTACAGCTTTGGAGACCAAGAGTGAAAATGGCGGCCTCCCAATCTCCGCCCCGGAGGAGGCGAGAACTCGAGGCCCTGCTCCTCAGTGAGCCCCCAGAGAAAAGCCATCAGTCACTCCCGTCTCCCCGGTCTCCGGCCGCACTCCGTGCTCACCTGGCCTGTGACCGAGTGTTTCTATTTCTGGCACCCGACCCCATGTGGAGTCTCCAAACCCAGCAGGTCCCTGCGGTGCACTCCCGCGCCACTCCTCCTGGGGGAGGAAGGGGAGTCTCCATGGATCTGCCCCTTGTTGGGTCCCTGCTGGAGCAGCAGTGGCCCGACTGTGCCGCGGATCACGGTTTATGGCAACCCCGAGCTGAGAGCCCGCGCCTGGGCTCCGCCTCTGCAGCCAGATTCCCTGCTCCATTACCTGGGAGCTCTGCCACACTCAGGCACCCCCGGTCTTTCTGGGACCCCGAGAGTCCTGAGACCACACTGTCCCGCAAGGGTTCCACCCCCAGCTTAGCCACCAGAGTGACGTCCCTCAGCGGAGTGGACTCTACAAGTTCCGATTCTGTGCTCCGTGGCTCTATCACTTGCCAGAAGCGGCCTACAGAGGCCCCCTCCCCCGCCTTCTATCCTCCCGAATATCACCTCGGATTCACTTTTCCACACATCCTGCCTTCCAGAAAGTGGTCGCTTTTCTGTTCAGAGAGTTGTTGCTATTCTTTTCTTCTATCTCCTGTTGGGTTTGTAGGTGTTCAGAATGGTTTGATCCCTATCCTGCTGAATTCCTGGGACCAGACGAAATTTAGGCTCCTATCCCTCCGCCATCTTGCTCCTCCATGGGACTTATATTTTTGTATTACTTCTATTGACACCTGGGTTAATTTCCTACTGCTGCTGTAACAGATGAACTTGGTGGCTGAAAACAACACCAAGTCATTCTTGCACCATTCCAGAGGTCAGAAATCCTAGAATGAATATGTTGGTAGGACAGTGTTTCTTCTGGAGGCTTCAGGGGAGATTCAGCTTCCTTGCCTTTCTAGCTTTCAGAGGCACACACGTTCTTTCCTCCATCTTCAAAGCCAGCAGCACCTTCCAACCTCTCCCCCTGACTTCTGCCTCCACCGCCACACCTCCTTCTGACCCTCTTATATGGACCCTTGTGATACATTGGGTGCACCAGATAATCCAGGGTCATCTCTTCAGGTGGAGACCCTTAAGGTAATCATACCTCAGAGTCCTTTTTGCTGTGTGAGGGAATATATTCCCAGGTTCAGGAGATTAGGACATGGACATCTTGGGGGACCATTATTCTGTCTACCACACTACCTTTATAATTTTAAATAATATATTTAAATCTTATCCCATCAATTTTATCAATAGCTCTTGCTACTACCCACTTTGTTTGCTTAACAAATACTTGTCTGGGAGCTGGGTTTGTAGCACTGAGCAAAACAGGCAGAACCCCAATTCCCAAGGAGTTTATGTTCTAGTGGAGATCAGATAAGAAACTGAATAAATAGGTAAATCATGTTTCCAGCATCATTGTTTTTTGGATGATGATTTGGCAGAAGTTACCAAAATTTTAAATGTGCCTACCCTTTGACCCAGCAAACCCAACCATTAAAAATCTGTGTATGAAACTTGTATGCGAGCAAGATGTTCTATTTTATAGCAGCATTTATGATAGCAAACATTTGGGAAATAATCAAACATGTATTAATGGTAAATAACTTACCATTAAATATGTGGTGCCCAGAAACTAGAATTTATAGAATAATACTATGATATGTGTTCCAGGATGTGGGTTTATGGCAAACTGTCCTGACGGAGCAGTTTAGCAGGGAATGAACACAGGAGTAAATCATGGTGTGGAAGGTGGGGAGTGCTGTGGAGAAAGATCAAGAGTGCAGAGGGATAAGGAGTGTGGAGTTCTGATGGGTGTAACTTTTGTTTGTTTTTATTCTGAAATATTTTAAATTTACAAGAGTTGCAAAGCTAGTACAGAGGGTTCCTGAATGCCCCTCTCCCAGCTTGCCCTATGAACACATTGCATAACCAGGATATGTTTATCAAGACTAAGACATGAAGGTAGACACCAACTATCAACTGGAGTCCTTTACCATGCAGTAACATCTAAACACAGACTTGAAGGAGGGGAGGAAGGGTAGCTGTGGGGTAGCTGAGGAAGAGCGCTTCAGGCAGAGGGAACAGTCAACGCAAAGCCCTCAAGGCAAGAGCTGTCTATTTGCCCAGAACAGCAGACTAGGCTGGAATGGATGAAGAAGAGTGGTAGGTGGTGAGGTCCATGCGGTGCAGGGCAAACCGCCCTTGTAGGCTTTACCAGGTCTTCCTTCTCCTCTGAGTGAAACAGAGGAACCCCTGGAAGGTTCTGAGCAGAGGAGAGACATGATCAGACAGATTTTATCTGGATCCTCTGGCTGCTGTACTCTGGGTGTGAGGCTGGAGCAGGGAGATCAGCAGGAGTTACTGCGACAGTCTGTGCGGGAGATCAAGGGTGGCTTGGGCCCCAGCGGGTGGGAGGAGTGGTCGTATTCCAGGTACATTTTGCTGATGAAGGAGAAGTTCCTTCATGGATTGGACTCACACCATGGCTCTTGGGGCCTGCGTTCTCCCCCACGCGGGCCTCTCCGTATTCTTGTTGCACCTCTGTCAGCTGCACTCGTGTCGTGGGTATTTACACCTTAATTAGGTCCCGACGCCTTAACCAAGCCTTCCATCCAGTGTGCACAGGGTGATGCCAAAATTAAAACCCTATGCATAATTTTTATATATGTAAATTGTATCTAATTATGACCACTTCACTGCAACCCAAGTAAAAGAGCTAGTTTCTGGGCACCATACTTTACCCAATTCTCCATTAGTAAATTTTTA
Source organism: Mirounga leonina (assembly GCF_011800145.1). Taxonomy (NCBI): domain Eukaryota; kingdom Metazoa; phylum Chordata; class Mammalia; order Carnivora; family Phocidae; genus Mirounga; species Mirounga leonina. The sequence goes on from NW_023270855.1 coordinate 421,430, forward strand.
GATTGTTCCCCACTGTTTGCAGTCCTAAATACTGTTAAAAAGAACAAACTTGTATGCTTATCTTTGTACGTGGATTTTTAAAGTATCTTCCATAAGTGTTCTTTTCCCTCCAGTTTTGAGATGTAATTGATGCCCAACACTGAAGTTTAAGGGGTACAGCATGATGGTTGGACTTCCATGTATCATGACATGCTTACCAGAATATAAGTTTAGTTAACATCTATTATCTTATATAGATACAAAAAGAAAAAAGGAAAGAAAAAAATGTTTTATTCCTTGGCTCTCTTCACAACTTTCCAGTATACCATACAGCAGTGTTCACTATCGTCACGAGGCTGTAAGTACACATCCCTTACATCCCTTTATTTCTTATAACTGCAAGTTTTTTCCTTTTGACCCCCTTCTCTAATTCTGCCCCCCACCTCCACCCCCCACCTGTGGTGACCATGAATCTGATCTCTTCTGAGTTTCGTTTTTTCTTGTTTAGATTCCACATATAAGTAAGATCATAAGGTTTGTCTTTCTCTGTCTGACTTAGTTCACTTAGCATAATTCCCTCCATATGCAGATTTTTAATGGTGAGTTTGCTGGGTCAAAGAATAGGCATATTTTAAATTTTGATAAATTCTTCCAAATTATCTTCCAAAAACCATTGTGCTGCAGTCAGCAGTGAGGAGAGTAGCCATTTCCCCACCCTGGATATATTGTCAGTCTTTTACACTTTTTCAATCTAGCCAGCATAAATAGGATATATTGTTATTTTTATCTTCCAGGGTGTGTTTCCAAGGTCAAACATCTCCTATACTTATTTGCCACTTGGCATTTCTTTTCCCACAAGTTACTAGCTTATATCCATCGCACTTTTCTGTTGGCATTCTTACCTTTTACTCACTAATATATAGAACAGTTCTGTGCATTCCAGATATATTTGAATCATTAGCTCACACATTTCTCTCCACATCTAATACTTGTCCTTCTAACTTTGTCCATGGTTGTCTACTCTTAAATCAAGATTAAATGTTGGTGTCAAATATATCTATCATTTCCATTGTGGCTTCTGTTTTGTTATTTCTTGTACTTTAATAATTGAGTGTTTATGGTCCCGCATCAGGCTCCTTGCTCAGCGGGGAGTCTGTTTCTCCCTCTGCCTCTGCCGCTCCCCCTGCTCATGCACAGGAGCTCTCTCTCTGTCTCTCTGACAAATAAATAAAATCTTTGAAAATAATAATAATAATAATTGAGTGTTTATGGTTGGCTCTTTAATCTGGAGTGAATTTTGTGGGTATGGTGTGAGGTAAGGCTTTATCTTTCCTCATGCCATATAATAACCAGTTGTCCCACTGCCAGTGTTAAATGTATCTTACAGTGACTTCCATATATACTTATAACCTTTTCAAGGATCTTTATTCTGTTTTGTGATTTATTTGCCTTTGTCTATTCTAATACCACATTTTAAAACTCTCTTACTGGGGCACCTGGGTAGCTCAGTTGGTTAAGCGTCTGCCTTCGGCTCAGGTCATGATCCCAGGGTCCTGGTATTCACCCACATCGGGCTCCCAGCTCAGCAGGGAGCCTGCTTCTCCCTCTCCCTCTGCTCCTCCTCCTGTTCCTGCTCTGTCTTGCACACTCTCTCTCAAGTAAATAAATAAATAAAATCTTTAAAAACAAACAAATAAATAGATAAAACTCTCTTACTTCTATAGGATGTTTCCATACTTCCTAAGGTGGGCTACTCACCTGCCACCACCACCACCACCACCATGATGCAAAATTGTATTGCGCTCTTGTACATTTACACTTCTAGATAAACATAAAACCAAGTAAAATTTCATTAAAAACATTCCTCTTAGGATTTGTACTGGAATTGCTTTGAAGTGTGAATTAATAGGACAAAAAATGGGATTTTTACAATTTGGAGTCTCTGATAAAGGGAAAGTGGTAGGCAACTCCATTGAGTCTACTTATTTAGTCCTTTTTTGTTTTCCATTAAAGTTTTATCATATATTCTTACACATTTTTGATCAGTTTACTGCCATGTTGTTTGTGATTTTCTTGCTGTTGTGAAAGTCATGAATGCTATTTTTTGTTATAGCTTTTTGACCACATGGTTGGCACCAGTGATGATCACTCTATTTATCCATGTCCTCTGCCATGTGACTTCACACTGCTCTCACTTGGGGTGGGGTAACCTATGCCACCCCCTGACACTTGGCCACATGACCTACATTAGTCAATGGGCTGTAGTGGACAGGACACAAGCAGAGGTTAGAATGGGCTTTTACTTTGGAGCTTGCTCTCTTGCCTTCACCATGTTTAGGGGCCACCATGGTTAGGGGTTACCATGTGGGATCCCAGCTCTGCCCTTACCATGCAAACATGCCCCAGCTGGCCCACTGGGCCCAGGAGGATCATGAGTGGCATGGAGAGCAAAGCTCCAGCTAAACTGCCCCAAGTTAGAGCAGAATCCCCACCAAACCACAGACACATGAGTGAGGCCAACTTAGATCAGGAGACCCCTAGCCAGCCCACAGATGCATCAGCCATAATGTGAAATCACTGCTGTTTTAGAGCACTGAGTTTTGAGGTGGATCTTTATGCAGCTATTGCTACTTGACACAATGACAATGTAAGCCATCTAATTCCACATGTTTATCTTGCATCTGGTCACTAAGTGAGCAGTCACAAATTCTGGTAGACCTTCAGTTGATTATTTTCTGACAGTCTGGATAATTACATCATATACAGTAAAGATCACGCTGTTCCTTCCTTTCCTATCATCCCTTTTTGTTGTTGTTGTCATTGGTAAGGTCTTCACAAACAATACCAAGGGCGTATTTGTGTCTGTGTGTGTGCGTGCTGGGAGTGTGCTGCTCTTTGTGACTACAGGTGTTATGGGACCCAGTGTCTCCAGCAGCCTGAGAACATTTCTCTAGACACAGTAAATTTGCCCATCATCTGTCTTGTAGGAAGAGCAGGCTAGGTGGAAGCTGGATGTGAATTGACATGAATGGATTTCAGGAGACAGCATGCCCCTGTCAACATGGCCCCAGGGCAATGCCAGGGTCAACATGGCGGCTGGAGGTGGAAGGAGAGAAGAAGAAGCACTTAAGATCTCCCCTCACCCTCAGCTCCATGGACGCAAACTTGAGAGTCACCAGCCCCCACCACAGGGTGCCCAGAATATCCACCTGTCATTTTTAAGTGAGGCTCAACTGCCCAGTTATCCAAGAGTATAACCACCCCCTCCCAGAGACGCTGCTGCCCTGGGGTCTCAGGCCTCACAAGACCGGGGCATATATTTGGGGGTCCTTCTCATGGGCTACAAGGCCTGCCCTCTGTGGGGGTGGAAAGAGTGATGCATAGAATTCAGGCCCAGGTAGTATTCCCAGGTGGCACTGAATGGAACAATCCAATGACTAGCTTCCTGTTGAGGAAAATGCAGATAAAACCCATGAAACGTACATGACCTTTTAAAGCCACTACAATTTCTGATTGGGTTTATCTTGTTTATTGCTTGATTCTTAATCAGCAGTGGCTTGAACACATTGGCTTATAGTTCTCCCTAGTGTTAAGTATTGAATGGTCTGTGAATGAACACGGAGAAGACATGGATTAAACAGAGCCCCACAGTCCTTTTGCGGAGGGAATGAGCTTGACCTCTGCTAGAACCATCTGCACACTAGATGCCAAGGCATTGGTGCTGGAGAATGTCTGATCTGACAAATGTCTGTTGGCAGATTACTGTGTTCATCTAGCAGAGATGTCTTATGCCTCTCAGGGTGAAGCGGATGTGGACACTGAGGGAATACTCAAGTAACGATGAGTAGCTATAAATGTACCACCAACAATAACAGCTCTGCTCCCTGCCAGGTGCTCCTCTAAGTGCATTGCACGTTTTCACTCATTTTGTCTGCACAATGACCTATGACACAACACAGGCACTCCGTCATCCCACACCATTGCGGGGATGGAGGCAAAGAGGGTTTACAGGAACCCAGATTCAGATTCTAAATTCTTCTGTAGGGAGGTAGGGAATTTGATGTTCCAGGAGGAAGAGGAAGATGCTTAAAAGTGGCAAAGGGATAGATTCAAGAAGCAAGTCCCTGGGTGTCTCGCAGAGAAGGTAGCGTGTATATTATATATCATAGAGTTCTTTTTTTAAAGATTTTATTTATTTATTCATGAGAGAGAGAGGCACAGAGGCCAAGGGAGAAGCGGACTCCCCGCAGAGCAGGGGACCTGGGATCCCAGGACCCTGGGACCATGACCTGAGCCAACTGAGCCACCCAGGCACCCTATATCATACAGTTCTATTATTTAAATTATAAATAACAGTATATAATACAGTTGTGTTCCTTAAACTCTGTATGTGTGCATGTAGTTATTATGTTATTTTGTTATGTTATAGTATTGTATTATACTTATATTAGTATATATGTTATATATATTATATGTTACATATTAAAATATGTTATAATTATATTACTTATATTATAAATTATACTACTACTTAGTATATAATTTATTTTATTACAGTATTTCAACAGAAACATCAAATAAGTATTTTCCAAGGTTGGACTCTTAGAACCAGTGCAACAAACTGGTGCTGTGGTAGAAAGCAATCTGCTGAGCTACTGAGGGGCATCATCACTACTTGGAAAACACGAAAACATGTCAACTAGTGTGAGAGGAAAGCACAGGTGTCCCAGAAGGCATAACCCACTCCACCATGGGACTTTTGTGTAGGATGTCTGGTGGCCCTCAGCCCAGAAGGTCCCATGAAATTCTAGCTGTGTACCCAAATTGCTAGCAAGGTCCACCAATTCTCATGGCTGGGAGTGGAGGAGAGAAAGGACTTCCACCTGCTCACCGTGTTACCACCCCCAAAGGCCTCCCTCAAGCTGACACACACAGAGGGGCCGCAACTTCAGCCCCCAGGGTGGGAACCAGAACTTCTCCGCACTGAGGGGACAATCATCCACTTGTTCCGGAGCAGCCCCAAGCCAGCATGAATGTCCACTTTTCATCCGGGGGCTTCAGTGGGACCCACCACCCACTTTGCTGTGGGACCAGGCAGGTGGCCCTCATCCCTCTTTCGAGCTTCGCCCTCTGGAGACAGTTGTTCAACCAGTTACCAATTTACCCAGTAGAAATGGCACCTGGCTTCATTTCTTCATCGTGAGCACAAGACAAAGACTTCTCAGGGAAGAGGGAAATATAAAATAAGATATCAAGAAATGTGACTGATTTAAATAGCTCTTCTAAAAGGCCAAAACTTCTTTGGGAAAGAGGTGGCTTATGACAGACAGGCTTCAAACATTCACACAACTTCCAGTCTGTTCATACAGTCTGGAGCTTTAGCTCCAGATAACTGGTATTACATTATTACTTCTTCACTGCAAACTTTCCTGCTCTTTCAGCTACAGTATTTGACATCTGTGTTTAGATTTTAAAGCCCATTTGCAAGTATTTAGACTCATCTCTACGTAAATCTATTCTTAGCTATGTCCAGCCATGACCTCCCTCCTTTTGCGCTAGCTCTTCCTTCTGCTCATCTCCCAGCTGGTCATGTCTCTGATGTCATCTTTTGCCAAGAGATATGGTGACCCCACTCCTCCCCTGTGCTAGCTGCCACTCCACATGGACACTGCTCTTGGGTTTTACAAGATTAGCTCAGCTCAGAGTTGAGTCCAGTTCCCAGAACCGACGTTGGGTACAGGTGGGCCATAAACAGCCCTGGGGAGGATCCTTGGGTTTCTATCAGAGGCAAATGCTGGCCGAGAGTCAGCGCAGACGAGCTGAGACAGGGAAGACCTGATGGTGGTTGGAAAATTTCTTGGTCTCAGGGTCCAGACCTCCTTCCACTACAGGCTCATTCTTCAAGACCAGGTGTCCCTTCCCACCTAGGACTGACAGGGCTACAGCATGCAGCAGGACCTTATGAGATGGGGCTGCTCTGAGCTTCTGCGTCCATATCTCAGGTGCTCTCCTCCAGTGGGAGGCCCTTCTTTGGTTGGTGCATTTTTCTCCTTTCCACCTTATCAGTGGTTGTTGCCTCTTGTCCACTATGCAATGGGTCTGTTGTTTTAAACATAACTTACTCCATCTTCACACAGCCTGGAGGTCAGCATTATCACACTCATTTCACAGATAAGGACTCTGAAGTTCAGAGAGGCCAACCAAGCTTACATGGCCTCATTCTAACTAAATGCCTCTACGACCCACCCACTATGCTCTCCTGTCCTCCAAGGGTGAGACATTTTCCCGGTCCCCCACTAATATGTGTATATGGTCAGAATTACATACTATATTAGTATATATGTCATATATTAGTATATTATATATTATATATGCATATATATTTCTGTTATAGGTTATTGGTGTATTATATACACATGTATCAGTGTATTATGTGTTAGTTTGTTATATATGTTACATATTAGTGTATTACATTCTTTAATAGTATATTATATATGTGGTATATTTTATGTGCTATGTATTAGTATACAGGTTATTTTTCTGGAGTCTCATCCAGACTCCCCTGCATCCAGCTATTGGTGGTGTTTCCTGCCCTCCATACCTACATATCTCATTTCCATCCTTCCTTCACCACTAGTTCTGAAAAATCTATGGAGTTTGCCTGCCCCACTTGCTGTGCGAGGCAGGCTTTAACTCTGACAGTACCATCTTTGTTTCCTTGTGATTTTCCCTCATGCTTTCCATCCCTCTCTGCACCCTGTCCTGTTGCTTTTCTGTTCCACCCTGAGCTCTCTCTGTGCCTTTGCCGGAGATGGATGGTAACAGGAAACTTCCAGAGATGCCTTTCTGGGTCCTGCAGCAGATGGCTGAGGTGTGCCCTTTCTTTGAGTCTTCTGAATGCTGCTCCCTTCCATCTGAGGTCTTTTTCCATTTAGACTTGGTGTTGGTCACACAAAGGACAGACTCTGCCTCACTCTTGGTCCCCTTATGTGACATTCAAAGCCTCAAGTCACATCAACTGCTGTCCCAACCCCAACGGGCTAACAGACCCGTTCCCAGCAGCGTCTCCCCTCAACCCACTGCCTGGGGCCTTGGGTACTCCGAATGCACAGAGCACAAGAAAAACTACGATTACCTAGAAGCCTGGACCGGGGGTCTTTCTGCTTCTGTTCCCCAACCCCCATAGCGCTTGTATAGATTCAGGGCTCTATCCAGGAGTAGACAATGATGACATTATGAGGTTTTGTTTTGTTTACTTTTGTCCATATGAGTCAGGATTCTGCCATTTGCTGCCGTGGCTTGTCAACCAAAGCATCTTAGCTCCTCTTTCCCACGGTTCCCCTTCGTGACTCCCTGCTGTCCCTGGAAGCCTGACTGTTGGTCCCACACCCATCAGTGAGACTCCCTCCGAGAACGTGGATGAGGCCATGGGTGAGCAGACCCACCAGGCCCTCCACGCCTTCGCCATGCTGCCCAGGGGCTGCTCTGCCAGGAGAGCAGCAGGGCCCGCTGTACGCACGGTGCCAGGTGTGCTGGATGTGCTCCCTGGAAAGGCAGATCCCATGCTCCCCTGTATTCTCCCGTAGTGGAACCCCCATGTTTTAGCTGTGCGCACAACCTCTCAGATCAAGACCACATTTTCCAGCTTTTCTTCTGCTGGATGAGGCCATGTGACTAGGTTCTGGCCAAGGAGACACTAGGGGACTGAACTGTGCAAATCCCAGCCCGTGCCTTCACAGGGAGAGGGAACGTGCAGCCCCTTGCCTGCTTTCTGTGGGCTCATCTGATACCCTGCAAGCCATCTTGGACCAGACTCTAGGGTGTGGAGGGCAACAGGAGAAAAGGAGCCTGGCTGTCCCATGCCAGAGCCACCTATCAGCTGAGGCTGCTTACTTCCAGATTGTTCCAACAGAGAAAAATAAATTTCTACCTGTGTAAGACACGGTGTTTGGGGGTCTCTTTGTTATAGCAACCTAACCCATACTCTGCCTGGTACAGTGCTCAATAACTGGTACTTTCTTCCCCCCTGTGTGCCTTGGGGAAGGGGTATTGTGCAGGGCAGGGTGCCAGGCTAGATTTCTGCTCTGCAACCATCCAGATTCCTCTCTATTGCAAACAATTGGGGGCACACTGGCCGGCTCCATCTGCTTTCTTGGCTCATGGGCCAAGACAAACACTACTCTTCCAGTCACAGAAGTCACAAAGGGTGACCAAGGTGGCGGCATGGGGGTCTCTCAGAGGCAAGAGACAAGCCAGGTGCCTCCACAGAGCTCTCAGCGTTCCCATGGACCCCACCATGGTGGCGCATGCGCAGAACAGAGGCCCTGCATCCCCCAGCTTTTCCATCTGGCTGAGAGGAGGCCCACACCCTAGAAAGGGTCTTTGCTGTTATTCAAAGTCACACTCTCCTACCTACTGTTCACCAACCATGCTGTGACCTGGGGACGGTCATGTCGATCCTATAGGGTGAAGAAGCTGAACTCAGAAAGGTTTAACAAACTTGCCCAAAGTGAAGTGAGGCTCCAAAGACAATGGTCTTCATGCTACACTCCCTCTGCTTTGCTATCCCTGCCAGCCCTCTCAGCTGACCCTTCTGGAAAGCAGAGACCTGGGCTGTGCTACCCATTCAGGGCAGGTGCCAACATACACATCAGGTGGGGAGTCCAGAGCCCGGATTGAGGGCGATGGCTTAGACCCCCCTGCACATGTGGCCAGCTTCACCATGGCCAGGACAGGTTAGCCAGAGGACTGCAGGCTAGGTGCAGTGGGCTTTGGGGGACACACACTGCGATGAAGTGAGCAGCGTCCTAGGTCGGTGCCTGGCATCACAGGGGCATGTGTTCACTGACTTATTCCTCCTCCAGTAAAACTGTCCCGACCTCCACTGTTCCTCTTATCTGGGCTGCACTGCTTGTTTATGGATAAAGAAAGGCGATGTTAATGCGCCTGGAAATCAATGCCTCGTTTCCCCAGAGTGTGTTTGACCACAGAGGGTAGGTCTGGTCAGGGGCAAAGGGCAGAGGTCACAAGGCCGAGTCCTTTCCGCAGGACCAGAGCTGGCCAGGAGGGAATACCCAATCTCCAATCACCCATGCTGTAGTGCTGGGTGCACAGGAAAGCTTCATGTCTGCCAGCTCCCACCAGACAGGGAAGATGACGGTGACAGGTGGCTCCCATCAGCGGGAACAAGGGCTTCCACCTTCAGAAGTACACGACTTCGTGCACATGCGTGCACACGCGCACACATCTCCCTTGATTAGACATCTCTCTGCTGGAAATCCATGGGTGCATCACCACCTGCCACCATCTCCAAGGGTGTCACTAAGAAAGACTTGCCGTGCTTGCACTGGTCTCCTGGGGAAAGGGTCACCTCTAGAAGGTCCTTGCCTCTCACCTCATGTGGACGCGAGACTTGGGGCAGCCTCGTCACACCAGCCACCAGGCCCAGCCTGCCCTGCCCAACTTCAGCCACCCAGTTGAGCTCCCTTGCTAGCTCACGGCCTCTCCTTGTTCTCTAGCTCCCACTGTCCCCAGCTTCCAACCCACCCAGGACAGGTGGAAGCATTCAGACTTCCACTGTGCAAGCATATGGTGGAGATCCCAAAAATCTGGGGGAGTTCAGGAGTACTTGTCTCCCCAGAACTCAGAGTAGCTCGGATGGGTGGAGGAGGCAGCCTCATTGCACGTACTGGCCTCTCCAAGGCTCCTCTCTACCAGTCAGAACTCAGTCCACTTACAATGTCCTGGGTAGGTGGGAATAACATGCCATTTCCTAAAGGGAGTCTCCTCGGCACACCATGCATACAGCAGGTGCACAGTAGATGCTTGAAGGCCTGCACAGGGAGCACTGAGTGAGGGTCTCCAACAATACATCAGAGTAGCACTGATCACTGTGGGCCTGGCCTAGCCTGTGCTAGCCTCCCACAGGTGACGCCAGGATGGGGGCTGAATTTGGGTTTGTGGAGAGAGGGGAGGGAGCCCTCCAGGAAACTGCTGTGAGCAAAAACCCAGCAGCCGGCACAGAGGTGGGGTTGCTTTGAGAAGCCTGCACTGCTGCGCCTGGGGCTGAATCCCAAAGGGGTCTTCATGTCCCTCTGGGTACAAATCAAGGTCCCCCAAATGCTGCAAACACAGACACAGAGACTCAGCCCTCAGACCTCAGAATCACCCCCCTTTCCTGGCAAAGCAGAGGAAAACATGAATGCCATAAGGTTATTGAGTTCTTTTTTCTTTTTATTGGCAAAGTAAATATATTTTTATGAAGGACCAAAGAAAATATACATAATTGTAACATATGTACACCAGCTTTATAGATTTTTTAATTTCAAATTTACACAAATGTTGATATGTTATTAAAAGATATTTTATGTAGATGTACCTATGTACAGCTTATTTACATACATTCATAGGATGTGAAATAAACCTGTCAAAACAAGCTAGTTCATTTGATATTAATTTCTAGACAAAATAAGGAATGCATTTCTAAATCAGGATTCGGAGGCTATATCTAGTTCTCCTACACGCAATGCAGCCTACTCCCCTCTCTTCCCCAAGGTGACCCTGGAGGCTGGTGTCTGGATTTGTCTGGAAACGGGATGAGGGGATGAGCCATGTTGGGTACAAATGCTCTGGGGCTAGCCTGCATCTGTCTGTCTGCCCTGCACTTTAACTCAAGCACATGCATTGCCAGGCCCCCAAAGAGGGGGCTTCTCAGCCTAATTCCACATCTGCCCAGGGGCCAGGTTCTGCCCCCCTGACTGCCCTGCTCATACCCTCTGGTAGTCAAGCTGAGCGGGAGATCTTGGACAAAGCCACCCTCACACCACAGTGCAGCCTTGGACTTCTGGCCTACTTCCTTCTTCCCAGCATGGCTCCCTCTGGGAACTGACATTTCAAAACTGCACATTACTTCTTCTGAGCAAAAAAGTGCCAGCCTTGGCCCAGGCAGGGAGCCCAGTGGGAGAAGGTCCAGGCTCCCAGGCCGCTGCAGCACAGGCCGGCCCACGGGAAGGCACGATGGCACGAAGGCGGGAAGGCCGGCCTGCAGCCTGCAGCCCGGGTGCTAGGGGCCCAGCCCCCAGGGGCGCGGGTGTGGCTCTAGGTCTTCCTAGGAAAGGCAGTGGGCTGGGGGCTCTGGGTTCCCGCCTCCCAGGCAAGCCCCCGTCTTCCTGCACCTCCCGGGCTTCAGAAAGTGGGTTGGCAACATTGTCACGTCCCTCTGAAGAGGCAAATAAATTATTGCTACAAAATAACGGGGCGGGGGAGGGGGCGGAGGAGGGGGCGAGGGCTGGCGGGCGCTCAGTTCACTGCGCGCACCGAGCGGCTGCTCCGGGGAAAGCGGTGCACCTTGATGTGCTTGGAGAGGTGGTCGCTCCGCGCGAACTTCTTCTCGCACACAGGACACTGGTAGGGCTTCACGCCCGAGTGCGAGCGCCGGTGCCGCGACAGCTCGTCCGAGCGGGAGAACCTGCGGGACACGCACGGGCCGCGGTCAGCGAGGCCCGCCCCGCCAGGCGCCCACCCAGAAGGCAGCCGGCAGGTGCAGGGCTCTACCCAGCCGGGCAGGCGCGGCAGGCGCGGCCCCAACACTTCTCCGGGTCCCGAGTTACTTCTGAATCCACTGGTGAAAAGTCACTTTCCCCCGCCCCCCGCCCCCCAGGGTGGCAAGAACTGTCAGTAAAAGCCTCAGTGGTGGCACAGCGGTCCGTTCTTGGGCATCTGGGCCTGTGAGCAGTGGTAAATATTCTGATAGGCTGTCAAGCCCACCAGAGCCCAGGATTTACTCTCCACAGCATCCTCCCTCTCCCCTTCCAGTGGTGAGCTGCAGGATCACCCTGGCCCCCGACTGCCGCTAGCTGCACCCCATGCTGCCCCCTAGGCAGAACTTGGGGTTCTAGGAAGGTGTGAAGGCGGAAGCCCCTCCTGAGGGGAAAGCGAAGCCTGAGAGAGCTATCTCTTCCCCAGCACTGCAGGGAGCCCCTGGCTCCTCTCCCTTGTCTTCATTTCAGCTGAGGCAGGGTCTTCAGAATTGAGCCCCCCCCCCCACTCCTGGTCACTGCTTTCCTGAAGGCTGGGTCCCCTACGCTGTCACCAGACAAAACCACACCACTGCAAGATACTTCTGAAACTTTAAATGGTTCACCTGCCACCTCCCTCCTTTGGCCTCAGCCTGCCTGAAAGCAAGCGCTCCCACAGCCCAGAGGCCAATGAGAGTGAGCAGCTGCTAACGGGAGAGGTAAGGGTCCCAGCTGGGCCACAGGGCTCAGACCGCTGCCACTGATTTCAGGGATTTGAAGCTCCCCCTACCCCATGACCCTCATCCTGACAATGAGATCCCACTCCCCACACATACATACTGTTCTCCACCGTGCTCTACCTTGGTCCATTGACCCATCCTTGGTCCGTCTTGCCACAGGACATTTGCACATACCGTTCCCTCCATCTGAAATGCTCTTCCCTCCCCTCTTCTTGCTCCCTCCCCCCATCCCTTAGAGCTCAGCTCAAATGTCACTTCCTCAAGAAAGCCTTCCAGGACTGCATCCCATTCTAGGCTCCTGCGACACAAAATGCATCTCACTTTCTTGGCCCCACCACTGCTGTAATTTTAAATTCGTTTTCAACTTCTGATGAAGTTCTGTGCCATTAGACCATCAGCACCATGAGGAAAGACATGTGTCTCATTCCCTGTGATCCATCCCACAAGCAGCCCAGGGCCTGGCATATGGCAGGTGCCCAATAAGTGCATTTACATGAAAGCATGGATACAGCAAGCACCCACGGGAGGATGTAGGGCTGTCACAGGGAATTCTTCTCAAGTCTCATCACCTGCACACACAAACACGTGTGCACACCACACAATGCACACGTACACACCCCTATATAAATGCCACACATGTGCACATCACAAACATGTGTGCACACACACGCATGTACACAGTCACATCACATGAGGGTGCACATGCACATACATGAACACATGTATGCACACACACACACAGGTCCAGCAGCCCCTCCCTGAACCTGTGGCCACACAGCAAGAGGTAGGTTAGCTGGTACAGCTGTCCCCAAACCAGCCAATGGGTAGCCTACCTCTCACCTGACCCTGTGGGTGGAGGCCTTCCTTAATCCCACAGCCTGCCAAGGACTAGAAGGAACATGCCCTGGGGAAGGTGCAGCTGGGGAGTAGGAAGGCCTGAGCACCAGATAGGGAGCCTGCCCAGAAGCACAGAGGACAGGCAGCTCAGCCTGGCTCAGCTACTCCGGGGCCCAGGGCCTTGTCCTGACAGCACAGCGGGGTTTCTGCGCTCGGAGGCTGGCACCCCACATCATCCCCCAGAGCTCCAATCGAGGCTGGCACAGAGCAACGCTCTCAGCATATGTCTGAAATAATGGAAGCCGGACTGGCCCACTTTCCAGATGAGGAAATTGAGGCTCCAAGTGATGAGGGACTGATTCAGCATCCCCAGCATGGCAGAGCAAAGGTCCTGGCACAGCGTCCTACCATGCCCTGCGTCCCTGCCCCCCCCCCCCCCCCCCCCCCACCGTGACTGCAGAGCGCCTGGTCTCCTCCACATTGCCGGGTTAGGTGGTGTGTGTCACTGGAGCCCTAAGCCAGTGAGGAAGTGGCATCAATGCACCCTGGAGGTCAGAGCCCCAACCCTGCTCCCAGGCCAGGGCCACCTGCCCCCAGCAGGAGTTGAACATACAGCTTCTGAACAGGTGGGCCTGCCCAGGGCAGGGGCAAGCAGGAAGCCACAGAAACAACGCCACCAGCAATAGCCTTTGCTGAACCCTTTCTGGGCACCAGGATCAGTCCCAGAGAACTGACAATACCACAGCAAGGGCTCAACAAGGACAAGGGGCTTGCCGGGTCACACAACCAGCAGAATGGTTGGATCCTTTCAGGTCCCCACCCCACCAGGAGCCCTGCGTGATCCTGAGCAAGCTTGGGAACCCTCTCGGGCCTGTATCCTCACTCATGCAGTGAAGACCTTGGGATTTTGCCCACCTTCTGGGACTTGTCTCAGAGGCCAAAGGAGTTGACACAAAGACCACAGTGGCCCTCTCAGCATGGGGACACTGAGGGAGAGCCAGGCCTGAGAACAAGTTGTCCCAACCTGCAAGCCTCTTCCCTGCTGCCTCAGGATCCTGTGACCTGAGAGGTCCATCCCTGGGAATTGAGCCCTCAGAAGATCCCTACCTCACACCCTCACACACATTCTCCCAGACAGCAGCCACTGGAGGAGCCTGAAGGCCACACAGTGGGAGTGAGGCCACGTGGCTAAGATTCAGGCCTTGCAGGCAGTGAGCTCTGCTACTTGGTGACCTGGGCAAGTCACCAAGCTCTCTGAGGCTCAGTTTCCCCACCTGGAGACAGGGAACTGACAGCTCTGCCTCACAGGACTGTGAGGATTGTAAAAGGCACTGAGTGTTTATAACAGTGCTCAGCACATGGCAGTCATTCAATGACTGTGAGCTCTGATTACCTGCAAGGAGCTCAGTGCAGCAATGTCCAGGGGCACATGGGACAGCACCATGACTCCTGCTGCTGAGGTGCAGGAGAGGGAGGCAGCCAACACGACAGCCCCACAACTGGCACACACCGCACCTTTGTGCAAAGCGTCCCTTCCATCAGCCAGAAAGCCATTACTGTAAATAGTCAGGTCTCAAGGACCGCAATGGGAATGGTGCTCCCTGGAATAGTGGTACAGTGCATAACCCTCCCAACACCACTTGGGGGCTCTGCCAAGTGCAGGGAAGAAGTAAGAGAATGCCTCCTTGAACAGGACCAGCAGTGACACAGGGGCCAAGAGAGCAGGCCAGGAGCGGACCACTGGGTCTGAATCCTGTCCCTGCCCCATCCTGGCCCTGGGGCCTCAGGCCTGCAACCACCCTTCTCTGGGCCTCCAGGTCCACTGGGAATGACCACAGTACCTGCCACACAGGGCTGCTAAAAGTTACTAGTATTCCTATTAGCTGTGGAAGGAGAGTATTCTTTCTGGATGGAACAGCTTGGCCATTCCGGAACAGGACGTTCTGCTGCCGTGAACAAAGGGGGCCTGTGTCCAAGAGTGTAGCAAGGAAACTTCTAGGAAGGCAGGCAAACAGCCACTTCCCAGACAGATCAGGATAGGAGAAGTCTGGTTTGAGCCCCATCAAGGATGCCAGAACCACATCCCAAGAGAGGAAGGGACAAGGAATATTGGGTTCAGGACCAAAAGCAGAAGGAAGTGGGGGCTGGTTACCTGGCAAAGGATGCCCTGGGTGGGGGGGGAGGGGAGGACACCATTCATTTCACAGAGGGGCACAGGACACAGTGCCAGGGCCGGAACCAGCCCAGCAGGATAAAGAGCAAACTGTTCACTGGGGCCACCAGGAAGAGAGGCAGCCTTGGGCATGGGAAGCTCCCCATATGAAAAGGCAGGCAAGTATGCAGGGGTGCTGCCTGAAGAGCAGCTGCAGGTGGAGATCCTATTTCCCACCACTTGCATAGGCCACCTCCCATGGGAGGTTTGCCCTGGGGGCTAGAGAGAGGTCCTGAGTCTGGGTGGAGGAGGTCAGGGCGGGGGCAAACAGCCTGGGCTGAACTCCTGACCTGCTACTCACTAGCTGTGTGACCAAGGAGAACTTACTTAACTGTTCTGTGCCTCAAATTCCTCCTCTGTAAATGGGGACAGCATACTGATGCCTACCTTGTAGACTTGTTTGGGGCATTAAATGAGCTGCTTTGGAACATTCAGAGCATGCATCAGGACCTACTGTTATTGCCGTTGTTGTGGTTGGCTCTTTTCCCCTAGCCCAGAAGCATGACACCTGAAAGAGCTTCTGGCCTCATGGGGGAGAGAGGACACCCAGCCATTATAGTACCAGGCACACAGGGAGAGAGGATGAGGGAAAGGCCAGCCGAGTAGCTACAGGGGTCAAGTTTCTAGGTGGGAAAGGTATGTCCACCAGACTGCTGGTGGGTCAGTGTGGCGCTGAAGCACCTGCCCGAGGGCACACCCAGAGCCATGCCCACTAGCTCCATCCCTGTGGGCTCTCTGGGAAATGCACACTGGTGCCTCCGTGTCACGGAGTTGTTGTAAGGACTCAACGAGCTTATCTATGTGACACGTGTAGAACAAAGCAGGGGCCATCGCAAGACCAACTACCATTGCCATCAGGAGGAAAGTGGTGGAGACAGAGGGTGCAGAGAGGGCACAGAGAGGGTGGGGGCCTGAGTGGGAGCCTACATTGTGGAAGGGAGGTTGGCAAGCAGATCGTACCAGAATGAGAAGTTTGGATAGGAATCTAAGTGTGCCAAAGCACATGAAAAGGCCAGAATAGCCTCATAAGGTAATGAGTTCCTCATGGCAGGAAGTACACAAGCAAGGGTAGGGATTGGTGGAAGGTTAGAGCAGTGCCCAGCACAGAGTAAGTGGTTGGAAAATATGGCGCCTGTCATCATCACTACTACTGCTGTCCTGTCCAGACCAAGCTGCCCCAAAGCTGGTCTGTCTTCCCGCCCAACTACTGCAAGGGCTCCCTCTACATACAAGGGACATGCACATCTGTGCACAATTCCAGGGGCTCAGGATTTCTGAAGGCCAACCAGGGACTCTTGCATTCTCAGAGAAATAGCTCTCCCAAAAGGCAGGCACCTTCAGCTCCCTGTGCCTCCATCACCTGTAACCCCCCAGAGGCCAGACCCTATTCCAGGGGAACACTGGGAGAAGCTGGGGAGGCCCTCTGAAGGCCTAGGAGTGGCTGGAGGCAGGGATGGCTCCATGGTCAGCTCCACAGGGACCTCGCCATGCCAGGCACACACCAGCCTTCCCCTGCAAGAGGGTCCTGGGCAAGAAGACCAGTTCCAAGGCCCACACAGTGGCAAAGCTGAATCCCCTCCACAAATCCCACCCCCACTTGCTTGCATGCCTCCTACCATGGGGAACTCACCACCTCCAGAGGCTACTGTGTTGGGGCTGAGATCTGCCTCCCTAAGATGCATTCTGGGCTGAGCGTTCCATATGCTCTCTGGGACAGCCCAGAAGGCAGGTCCCCTCCTCCTGGGGGGAATGGGACAAGTGGGCAGCCTTACCAAGGACCACACCCTTCCACCCCGTGGCCTTACCCAGACTCATCCTGACTGGAGGGGCCACTCGCCAAGAGTCAGCAGTGACCAGGGGACAGTGCCCAGGAAGGTGAGCCCATCATGAGTTGAGCCAGTGCCCTGTCCAGCCAGATGCTCAACCCCTCCACAGCCCTGTCCCCCACCAAAAGGAAAATGCATCCAAGAAGAGTCCCTGTGAGTCTGGGGTACCTCCAAAATGGCACCCTTCTCAGACTCTGCCCTTGTATGAGTAACAGTACCACCAATGAGAAGGGGGTGGTGCTGAGTGCTGCTCCGCTCCTGACCCTGGTACGGAGCAGGCCCTCCACTTCACAGATGAGGAAACTGAGGCTTGGCCAGGGGGGACCTCCCTGAGGGCACACAGCAAGTTGGAGGCTGACCTAGGCTGAGGCTCCCCGCCATTGTTGCCAGCTATCACCCACCCAGGGTGTCACAATGCCCCTCCCTTCTACAGTTGAGCACCTGTCTCTATGGCCCCAGGATCTTGGCTTCTCTTCCCACACCCAAGCTCTGACCACCCACACTGCATACCGACCACCGCGCTGGGCCTCACAAGTGGTCCCACAGGTGCACCTGTCACCCCAAGGCCCACTCAGCAGACTGTGGCGGGAGGCCCAGAGAGGGATGTGACGTTAACACTGTGCCCACTCTTGCAGAAGCCACGTGAGCCTGTCTGACAGGTGCCTTTGGGGGGCAGCGGCTGGGTGAGACCCTTCCTCGGGAAGGGCCTCCATAACCCCAGAGCTGTTTGGGAAAAGTGCCTTCCTTGGCCAGCCCAGCCCTCCATGGAAAGAGGCTGCAGCATCGCACTGGATATCGGCGCGCTCTCAGAGGAGTCTGCTCCAGAAAACAGAAGCTGCCGACTGCTCCCCATCAGTCACGCCCACACAGATGCACACACGCGGACGAGGTACCCAAACACGTGGGGTTATGCCAACCGCCAAGACGCACACTAAGAAAGCAAAACATGTACCCACGTGCACACGCACAGCTGCACGCCCACTGTGAGGTCCGCACACAAATGAGCGTGCCACGTGGCTCTCACACTCACAAAGCAGCGGCCGCACAGCACAGCCTGGGAACGTGGGGAGCACAGGCCACCCTCCCAGGGGGGCCACGTTCCTCCAGGGTCGGCATCCTAAAGACTGGGGAAAGCCCAGCCGTGGTACCCCCGAGCACGGGAACTCCTGGCTGCCTGCATTTCAGGAAAAGGTGCACAAGCCCACCTGAGGGCCCATCCAGCTCTGCCACCCGCTGGCTGCATAGCCCTGAGCAAGACCCCTGTCCTTTGAGAGCTGGTTTCCCCTGCTGAACCCCACGGAGTGGAGTCTGGAAGGACTCCTCCACCTTTACTTCAGCATGCCCCGCCTGGTCCTCCCCTCTTGGTTGTCCTTTGAAGTTCCCCAGATACACCTTCAAGTACCCCCAGGGGCGCAAGGACCAGGCCCAGTCCACAAGTCCGTGAACATCTACAAGCGAAGCTGGTCCCTCTGGCGGGAACAGCGGCGTTTCCAGAATGTGACTTCTCTGACACAGGACCCTCTAGGCTCGAATCCCATTTACAACGTGGTGTGGCCTTGGGCAAGTTACCTAGCCGGTCTGAGCCTGTTCCCGCAGCTGAAAGGTGGTAGTCAGGGTAGTACTCACCCTTAGGGGTGCTGTGAGGCACAGAGGGAGCCGTGTGCACATGGCCACAGCCCCTCTGATACACAGCCCTCACTCCACCTTTCTAAAATAGCCGCCCTTGTTACTAAGAAGAGAGCCCTTCTGCCATGGCCCAGCTCCTCACCGTCAGCATGAGCCGCAGCAAGCCTTACCTGGTCATTGTGAAACCGGAGACCAGTTGGTTTCAGGCTTTAGTGATCACTAGGGACAAGGAAAGCTCTGGGCAGCCATGCCAGCTCAGACCCCACTCCCCCCTTCCTAATCAGCCTTATCTCATGGTGAGCCAGGCCTTGACACCCAGGGGAACAGAGACGAGCTGGTCATGCTCAGCACCCGGCCCGTCACCTGTCATACTGACCTCCAGCCGCAGCCCGGCCAGGTGCAGGCAAAGGGCTTCTCGCCTGTGTGCCGGCGCAAGTGGGCCTTGAGGTGGCTGCTTTTGGTGTACATCTTGCTGCAGCCGGGGAAAGTACATTTGTGCATTTTGATGAGTTCTGCTGCAGGATTCTTGGGGAACTTCTGGCCCATGAGTAGGCCGGTGGGGCCAGGCCCCAGGGGTCCCGACCCAACGGGCTTGGCAGCGATGGGCACAGGGGCAATACGCACGAACTTGGAGGACAGGTTCACATTGGAAGAGGGCACCACCTGGGGCACAAGTGCAAAGGTCTGACCCTGGATATTGACCAGAAGCTGGGCCACCTTGACACTTTCTGGGGCCTGCCCAGGGGAGGCAGGCTCCGTGCCTGATTCCTGCTTCACCTGCACAGGCTGGATCTGCAGCAGCACGGGGATGGGGCCATCAGATGCAGGCCCCCCACCTGGGCTCTGGCTGCCACCCACACTGGCACTGCCCAGAGGGGGGGTGCAGCGCTCTCTCCCACCGGACCCAGGATGGAGGTGGCTCCTATGGGGCCCTGCTGAGAACTGGCCGCAGGCCTCCGAGTCCTTGCTGTTGCTCTCTGGGGCTTCCTTGACCCCCAGCTCCATGTTCTCCTCTAGAAACTCTTCAATCTCCTCCAGGGTGGGCTGGAAGGGCCTTGGGACATCATCGGGGTCGCCCACAGGAAATTCAGGGAAGCAGAAATGCTCTCCCTTCCCAGGTGCCGGTGCCCTCCGCCAGGCCCCCCAGGCCATGGGACCACTGCTGGCCCCGATGCCACCGCCACCACCACTGCCCAGTGTGGCCTGGGACAGCAGGAAGTCCAAGATGCTGTCCTGGCCTTCAGCACCCGGGCCACCACCGTAGCAGGAGCAGACAGCCTGTGAGTCTGGGCTGGCACAGGAGCAGAGACTGGAGGCGTCGCTGTCATCCTCTGAGAGGGGCGAGGGCAGCCTGTGGTATGCCCGCCCACTGGCCAGCCTGCCACCCAGATAGCCAATCGGGCATTTCAGCGACGAGAAGGTCTCGTCCACTGGCATCAAGTGGTCCACCATGCTGGCCTGGCCGTGCCGTCGGCGGCTGCAGAGAGGAACAAAGGAGGCCTGATCAGGAGGATGGCATGCTCACCTGCCACCTCGTAGGCCTGTGCCTCCACCCCGCTGCCCACCCACAGTCTCCCACTGCCAAATGCCTGGATCCTGTCTCCATCCCATCCCGTGGGAGAACTCTGCAAGAGTGTTTTCCAAAATTGCACCACCTATTTGCAAAAGAGCGCTCTCCAAGTCCATTGCACAATCCAGGGTACTTTTGGTTTCAAACAGGTTTTCCAGAACAATTCGGGAAAGAACACCCATGTACCTGTGAATGATTGAGCGTGGGTGCATGTGAGCAAGAAAGGACGCAAGGAGGCTCTCTGTACCCTGAAACGGCCAAGGTTGGGGAACCCCGTCCAGCTAACTGGAGTGGCTGCATTGCTGAGGACACCTGACCTCAGCTTCATTCTTGTTGAGTCACTGGAAGGGGGTAGGAGAATGGCCATTTGCCCTCTGACCCCTGTGGTTGTTGGAGCCTGGGTAGGGTTGCCAGACTGAGCAAATAAAACTATAGGCCACCCAATTAAATTTGATTTTCAGGTTTAAAAAACAAGCAACTTGTAACATAAGTACATCCCAAATATTAAATGTGCCATGCTCATATTAAAAAATTATTTTATCGGATATTGAACCTTAACTTGGCAGTCAATAGTTTAATCAGGCAAGTCTAATTTGTGGCAAAAAAAAAAAAGAAAAAAATAGGTTAGAGACCGCATATGCGCCTGTCCTCACAGGCTGTTTCCCCATCTGAAGCGGGGCAGCTCATCCACCCTCCCATTCTCAGACCCCTCCAGCCTCACCTGCCTCCTCTGTGAAATGGGAAAGGCAGAGACAGAACAAAATGCTCTCAACTGTACCCAGACACTTTACTGAGGCTTTACCACTGGGTGGACAGGACCCTGCTGCATGGTGATAACTCACAAGTGCAAAAGTGGACCCAGGTCCCAGAGCACCTGCACGGCCACTACCCCATTCTGACTTCATAGCCATCTAGTGGGATGGGAGATAAGATGCCTTTGGCCTGTACCCCATGGAGCACTCACCACCTCAGGAAGGCCCAGCTAACTCCCGTCTCCCCACTAGACCATGAATTCCATGAGGGCAGGCTAGGCTGCTGGGTCTCCACTGTGTTCCCAGCTTCTGGCGTGGCAGCTGGTGCCCAGGAGGGGCTCAGAGAATATCAACAGAGAAGAGAGGGGACATCTGTGTCCTCTGAAGGCCATGCGAGGTCTGGTGTTCAAGGAAAGTCAACAGTGTACGGCTGTAATGGGGCCACCTCTGTGGACCTTTGTCCCCACCCAGTGACCAGTGAGGTTCGGGAAAAGGGAACATTCTATATCTGAAACCAGAGATTCTCTGCTTCCTGTCACCACTCTGCACCCACCCCTATGCTCTGTCTCGAGGACTACTCCTGGAACTGGCACACAGCACTATCCAATAGTCAACGAGCCAACAAGCCTGGCCAGGGACAGAGACCTCTCAGGGCCAGCTAGGATCATCATCAGCTGTGCACTCCCCAAATCTCAGTTTCCCCACCTGTTCCAGGCCCCAATGACCTCAGTTTCCCCCTAATCCAGGAAGCTTCATGGAGCTCCAGGAAAGTAAGGCAAGGTAGATGCCCTTGGCAAGTCTGCGCCCCAGGGCAGTTTTACCAGGAGGACATTTGGCTCTTTGATTATAAATACTCATCTGAGGATTTAAAACTGGGAGTTTCAAAATATACACTAGTCACCAAATCAGGTGCTGAGAAGGAATGAAAGTGCCAGATAATGGGAAGGGCAACGAGCCCACACTGCCCTACGCCCCACCACCACTCCTTTCACCCACCCTCTGAGCAGGAAGCTCTGCAACTTAGATGGGCAGCCTCAGGCAGGTGGCAACCTCTTTGTGTCTGTGTCTTGATCTGTTGGGTGGGGTTGCTGCCAGTGGTACCTAGTTCCCAGGTTGCTGAAAGAGTTCAGTGAGCTAACACAAGTTGAACACTTACTACAGGGGCTGGCACACGCAGACGTTGGTCAGTACCAACTATTAGGATTAACCTCCAAATAGGTGAACACATGGTCTTTCTGTCCCTCCACTGTGATCCTAAGGAATCAGGGGGCTCCAACCTTCCTGGAACCTAGGAACAGGCCTTCACTGGTGGTAAGAGGCAGATCAGGCCATGTTCTTGCCCACTTAAAACTCTCCCCTGAAATGTGATCACCAACTAAATATTACATGATAATAAAGAATTAGTTAATATTTTTAAGTGTGATGATGGTATTATAGTTGATAACGGAGATATTCACAGATGAAATGGTATAAAAAGAAAGAGCAGGGGAAATAAGAAAGTATAGTAGGGTAGGGTAGGAGAAATGTGACCCCCTCTTCTCCCAGAAGCCATGCGTCTGGGCCTTGCCCACCTCTCCCAGACCTCACCTCCACCTGCTCCACTCCACACTGGCTGTGCCCTCTCTGTGGGTCCCACTTCCCCCAGTGCTCCCAGTGGGAGTGCCTTATTTAGATCTCAGCTCTGAGGTCACTGCGGGGGGGGGGGGGGGGCTCTCTGGGCCACCCTCTGTCAAATCATCCCACATTGTATTCTTCCAGCAGTTGCTACCAGGGGAAAACTATCTTGGTTAAGTGTTTGTGTACTTTATTTTCTGTCTACCTCCCTACCAAAATACAAGCTGTTCTGACTATCCAGTCCACTACTATCCCAGAGTCTAAAATAGGAGCTGGCAGAATTTGCTGGTTGAGTGAGCGAGAGGTTCTTGGGGAAGTCAGGCAGGCAGTAGGGGTGTGGGGATTCCACCAGGAATAGAATGGCCAGGGTCAGTCAGAAGAGTTTTAATGCAGGGCTGAGCAGCCTGGGCTGGACACTCAGGCACTGAGAGCAGAGGAGGGCCTCTGGGGCTACCCCAGGCGCTGGCGATAGAAAAAGGGCCCCGCCAGGGCTGGAGGGAGCCGGCTGGGGCCCTAAAACACAGCAGTACATGGCATAGCCAGAAGCACAGCCTGCGTGCAGGGGGAGGGGACACACTGTTCCGGGCAACGTCCCCGGCCTACAGCCGGACTCCGCCCCCCCCCCCCCCCCCCCCCCCCCCCCCCCCCC
>NW_023270855.1:444850-517672 GCF_011800145.1 Mirounga leonina
CCCCCCCCCCCCCCCCCCCCCCCCCGCCCGGGCCAGGCCTGCTGTTTATCCTCCCGGGGACACAGCGGCTGCAGGAACAACATGTAATTGATAACAAGCCCAGCGCCGGCCAAGGGCTTGCCATTGGGTCAGCGTGCAAATCACGGGGGTGGCGGGTGGGGGCCGCCCTTCAAAATAAAAGTCTCCGCTCCCTGCGCCATCCGCAGGCCCCAAAGTCGCAGAGGCCAGGCGTCCTCCCACCTGTAGGACGGCGGGGGCTCCCAGGAGCCACCTAGTCTTTGGGGGAAAGGTGATTTGAGGCACTAAAGCATTTGGGGATTTTTGTCAGCTCCCCAGGGACTGGGCGAGAAAACATCCTCTCTGTGTCCTGGGGGGGGGGGTCTTTTGGAAATAGCACAGTGGGGAGAAAAGAGGGAACCCGACAGACGGCCATGGTGGGTGGGAGTGGCCTCTCTATTCCCCGCCACCCCCTAGCCACCGTTCTGCTCCTGTTCAGTGGAAAGAACCAGGGGACTCTGCGTGGGTAGTAGAGAGTACTAGACATGTGAACAGTGCGGGTGTGCGCGAAGGGGTGTGAGTTCATGTCGTGTGATTGTGCGTTTGCGGGGCGTGGTGCGCGGCAGCAGTGTGGCTGTGCCGGAGGGTGTCCCCGACATACTGGCGCGTGGAGCTGGTGTGGGTGCCTGCGCGGGTGTGGGAAGGTGCGTGGGAAAGGAAGACATGGGGGACCCGCTCAGACCCCTCGGTAGAGCCCTGGAGCGCTGCCCGCTGGGCACCATGCCCTCGGCCTGCGCCCCCCTCCCCCAGGGGCCAAGGCTGCGGTGACCGACAGTAACCCCACCGCCACAGGCCACTCCGTCCCCCCACCCCCAGCCCCCGACCGGCCGGAGTGTCCGCCTGTCCGCTCCTCTCGCCAGGCCCGGCCGTGTGCCCGCCATATGGGAGGGCCAGCCCGCAAGGCGCGCAGGACTCGCGGGGCCAGGCGCCGAGGCGGCGGCCCGGACCTGCCCGGGGAAAGTGCCTGTGAGCAACTGGGGGTCACTCTCCCACGGGGTTGTCTGATCCCTGGCCCCGCTCGGGGGCTCACCTCGCTCCTCCGACATTTCCTCGGACACTCGCGCAGAGCTTGGGACAGCGGCGAGGGCACCCAGCCACACGACCAACCAGTCAGCGCCCCGCTGCCCCACTCGTGTCCCAACCAGCCCCCTGGGCGCCCGGAGCCGCGTCCACGCGGCCGTCCGGCCTCCCCAAGCCTCTCCCACCTGAACTTGGCGCACGCCCGGCTAGCGGCCAGGCCCCGGCGGTCTTGAGGCCCCGGGGGCTGGGCTGGGGGCGACGGCCTGGCTCCCGGTCCAGCGGCGGCCGCGGGCCCAGCCGCGGGTCCTGCTTTGGTTCGCTTACCCGCTGGCCCGCGGGTCGCTGCGGCGGAGCAGTCGCCCGCCGCCGCTAGCTCTGCGCTCACTCCCCGCGGCTCACGTGACGCCGCGGGCGCCGCGAAGGCTCGCAGGAGGCTCGGCCCCGGGCGCGCGCCCCATTGGCCCGCGTCGCGCGTCACGCGCCCCGCCCCGCCCCCAGCCCCGCCCCGGCCGCGCGGCGCACTGCTGCCGCCCGCGCGCTCCCGGTCCGGGAGCCACCAGCCCCGCGCGGCCCGCGGTCCCCAGCCACTTCCCCTCCCCCCAGCACGGCCGTGGGTTTGCGGAGTCCGCGGGAGACGCTTCTGAAGCGCGGTCCCCAGGTGAGAACGTGAGACGGGCCTCGGGCCCTGCCCCAAGGCCTGAGATTGTCCCGAAGTCGGGGCCCAGGCGGGGGCCCTGGGGCCGCCCGGGCCAGGTCTGCCCTCCACCCCCACTCCCACCTCGAGCCCGGTACCGGCCGCTGTGTATCCCACTGAGAGCCGGAGAAAGTCGGGGACTTGCCTTAGGGAACGTATTGTTGGAGAAATACGGTATGGTCTTTCTGCTGAGCAATCACGGTGACCCCCTGCGGAAAGTGCGCGCTCTCGGCGCTGCCTCCCCGGCCTCCCAGAAGGGCTGAGGGCGTTTGACCCCTGCTTCAGATCACTGACACCACGTGTCTGGGCCACCCTCCTGAAGACAGAGCAGTGCTCCACAGGCTACAAAGGCCGTGCCCAGGCTGTTGTAGTCCGCAGCAGTCCCGGGACGCGTTGGCATTCCACTCAGAGGTGGGAAGAGGGAGGCTCAGAGTGACTTGCCCAAGAAGTACTAGTGAGCCGAGGGTGCCAGGCACCCTGCTACGACGCCCTTTCCCCCACACTCCTGTGGGATTCTCAGCCAAGCATTTACAGATGAAGAAACGGACTCTGGGGGGCCGCGGTCCTCCCCTGGTCACTCAGCGGGTAAGGACGGGGGGAGGTGAGGCAGAGCCTGTCTGTCTGCTCCAGGGCCGGCATCTTCTAGGCAACCCAGGGACACGTGGGCAGAGGTCCTTCTAAGGAGTTAACATCCTTTCCCTTCCTGGCCTGGGAGGTGGAGAGCATTTTCTCTGCTCCCCTCCCAGTACACTGCCAGAGCAGGAACGCCTGGCCAGGAGCTGTCTGGGCTCTCTGGAATGCTGTGGGTCTGGGCTCCTTTGTCCATGCCAGGGCTCGCCCCTGATCATGTGGTCCTCCCTGTGCACCCAGTCAGGGCTAGGGATGCAGCGCCTGCTGCCACCGGGAGCCAAACCGCAGCTTGGCAGGCAGGTTTGGAGGACACTGGTGTTGAAGATGAAATGCGTCCTAGCAGCTTGGGCACATAGGTGGTCAGAAATTGAAGAGCAGAGAGTGATAAATACTGTGTGACTTTTCCGTGTGGAATCTTAAAAACTAAATCAAAACGTTCATAGAAAAAGAGATCAGAAAAAGAGATCAGGTCACCAGAGACAGAGGGTCGGGGGAGAGGAAATTGGAAAAGTGGTAGAAAGGGACAAACTTCCAAGTGTAAGATAAATAAGCCCTGGGGTCGTCAGGTACAATAGGACATTCAGCACTGCTGTGTGATATACAGGAAAGTTATTAAGAGAGTGGATCCCAAGAGTTCTCACCAGAAGGAATTTTTTTTTCTTTTTTTACTTTTCCTTATATCTATATGAGGTGATGACTACTAACTAAACTTACTGTGGTAATTATTTCACAATATATGTGAGTCAAACCATTATGTTGTACACACTAAACTCATACAGTGCTGCATGTCAATTGTGTCTCAATAAAACTGTGGGGGGAAAAAAAAACTGAAGGACAGCCAAGATGCTCCTGTTACAACCTGAGTCAGATCATGTCTCTCCTTGACTCAGAACATTCCAGTGGCGCCCAGCTATCACAGCCTGCAATGCCCTACATCCCTGACCATACTCTCTACTCCCTTCCCCTTGCTTACATCACTCCAGCCACACTGGCCTCCTTGCAGTCCCTCAAACATACCAGGCACAGTCCTACCCCAGGGCCCTTGAATGTGCTGTTCCCACTGCCTATACAGACTGTTTCCCCACCAATTACATGGTTCTGTCCCCTCCTTCAGGGTTTTATTCAAATGTTATCTTCTCACGGAGCCCTGCCTTAACCACCCAATATAACACGCTCCCTACTCTTTCCTATTTCCCTATCTTGTTTAACTTTTTTATTGGCATTTATTCCCTGCTAATGTATTATACATTTTACATTTTATTTTGTTTGTTTTTGGTCTCCTCCAGTAGAATGCAAGCTCTACCAAAGCAGTGATTTCTGTCCATTTGTTCCCTTCATATCTCTAGCACCAAGCACACAGTAAGTGTTCAGTTGTTGAATTAATGAATTTCTGAAAGACTTAAAGCAAACAGGGTCAGCCTGAGAAGAATTAAACAGGACTGAGGAACCTACCCCAAATGAGTTAAGAAGTTGGTCATTAGAGAAATTAAACCAGTTTTCCCCTCAAAGAGACCCAGAACATCCCCAAGCTAGTTTCCAAGGACTGCCTTTGTACAGAGTGCCTCTCTGGTTCATTCTCCTCCTCCCTCCAGCACCTGGTTAACTCCTTTCATCCTTTAATATCAGCTCAGATTTAACTTTGTAGAGGACATAGTCCCATAAAAACCTTATTTCCCACCTCCAGGCTAGACCAGGTCTCACATGTCTGTCCTTCTTGGCATGGTGTTCAGAATGTAGTAGAGGCTCAGTAAATTTGTGTTGAGTAAATAAACAAATGAATGAGTGAATGGGGACACTGGCTGCCTAAGTAACTGAATTCACCCCAGGCCGTACCTCTCCCAGTGTAGTGGGGAGAATCTGTTACTGGAATTCCCTGCCAAGAAGAAAAGGAAGCCAGGTAGTGCTCTTCCAAACAGAGATAATAAAGAAAAAGAGACGTTTCTCTTCACACCAATGAAAACCTCTAACATACTTTCCCTCTAAATTAATTCCTTCCTTATTTCTACATCATCTTGCATAGAAAAGGGCCTGAGTCCCTGGCGCCTGTCCAGCTCTGACTTGTTGCAAAGGCCCCAGCAACAGAAGAGGGGCTTACCTCTAGGGCAAGCTTTGGGCAAGTTAGTTTGCCTGTCAGAACCTCAGTTTGCTCATCTACAAAATGGGTGCCACCCTAATTGCCTCACAGGTTTGTTGGAGGAGCAAATACAGTACTAGATGGGAAGAGGCGTTGGAGAAGTAGAGAGACTGGGAAGAGGCAGTTATCAGCCCTGGGCAATGCTGCAAAATGGGAACCCTGGCACACAGCCCCCAGGGCAGCAGGATGATGGCAGTGCTGAAGATCAATAAGCTCTACCAGGGCAGCAAGGAGCTCCACCTGGGGAGGAGGGAGCAGCGTTGCTGAGAAGCATGTGTCCAGGCCCCCTTGGAGAGGAGGCATTCCAGGGCGTGCTCAGCCAGAAGATGCAAGAAAACCTATGAAACAGTGGCCACGTTGTCGATGGAACCAAGGATGTGGATTCTCTGTCCCCTTACAGATTCAAGCCCAAGCCTCTTGGACTGACATCCAGGCCATTCATTTGAATAATTCTTTTAAAAAATAACACCTGTGCATTGTTACAGTGTTCAAGCACCACAGAAAGGCATGAAATAAAAAGGAAAATTCCACTTGGCCTCAGTCTCACTCATCATTTCTGTTTTGGTTTTCATATGACCTAATTGTAAATAATATGCTTGTCTCTTTTGTGTTTATAATGGAAGCAAATGATGCCTGTGTGCTAGACATTCTGTGTTTGCCCCTCCAGATCCCTCTCTGCCCTTCTGCCCCTGCTCTGGGCCCCCAGAGGCTCATCTGCACAGGCCACCAACAGGGGCCCTTTGGTTTCCAAGAGGGTTTGGCAGGTGGAAGGCACTGGTAACAGATGAGGATATGGGGACATGCAGTTGGATTTGTCCCCTGCGGGTCACTGGCAGGTGGCTGTGTCCTTCCAATGGGCGCAGCTCCTCTCAGGAGCCCGGCAGAGCTCCGAAGCCCCTCCTCTCCTAACCTTTGCCCAGGACACCTCTGCCCCCTACTGCCCCCATCCTCGCCCAAAATCACTCCTCCTCAGGCCTGTTTGGGGGCAACCCTCCTTGCAGGATATCTCCAGGTTTTAGGTTAATAATATGGCAGCACTTGCGTAGCACCTCACAGATGCTCACTTTATTTTGTCTTCACAACATCCCAGAGGTCAGCACTACAGATGAGGAAATGCTGCTCAGAGGGGGAGCGTGTCACCCAGGGAACCATATGCAGTGTCCAATGACACGATTACAGTGGGACCCACACACACTCCGCCCCCTCGGTCTGTCCGGCCCCTGGTGGGCTCCTGAGGTCTGGCTGAGGGACCTTGGGCACATGGCTGAACCCATGCCAGGGCCCAGGACACCCACAGCCGGATGGCAGGGCCTGTCCTGAGCATGCTTGTGGGCCTCACCAATTCTGCCATTCTGCCCCACGGACCCTATGTGTTGTCACAGAAGTCACATCCCTGAACCACAGCATCTGCAGCCCTGGCCTCCCCCACCTCCCCTCAGCTCCAAATCTTCCCCAGACATCTCCCATTGAGCACCTCACAGGTATCACAAAGCAAAAGCATCCCAAGGAAAACCCATCAAGCCTGCCCCTCTGCCCCGGTGTACTAGTAAGCCCAGGCTGCTGTAACAACACAGACCAGGCTTAAACAACAGACGTGATTTCCTCACAGTTCTGGAGGCCAAAAATCGGAGATCAAGGTGTCGGCAGGATTGGTTCCTTCTAAGGATGGTGGTCTTCTCCATGAGTCCTCACATGGTCGTCCCTCTGTGCATGTCTGGGGCCTAGTCTCCTCTTCTTAATAAGAACACCTGTCAGATTGAATTAGCATGCACCCCAATGACCTCATTTTACCCTAATTATCTCTTAAAGACCCTATCTCCAAATACAGTACATATTCTGAGGTACTGGGGGGTTAGGATTTCAACATATGAACTGGGGGGGTATAATAACATCCTAACCCCCCGGCGTGCCCCCCATCCCCAAACTTGCCTCACCCAGGGCAATGTCCAGCACCTTCCACCTAGTCACCTGCTGCCACTGTCCCCACTCCACCCACTTCACTCTCCCGTGGCGGGATACAGATGGCCAGCCAGAGCTCCCCATGACTGCAGTAAAAGACCCATGCCCTCACTTACCCTGGCATTCAAGACTCTGAGTGACACAACTCTTGCCAAGTGTCTACTTGCTCCCACTTGTCCCACCTGAAGGCAACACTTTCTCTTGGACAGCTCCACCTCGGTCAGAGCAAGGACTCTGGACTGACCCGTCTGGGATCAAATCTTGCTTCTGCCACCCCTGAGCTGTGTAACTTTATGAGAGTTGTTTCTCCTTTGCCACCATACCTATAATATGGGGACAACCGCAGGAGTGCCTCAGCCATGAAGGTGTCCTACTCCATCCCTCTTAAAGGGCTGCCATGGGGAGCCTTGCTGACTGACAGCCTCCAGCAACCCCACCTCTGGATCTGGCGCAGCTTCACACAGAAGCAAGGATGTTAGTGCTGGAACCAGTCACTCCTACATGACCCCCAGCCTCCCCACAGGCAGTCTGAGCTCTGGGGCTCTCTACTGAGGTGGCCAAGTTGTCTCCAAGCTGCCCTGCAGTCTGAGGCTCTCCCTCTCCTTCCCCCTCTCCTTTCCCGGGTGCCAGCCCCAGACCTAGATCTAAGGCTCTCCTCACTGGATCCTGCTCCTCCCTCCTTCCCCTCATCCTCCACAGGCACTTCCCCACAAGCCTCTTACACGTCTAACCCCTTCTTGGCATCTGCTCTCAGAAGTTGAGAACTGGTACAGGTAGCTATCTCATAGGTTCTTCAAGGGTTAAATGGATTAATACACACAAAGACCTTAGAAAAGTGCCTGGAACAGAGTAAATATCTCTAACTCCCAGCCTCCATGTAGTTCCCTTATGAGGGCCATTCTCAGGGACTTCATCCACCTTATCCATAGAAGATTCCTGTGTGTTCTTTTGTAGACCAAGCCTTCTTAAGTTTCTTGAGTGTTTTCTACTTCCTCTGACCACAGGGCCTTTGCACCCACTGCTGCCTTTGTTGTAAACACTCTTACCCCTCTTTCCTGTTTGCTCAGATGTTACTTCCCCAGAGAAACCTTCTTGACCTCCTTTATATGTTTTCCCTACACCGTGTACCTCTCCTTCAAAGCATTTTTCAAGGTTTATCCACTTATGTATGTGTTCGTTTATTTCATGCTTGTCTCTCTGGAGCAAAGATAGCCAGTCCTCAGATATTCATCCATCCCTTCCCAGAACTCCCAGTTTTCAGCAGAGCACAGAATTGCCCCAAAGAAAGCTTGCATTCTGCAGCCTCCCTTGCAGCTGGCCAATGGGATGTGTGCAGAAGTGATGACTGTCCATTCTGAGCTCCCCTGTGAAGGGAAGGGGCGTGCCTCCTTCCATGTTCCCTTCCCTTCTCCCTGTTGGCTGGAATGCTGGTAGGCAGACAAAGGCAATGGACAAGGACAAGGTGAAGGAATACAGGCCCAAATGGCCTCACCAGCGTGGGCTCTCAAGGACAGAAAACCAAAGTTAGTCCAGCTTGTTTAAGCTAATACTACTTTGGGTCTCTGTTAGGCAGACATTTCTCTACCTGCGGAACAGGAAGCTCTGTGAAGGCAGGGAACAACAACATCCTCCTGGCACCTAGAAGGTCCTTGATTAATGTATGATGAGCAAGTGATTGAGTTGGGGGCTGGACCTTTTCTTAGACTCCTCAGTGACCCTCTGCAGCACCCACCTTGTGGAGTGAAGTTGGATAGAAATCTAGAGCAGCACTATCCACTAGAACTTTCTGTGATGGAGGAAATGCTCCATGTATCCCTGTTGTCCAATAAGGACATGTGGCTGGTGGCCACCACCCTGGGCAGTGCACACCAGAGCTGTAAGGGAGTGTAGAGAGGATGTAGTGCAATGCCTCCCACCCCACCCCCCCACCCCCCCGCCATGGACTGGCTGGCAGTCTGCTGAAATCAGGTAGACATTTGTCGCAGCCCTGACACACGAGCCAGGCCAGCAGGTGGAGGAGGCCTTCGAACCCCTGCTCTTGGCCCCCTCAGTGAGGGTCACATTGAGGAGTCATGTCACGGTGGAAGCAGGGCCGATCACAGTGGCCAGCCCTCCCCCATCATCCAATTCCTGCTGACACCCACCACTACAGATGAGGGGATGAAGACCGTATCTGCCTCATAGCAAGAGATCGCAAGCAGCCTGACCAGTCTCGGGCTGCTAATGAGGCGAGCAGAGACAGAGCTTGGAGTGACCATGTGCCAGGCCCTTGCTGGATACTTCACAGCTACATGCTCTGAGACAGATGGAAGACGGGAGGGTCTGCTGCGTGCCCTGCACAGTGCTGTGACACAGACGACAGCCTGCACATCTTGACTTTTCCCATTTTACAGAAAAGAAAGTTGAGGCCAGAGAGGTGGAGCAATTCACCCAAGGTCCACAGCAAATGCAGTGGCAAAGACAAAACAGAATTGAGACCTACCTCACCCTTTTTCTCTCTCCCAGACTGCTAAGCCTGGCTCCAGGATACCGTATGCATTTCTGCTTCATCCTGCCGCTCCTCTCAGCCAGCCCCACCACTCAGAGATGATCTCTCCGTAAGGAAACAGGATGGAGCCAGAACAGCTGGATGCCACAGAGATGGGGCCCCATCTCAGACCGCACACCATCCTGCAGGCCCCTGCGATCAGCAGTACTAACCAGACCACCAAACCTCTTGGTGCTGCCTGTACACCAAAATGGGGAAGTATCATTGTCCAAGCTGGCTGCTGGCCCAGCAAGTCAGGAGAAAAGGAAGACTTCCTCTTGGGGACACCCTGCAACTCTGCACAGGGTACAACTTAATGGGCCCTTTGGTTGGAAAGAGCAGGAGCCCCCTGGGCAAAAGTCAAGTGGGCAAGGGGAGGGCAGGGAAGTGTGCCCGGCACTGTGCTAATCTCTTTAAACAGATGACTTTGTTTAATCCCCATCACTCCCCTCCTTCCAGGTCCATTTTACAGATGGGGAGACAGAGGCATGGAGAGGTCCCTCACTAGAGATCGCACAGCCAGCAGGGGGTGGTGCCCGGCTTCCAACCCAGAAGAGAACAAGGTAATAGGAATTTGGGAGGTATCCTCAGCTTCCCGGAGAAGGCTTTGAGATCCTGGGATGGGGAGAAGGGCCTGGAGAGAGGGCCCCCTAACAAGGTGTGAGGTGGGAGCTTGTAGGGGATAGGTTGGGGCATGGAGGCGCCCAGCAATTCCTGGGGCAGGAAACGGCTGAAGCACACCCCTGGCATGACCCCTGGCATTGACCGCTTCAGTGTCTTCTGTCACTCAGTCCTTACTGTCCTTACACCTACACCTCTGGAAGACCCCGCTGCACGCAGGCCTAGGGGAGCAAGGAACAAAGGTCCTGGCTCTGGCGGTCCAAGTTGTGACCAACAGCCAAGTGGGCACAGGCCTGGGGTTGAGCCAAGCATGCCAGCCCACTGTGGGGGGGGGTGGTCAGGACAAAGATGTGACGGTGGCTCAGAGACTCAAAATGGCAGTGTTGTAAATAAGAGAGGAGTCCGTCTTGTGCCCACACACCGGCCCGAGCTGCTGACTGCCAGGGCTGCTGCAGCAGGCATCTCAGGACCAGGGGCCCAGGCTCCTCCGCTGCCGGGCACCACCCTCTCCCACGTGACGACTCACAGCACATACAGGCTCCAGATCATGGGAGGGGGAAAGAAGAAGGGGGGGCTTGCCCCTGCCCTTTAAGGCCACCACGCAGAGGGGACTACGGTCACTGGAGAAACCAAGGTTGGGGCGTGAGCTGTGTGGCCAGGTTTGGGTCTCTCTGCCAGTGGGGCTGGGAACCCAGACACCTGGAGTCCCATCCTGTCTCTAACCAGCTGCAGAGATCAGAGCAAGTCACCACAATCTGTGGGTCCGTTTTTCCCTCTGTACCAAAAGTTTAGCCAAAATAACCTGGGAGGGGTCCTGAGAGGAGGACTCTGAACCCATAGTCTTCTGAGGCAGTTGAGCACAGCCTTGGGGAAGGAAAGGTGAAATCGGGCAGTGGGTAGTTCCCTCAACTGTGCTGTGAGGTGGGTGGCAAGCAATGCACCCCAGGCCATTGGCACAGCCCCCAAGCTTCCAAGCTTTCTTGGAAAAGCTTCTACGGACCAGTGCTAGTACATCAGGTAACTTTTATTAAGTGCCTGTTGTATACCAGGCATGGAGCTAAGGACTAGCATTTATGAGTATTTTCTATATGCCAGGCACTATTTAAGTGCCTTACAACTTCTACTTCACTTACGCCATGCAACGTCTCTGTGATATAAGCCCTGTTGTTATCACCGTGGGAATAGTGAACAAGAAACAAGAACCAACCACTATGAAAAAGGAGCACTCAGAGAACAAGAAAGAATGTTTGAAAATGTAATACTTAATAGTGTTCATGAAAACCCAACCAAGACCGAGTAGCAGAACATCCTGAGAACCAAACCAAAACAACAGATGGAAATTCTAAGAGAAAAATTCCATAGTTTCAATGGAAGGAATTGAATTCACATTCAGAAATGAAGACCGATCAAGATCACCTTCCAGTGAAATCTGGCCCCCCCTCGCTCTGGCTGGCAGATGTTGGTGTTGATGGCTAACAGGGAGTTACTGAGTCACTCCCGCCTGGTTAAAGTCCTCAAGGTTTTGTTTTTTTTTTTAAAGATTTTTTTTTTTATGATTCATGAGAGACAGAGCGAGAGAGAAAGGCAGAGGGAGAAGCAGGCTCCCAAGGAGCAGGGAGCCCGATGCGGGACTCGATCCCAGGACCCTGAGATCATGACCTGAGCCGAAGGCAGACTCTTAACCATCTGAGCCACCCAGGAGCCCAAGTCCTCAAGGTTTAATGTGTTTTTCAGGCCAACCTTGAACCTGAGGTTCCCATCCCCTTTCTCCAGGGTGCCTGTCCTATTAGTCCAGGGCATCACTAGCTGTCACCAGCAAGGAAACAGCAGTGGGGCAGGGAAGTGACCGCTGATCGGCACCCACTGGGCAGGCTCCACGGGTGGGGGGCAGTCTGTGCAAGGATTCTGGACTTAACATGAGGACACGAGTGCAGTGGGCTGGCACCACACCAGCCGGACACTAGCCACTTGCCAGATTCAAGGGGAAATTCCTCATTTCAAAACACAATAAGGACACTGGTGACCCAAGTGGGAAAAAGACATAAACAGAACATGCAAGTGGCCAGTGCACACACAGGGAAATTTCTAACCTCACAACTGATCAAAGAAACACAAATTAAAACAAGATACCCTTTTCATCCAACTGACAAGGACATTTTAAGTTTTAACACTGGTATAAAGAGGTACATTTGCAGAAAGCAAAGCAACCTTGCAATATACACATCACTTTTCAGTCTGTAAATCTACTTGTAGAAACTGATTACAAAGAAATGATCAGATCTGTAGGCAGATTTATATACAGGCTTGCTCTTTCCAGCATCGCTTACAACTGAGAAAACTTAGAAACCACTGAATGTCCAACCACAGGAGAGTGATAATGAACTACAACCCATCTGTGCAGTGGAATATTATTTATCAATTTAAATCGGGTTTTCACAAGACTACTGATAAAAGTTAAAGAAAAGCGGATGCAAAATTTACATGGGAATTATTCTATATATGATTATGTAAAGAAAAACAGGCTTATAGAAA
Source organism: Mirounga leonina (assembly GCF_011800145.1). Lineage (NCBI taxonomy): Eukaryota > Metazoa > Chordata > Mammalia > Carnivora > Phocidae > Mirounga > Mirounga leonina. Next base: position 457,025 of record NW_023270855.1, read on the forward strand.
ACATTAGAAATACATAGAGAAGTATTCACATCCATGATTTTTAAAAGTATTTACATTGAATAATGGGATTACAAGAGATCTCTTTTTAGGAGCACCTGGGTGACTCAGATGGTTAAGCTTTTGGCTCAGGTCATGACCTCAGTATCATGATCTCTGTCCTGAGATCGAGCCCCACATTGGGCTCTAGGCTCAGTGATCTTTTTTTAGCATTCTATTTTTTACTTTTCCAGATTTTCCACAATGAACGTATACTACTTTTATAACCAGAAAAAAATATGATCTGAATTTGCAGCTTCTTCATATGTTATTTTTTCATAGTTTTTGTATTCGTATAATAGTAAATGTTCTCACTGCCCCCAAATCAGAAAATACAGACAGGTATAAAAAAAAAGTCATTCATAATCCCATCATTGTTAACATTTTCTTGCTTATTACAAAAATGGGAACACATCATACATACTATCTTACAGACTTTTTAAAAATTGTGGCTACAAAACCATAACATAAAATCAATCCTCCTAACCCTTTAAGTGTTTAGTTCTGCAGCATTAAGTAAATTCACATTGTTGTGCAGCCATCCCCCTGTCTCTTTCCAAAATTTCTCATCTCCCCAAACTGAAACTCCATCCCCATTAAACACAAACTCCTCAGTCCCCTCCCCCAGCCCCTGGCAGCCACCACCCTACTTTCTGTCTCTGTGAGTCTGGTGACTCTAGGGACCTCATGTGAGTGGAATCATGCAGGATTTGTTCTCTTGTGACTGGCTTCTTTCAGGAACCGTAATGTCCTCAAGGTTGATCCATGTTGTAGCCTGTGACACATTTTCCTTCCTTTTAAAGGCTGAACCATATTCCATCACATTTTGCTTATCCATTCATCCATCGATGGACATTGGGTTGCTTCTGGAGACTTTTTCAAACAGAACAATAGATTGTGTACTTCTTCTGTACCAATAAGGATAGATTAATAGCAGTTACTTTTACAAGTTGCCTAGTACTCTATATTTATTTAGCAAAAAAAATTTTTTACAAATAATGCATCTTTATTTTTATTGAAGTATAGTTGACACGTGTTATATGAGTTTCAGGTGTGCAAGACAGCAATCCTCCAATTTTTCATTATCATATACAAAACTGCAATACATCTTTGTGTACTTATCCTACTATTTCTTTTTTTTTAAGATTTTATGTATTTATTTGAGAGAGAGCTAGCGAGAGAGAGGAGAAGCAGGGGAGAGAGAGAAGTAGGGTCTCTGCTGAGCAGAGAGCCGACATGGGGCTCGATCCCAGCCAGAGTCCTGAGATCATGACCTGAACTGAAGGCAGATGCTTAACCGACTGAGCCACACAGGGACCCCTATCCTACAATTTCTTAAAGATAAATTTGAAAAGTGAGATTTCTGAATGAAAGGGTATTTTTAGTTTTGATACCTTTTGACCAACTTGTCCTCCAAAAATTATATTAATCTAGATCCCCGCCATCAGTGAATCCCAATCCCCATTTTCCATATTCTCATCAGTACTGAGTATTATTAGCACTTTATAAAAAGTGATAAAATGTTGGGCAGTTTTTGCCAGTGTGGCAGGTTTTTAAAAAGTGCCATTGTTTGCATTTGTATCTCTTGGATTATTGGTGAAATTGAATTTTTTCCTATGTTTATATCTTACCGGTGGTTTATGTCTTTGTGAAGTGCCTATTTCTATCCTCCACTTCATATGGTGATACTGATCTTTCTTTTCCTTGCATTCTGTGCACCATGGATGTGGCCAACCACATTCTTGGAGTTATAAGATTTGTTTAGATTGATGTAACCAAATGCAGTTACAGATTCTAGTCTTTGGTGTCATGTTTAGCAAATTCCTCTCTCCCAGGGTTCCATATGGCGTAGGCACATTTCATCCTGCTGCATACTGACACATCACCTTCTAGCACTGCCGCAGTTCCATGTTCTCATTAGCTTCTTGAGGTCAGTTGGAACTTTCTCGGATGGGTGTGTGCTGAGACTAAAAATCAAGGCCGGCCATCCCTGGAGGCCTGTCCTTCCCGGCATGCTCTCCCTGCTTCAGCACTTTCTCCTGTCCTGTGCTGGCCTTTTACACAACCCCCACCTTCAAGAAGAGAAAAACTCTCTTCTGTGAGGCCAAGCGCCATTGCTCAGCTTTCCCAGAGGCATCTGCTTACACAGAAGAGGATTCAGAAGAAGGTACCAGGTGAGGGGGCCCAGACCATGGCCTTTCAGGAACCACCACCGACATGTAATGGGTAGCCATCATGGGACAAGGAGATCCTTCTTCAGCTGGCCAGACTGGCGGGCACCCACTCTGCCCACAATTGGGAGTGATTGATTATCAGGGTCCAACTGCACACCAGTCTTTCAGTGGGCCAGCTGCAGAGCACATTGCCTCACTCGGTCCTCACAATAAGTAGTACTTCCCATCTTGATTTCTCAGCTGAGGGGCTGGGCTGCAAAGAGGTCTGGTGCCTGGTGACAGCCTGCAAATGGCAGAGGCAGGATGGAGGCTCTCCTGGTGCATGTCCTCGAGCTTTCTGCCACATGAAGGGACCTGTCCCCTGGAGCAGGGACCTGGAGGGTGCTCTAGCTGTTAGATCAGGGCAGTGTTAGACCCTCCAGGCTGTCAGCGCTGACATGAGCATGGCCCGGGGCAGGCAAGGGGCCGGAGGTCCAAGGCTCAAGGGCCTGCATCCATCCTCACCTGTACCCACTCCTCTGAGTCCAGCCACCACCCAGTGTGGTCAAAAATGCAAGGCATCCTGGGAGACGCTTCCCTGAAACCTCCCTGTTCTCAGCTACAGAAGCAGTTCATCCATTCATTCACTTGGCAGGCATTTATTGAGCACTTACTGAGTGCCTTGCACTGGTCTGGGGATACAGCAGTTAGCAAGAGGCAAGGGCCTACCTTCTGGGAGCTTCTATTCTAGTGGAGATAAGCAAGGAGACAAGGGAATGGACCTCATACCGACTCATGAGAGTAAGTGCTGGGAACAGTTAATAATACTCACCCAACAGCTTTTTATGTCCTCATGGAGATTCTAATGCACCCATGTCCCAGGATGGCGACAGACAGAGGGAAGCTGCTCCAGGTGGGCCAACCTGAGAGGGCCTCTCGGAGGTGACATTGGTGTGAGAAGGAATTCTTGGGAAGAACTAAGGGAAGGGCAATCCTGGCCAAAGGAACAGCAAATGCCAAGGCCCCTGGCAGGAAAGAGCCTGTGGGTTTGAGGCACTGACATGAAGCAGAGGCTGGGAGCCAGGGAGATGTGGGGATGAGGCCAAGGCGTGGAGAGGAGGTGAAGGAAGTCCGGTGATTCCAACATTTGGCATCACAACCCACAGAGAGACATCACCTTCTGGCTCACCCAGCTTGCATGTTACCAAAAGTCTCACACCATCACCTAACCTGGGCTCCCTGCAGTGAGCGCTGGTGTTTTGTACTCGGTCTACTCTGCCCTCATGTCATTAAACCGAGGAGAAAAAAGAAAGTAAAAAAAAATGCAACCCATGCAATTAACCTCCTGACCCGCTAAGGGCCCGCAACTGGCAATTTAACAGGCACTATTGTCGATGGTAATAAAGATTTGTGTTTGTATTCTCAGAGCAATGGGAGTCCACTGAAGTGCTCAGGGGAGAGAGAGACTGGACCAGATTTAGGTTTTAAAAAGACTGTTCTGCTGTTGTATGCAAAAGGGAGTGTATGGGGCGTATCAGTCCACCAGTGTCTCCGAGGGACAAGACAATGCACTCAAACGGGTGATACTTGAATCAATGATAGGGCTCTTGACAGAGGTGGGGCAGGTGAGGGCCAGTGCAGCAAACAGTGACTCCCACCGAGGCCAGAAGGAGCCGGAGGACTGGAGTGGGAAGACAGGGGCCAGCAGCAGGTCAGAACCCTGGCGCTGGGGAAAGCTCCTTACCCCTCTCTGCTCCCGCCTCCCATTGCCTGCAGCGCCTCCTATTGGCCGAACCGCACAGGCGCCCCGGTGAGGTGCAAGGTCAGCCTCCAGGACTAGGCAGAGGGCAGAGAAGGGGGGTGGTGAGTGGAGAGTGGCCACTGAGGAGGAGACAGATGGGAGTGGAGGAGCCCGGCGGGAGATGGTGCTGGCTCTGACCAAGTAGTGGCAGAGGAAATGCAAATGGCTTTAGGAATAAGGGTGGTGGAACCTCTGGACTAGCCAGGGATTGGATTGGGCTCCGATAAGGAAAAGGTTTTGTTTCCTCTTTGAAGGCTCATGGAAAAACACAAATGAAAAACTGTGGTGGAGCGAACAGGGTGGGGTGGAGTGGAGAGAGCAGATGTCAAGGCACAAGGCCTGGAGCTGAGCCCTGCTCAACACAGGCGTTGAGAGCAGGGAGGACACTCAGAGTATCTGCCCGCTGGAGGGTGCAGGCCGCCACTGGTCAGAATGCCAGGGCAGAGCTGGCTGTGTGAGGTGCTTCCCTCTGTTACTGGCAGCCCAGGGCAGAGGCATGGCTGGGAGCAGGGGACCCCTGGGGGTCGGGACAGGGCAGCTCACCCCCTGTTAAATATTTTCCTGGCTGGTCCATCCATTCCAGGGCATCCTGGGTGTGTCACCACCTAGGTGTGTCATTTCGGTTAAGGGGGATCATGCTGGAATATTCTGAAGGTGAAGGCAAACAACAATGGCGGCAGAGCTCAGCCTGGGATGGTATTTGGGGTGGGGGTCCAACTCAACCCAGCGGGATGAAGGGAGATGTGTGACATTCCATTATCTCCGATTATATGCTCAGGGAAGGGGCACGTGCTCAGGGAAGGGGAGGGAAGGGGCAGGGACAGAGGCAGGCCTGCATGGCACACCTTCCCTCCACGGTCGTTTGCAGGCATCTTTATCCCTCTGTCCAGCTACAAGTTAGAACCCAGTCGCGGGTCATGGGATCCTTTCAGTAAGGTGTAATCAGCGTTGTTAAGAACAAAAGCCAAAGAAAAGGATACTATCAAAAGGGAAAGGAAAGAAAAGGTGTGCGTGGTAGCTACCAAGTGCAGGCTGTGTGCTGGGTGCTGAGGAGAAGGTAGGAGACAAGACCCACATAGCTCACGCTCCAGGCACTTACATAAATACCTGTCAGGAAGGGAGCCTCCCTGTAATGTGGATGAAGAAAATCAGCCGTAGACGGAGGCAGGAAAAAAGGGGAGCAGGAGGTATAGTGATACTGCCATATCAAGACAGGCTTCCTTTGGGGCATTTACATGGAAGCGCCCAGCCAGGCTCAGAGTCACACATGAGCATTGCTAGCCAAGAGCTCGGCACGTGCTAAGGCACTGAGGTGAGACAGAGAGAAGGCCAGTATGTACATAGCATGATGAGCACAGGTAGTGAAGTGGAGGTAAGCAGGCCAGCCGGAAAGGCTTGCTTCCAGCCGAGGCAGTGGGAAGTTGTGCAGGGCCCTTCCTATCCTGCCATCAGCCCTGGATCCAAGGTCCTGGGCTCATGTGGCCCAGGACTGCTGCATTCTCTCAGCCTGCTTCCCAGTGACTTAGGAGTGGGCTCTCCCTGGTTCAAAACAGAACACACCACGTGCCTGCCCTGAGCTGAGGCCCGAGTAGAACGCTAGGGAATGGAAGTCTGGTACCGTGGATGAGAGAGTGCCCAGCGTGCCCACTGCTGGAACCATAGCCGCCTATGTTTGTTTTCAGTGTAGCGGATTCTTCTATGTAATTTACGCTCACAGCAAATAAGCAAAAGGTAGAAAATGGTGTTCAGTGAAGATCCAGAGTCCCTCCTACTGCCACCCCCTCCCACAGCGCCCTTCCCAGAGGCCACTCTGTGGCCATTTCTACGGATACGTTCAGCAGAAAAGGATGGCCATCTTTAATATACAACGTGGATTCTAACACACACACACACGTGCGCACGCATACACATGATCCTTAATAATCTCCCTGAGGCTGCTCCATATGGACACAGGGGACATTCCCTGACATCTCAGACAGTTCCACTGTGCATATGACTCACCATTCACGGTCAGCCCCTCCTGTAGCATAATGGGCTGGGCAGGGTAAGGGGAGGAGGGGGGTCAGGTCAAGGGTATTTGTATTTTTTTAAAAGATTTTTTTATTTATTCTAGAGAGAGAAAGAGCATGAGGCGGGAGGGGCAGAGGGAGAGAACCCTCAAGCAAGACTCCCTGCTGAGTGTGGACCCCAACACAGGGCTCAATCCCAGGACCCTGAGATCACCACCAGAGCCAAAATCAAGAGTCGGACACTCAACCAGCCAAGCCACCCAGGCGCCCTAAGGGTATTTGCATTTTAAAAGTTGGGTTAATATCTGCAAGGTATCTCATATCTCATTGACTTTTGACAAGAGAATCAAAGAGTCAGGGGCTCCTGGGTGGCTCGGTCTATTAAACCTCCGATTCTTGATCTCGGCTCAAGTCTTGATCTCAGGGTCGTGAGTTCAAGCCCCACGCTGGGCTCCGTGCTGGCCACGGAGCCTACTTAAATTAAAAAAAGGGGGGGGAAAGGCAAAATTGGGTTAACGGACTCCTAACCCTTTTGCCTACCATCAGCCCTGCCAGCTCCCATTCCTCTTGTGGGCTAGGGAGGGGGGGATCACTGTCTCAACCCTACAGGGCCCGGCCTCTATATTTAGGGTAACTGGAGGCCTCTGCCAGGGCATCCAGTCTCCGAATCTTCTGGCATCTTCTTCTCCCAACTACCCCCACCCAACCTCAGGCCATCCTCCATCCTCAGGATCAAGGCCTCTTCAGCTGCCTGGAAATGGGTCTTTAGCTGGTCCTGGTCCTCGCTGGGGCTTTTTTCCATGCCTCTGGCCACTTCTTGCAAAAGCAAATGTTTCCCATACAGCACTGCGCGTGTAGCCAGGAAAATTCAGGGGCGAGAACAGCTAGGGCCACAGAAGTCTGATTCGGATTGTGGTCTGGGCACATGGCAGTCAGGCAGTGTGGGGTCTGAGGTGCAGGCCTCCCCCTTCCATGCAAGGACACTCAAGAACATCCCCAGTTCTGTCAGCATTACTCATCCCTGCTGGGTGTCAGCTACTCTCTGGGCATTTGAGCCACGTCAGCAAACACATAGGCAAAGATTTCTGTCCTCGAGGAGCTTGTAGTCTATTGGAGGAAGATAGAAAACAGACAGCAGAAAGACTCAGACAGAAAATGATAGAGAAGGTCAGAAGAGAGATATACTGTGGAGAAATAAGAAGTGGAGCCAAGTGATGTGTTCAGGCCGGAGATGCAGGCTGCAATGTGGAACAGGCCAGTAGGACCAGGGCTTGTTGAGAAAGTGACAGCAGTCTCAAAGGTGAAGGGAAGAGGAAACAGTGCAAAGGTCCTGAGGCAGCTGGCCTGGTGTAGTTGAGAAATCAAGGTGGCCACAGCAACACGGGGAGAGTCAAAGGAGAGGGGTGAGGTTGGGTGAGGTAGAAGCCAGGAGACCACCTGGAGACTCTTCCTGTAAACTGGATAAGGATGTCTGAGGCCGAGCATCAGCCACCGTGTGAAGCCAGCAGGACTCTCAGTGGGACCAAGAGCTTAGCCCGGGCCAGGCTCTGTTGCAAGTGCTTTGCCAGTATTAATCCATTTAATGCTCACATGGCCTTATAGAGCTGCAGCACTCACGGTCCTGTTGGATAGATAAGGACACCAAGGCACAGAGAAGTAGAGGAACTCACCCCAGGTCACACAGCTCAAAGATGGCAGAGGCCAGATTTGAATTCAAGTCACCTGAAGCCAGAGCCCAGGCTCTCGAAGAGCCACATGTTTTGGACAAAAAAGTCACAACCCTCACCCTGAAGGAAGATGTTTGTAAAGAAAATAGAACACTGAGCCCTTGTCAGAGAGGTGAGCCAGCAGATGGGCAAGAAGTCAGGCTTGGGTCTGACCCCAGGCAGTCCCACCTGCATCCTCACTGGAGGTGGAAACTCAAGCAAGGCCCTCGACTTCCCCGAATCGCCATCCTACCTTGTGAGGAATGGGAGCCGTGACAATAGTTACCTGGCACAGAGCATGGCTCGATGAGGGGGTGGAAGCGTTGTCATCTACTGGGGGTGGAACCGGCTGCCCACCAGAGCGGGCAGGCAGGGCTGGACAGGGGACCAGAGGTACGGGGAGCCTGGCTCCCAGGGCCTGGGAGGAGCCATTGACAGGAGCCAAGAGCAGTGGTCACCAGAAGGATGCTGGGTCACGGAGTGGGGCCTGCATTAAGGGCCTCTAGGGGATACTGACCACTGGGGAAGGCAGAACGATGTAGGGGGCGAGGCCCCAGACACACAGACCTGCCAGTTGTGTGGCCTTCACATGTCTGGCCCTGTCTGGGCCTCAGTTTCCTCACCTGGGAAATAGAGAAGGAAAACGCCAGCACCAAGAGAAGCCCTCTTGGCCCAGGGGCAGCGGGCTGAGACAGAACCACAGCTGCAGGCCACAGAAGCTCCCTGTCGGGACGCAGCTCAAGCTGGTCATAAAACCCTTTTGTCTAATTCTTCCCCCTGGAGAGTTTCTGTCACTCAGGACTGTTTCTCAGGAGTACATTTTGAAGCTCATAAGTCTTTTAAGTAATTTCTATTTTCAGCCGGGAAGCTTCTGGGGGCTTGGCATGGTTCTGCAATTACATACAAATGTCCCAGCTGTATGTGGCCGCTGAGTTTTCAGGTTTGTCTAGTTTAGTTTATTAGTGGGTAGACGCTAATCCACATGGGTTTCCATCCTGCCTTGCTTCTTCCTCTGCTCCAGGCCATTGGCTTGTGTATCGCAGCTATGTGTCTTGCCCTGAAGAGGAACTCTGCTGTTCGTGCACGGGTCACCAAGCCTCTGACTCCTGCTTTCTGGAGGCTTGTCAAGTACTCTCCCGTGTCCACAGATCCCATCGCTGTTCCAGTACTACGGCTTGGTTGTGTAGATTTTTCTTTTCCTTTCATCCTCCTTGCCCACGGGCCATGGATTTGAGGCCTTCTTTATCTCATCAGCAATGAAATCAGCCATTTTCTTATACTCCTGTGTCAAGCAGCCTATTCATTCTGAGGGGAGGAACTTTTTTCTTTCCCTCTCATCAAAATTCAACAAACCTTCAGAATCATACTACGCCCTGGGATCAGCCTTTTCCCGGTGACTCCATCTGTGTGTGTGGCTTGTATTCCATCTTTTTGCCAGTGACTTTCAAATTTCTATCTCCTGCTGGGATCTCTCCCCTGAATTCCGGTCTTTTGAATCCAGTCACCTGTCTGCATCTCCACGTGAGTGTCTCTGAGACACCACCAGCCCTCGGTTATTCCTCTCCCCGACCCCAGCAGGCTCACCCCTAGTATTTGTGGAACTCGGGGTGAGAGGGAAATGGAGCCACCATCCACCTGCTTCTCCTCCCTTCCTGGCTCCATCCCGAGTCTCAGGGTCTAGTGCACTCATGCCTGCATGGACACCGGGGCCCAAGCTCTGTCCACACCCACGCCCGCCTCCACAAACAGCACCCTTCCCCTCCTAGGCCTAACGGGCCTGTGATGCAGTGTCCCTTTGGGAGGGTCGGGCCTGGGAGCAGGCTCCAAGTCATCTGGGCAGGGAACTCTGGGGTCCAGATCCTGAAAGGTCACCCCCAACACCCTCTTCCCAGCCCCACGGCTGACCATCACTTAGTCCTGTAGATTCTCTTTCTGCCTCTCCATCCCCAATCCCTGGGACTTTGTCCATACCACCTGCCTCTCATCCACAAGGCCTCTTCCCACATCTACTCTTGTCTGCTCCAATCCATTCCCACTTTGGAAAGATGTGCATGAGAGTAAGTCCCTAGTTAAGCGGTTTCCCCTTGCACAACACAGACTCTGCCCCCTGCAGCCACCCCACACCCTTCCTCACTCTTGAGTCCAGCCCACCGACCACAGCAGGTACAACGACATCCCTCCAGGTCCTCCTGTCGGACATGGAGTGCTTCTTTATCCTTCGAGTCTGGGCTGGGCTGCTACTCACCCTGTTCCACAGAAAGTGGCAGCAGTGAGGTCGTGCTGCTCTGAGCCTGGGCGTCCTAGGCCTTGCACCTTGCACACACACCCCTGCCCAGCTGCCATGGGACAGGCCCAAGCTAGCCCACAGGGGGGCAGTGGGGAGCCCTCTCTCACCCAAGGCCCCCCAAGGCCCCCGGCTCCAACAACCTGCCCACTGACCTCAGACACAGGAGTGAGCCCAGCCAAGTGCAGGTGGAGGACCACTCAGCAGAGCCCAGCCCAAGCTGCTGATCCACAGACTCACCAGCAAAATCAGAGGCTGTGGTTTCAAGTGCTCCATTTGAGGGTGGTTTGTTACAGAGCAAGAGCTGACTGACACTTCAGGGTAGTTCCCGGAGCTCCCCAGGGCCTTCCTGACCTCTCACACGGGCCACTTGGTCAGGCTTGGGTCTTGCTTCACCCTGGTCTCTCTGGTCTCTCACACGGGCCGCTGCCCCTCTGGGTCTTGCTGCACCCTGACCTGCCGCCTGGGCTCCTTCTCGGCCTTTCAACTTGGTCTTAAACAACTGTTCTGTAAGAAGGCTGCTTGGACTGCCCTGCCCTCCGTGTAAGCTCCCGGGTGTCGCCGTCCCTGCTCCTCTGATCCTCCTGGTGTGTCATCCCTGTCACGTCTCTGCCCTCCTCCTCCCAGCCTCATCCTCTCCAGCTCGCACTGGCCTGCCTCCTGGTGGAGTGGAGGGGCCTCCCTCTGGTGCTTCTCCTGTCCCACGAAGCCCTTTGCTTACTCCCTGTGCCCATCTTCACCTGATCCACACCTCTCTGCTCTGAGGGGCTGTGCGCTCCATGGGGACAGAGACCACTACAGACTTCCAGCTCCCACCATGTGTCCGGCACATAGCAAGAGCTCAATAAATGTTTGCTGAGAGAATAAATGACTGAACAAATCTGAGTCAGCTTTCTCTCCCGCACTGCTGAAAACAGTAAATATGAGCTCAGGGGGGGAATGCAGGGACGAGCTGCAGTGTGGCTGAGTGCCGGGCCAGCCCAGGCGGGGAATGAGAACTCCTCCATCACCCAGAGGTCACTCACCAGGTGCTCAGGCCAAAATCAGATCCTCCCTGGCTTCTCTTTCTCATGACCAGCATCCAGCAACGTGCTCACAGTGTATCCAGGACCCTACCGCTCTATCTCTTCCCAATGCAGCAGCCACAAGGACTCTCCTAAAGCATGAGTCAGCACACATCTTCCTCTGTCCAGAGCCCACCAACGGCTTCCCACTTCACCTAGGGAGGTGAAAGCCCAGGCAATGAGCTGCAAGGCCCTGCCGCCACCCTCCCCCTCGCTTGCTCTGCACCCTAAGCACTGCCCGTCCTCCCTCCACTCCTCCATCCTGCTCCCCCTCAGGGTTTGCCCACACTGGCCCTCTCCTGGACTCAGGTCTCCCAGAAGAGGTTGACTCATGCCAGCACCGTCTCCAGGTCGCTGTGCCAAAGTCCCCTTTCCTGGAAGGCCCCCGAGGACCACTCGGTACAAAGTAACAACTCCCCACCTCCACCAGCCCTCCCCAGTCCCCTCACCAGGGTTTTTCCTCGCCATTGTCTCTTCTCCATGTGGCCAGCTGCCTGTTGGGCTGCTTATGCATTGTCTCTCTTTCTCCATGAGAAGGTTAGCTCTTTGAGGGGAGGGATTTTCACTTCTTTTGTTCTTTGCTGCGTTCCCATCGTGCCTGGCGGTGATGAACGCTCAGTAAGTTTTTCTTGAATGATTGAAGGAATAATGTCACACTGCTCAGTCTGGGGCCACCCCCAGGGGTCATTCCAAGGCCTCATCTCAACCCTCACCAGCACCTGCCTGGCTCCAACCCACCGCCTACAACCAGGGCAGAGAAGGCCCCGGCTGTCAGCAGCTCATGCCTGCGTGCTCCCGGACGGGGGGTCGGGGGGGTTCCTGTGCCCGTATGCCCCATTCTGGCTTCACCAGGACTCCCTTCACAGCAGCCACACTCTTCCCTAAGGGGACCTCCCCCTTCTGCTTCATCTGTGGTAGGAGTGACTGTGGGGAATGATGGCCTTTCTGGCTGTTGCTAAGCTGCCCTCGTTCCAGAGCCCAGAATCTCTGCCTGCTGCCCATGTCGGAACCCTGCCTCCTGAAGTCTTAGGAGCGTGGCTCTCTAGCCCAGTTCAACAGACCTTTCCTAAATTCCTGCTCCAGTCCACGCTTAGGAGGGAAGAGCTCTGCTTGCTTATGGCCCCCCCGGGGTGCCAGACTTGGAGTGGACGGAGGGAGGCGTGTACTGGGCCTCCGCACTGCAGAGGGGCCAGCACGGGCAACAGTGTTGCAGTGCATTGCTCTCCAACTTCTTGTCACCTCCTCGTCACTAGCAAAATCTGGTCCAACTTCCTCGGAGAAGCAGACTTACCCCTGGGCCTTCTACTCTTCAGTAGGGCAATGCACTGCCGAGTCTGAGTACACTGCTATAAACAGGAACAAATGTCAAAGCACTGGGGGTTGTGTGGGTTACTCACTCTCTCTTCCATGAAGTTTAAAACTTTTAAAATTGAATTGACTATATTATGATCTCCTTAGGTGCAGGGAATAGCCTGCTCATCCTCAGGGCCTGCTTAGCCAGGAGCTGGCATACAGAAAGGAATTCTGGTTGCACTGGATACATAACAAATACCGCAAAACTTAGTGGCTTAAAACAATGACCACATTTATTTTACTCAGAAATCTTCAATTTGAGTAGGCCTTGGTAGGGATAGTATACTTCTGCTCCACTTGGCATCAGCTGGGGTGATTCAAAGTCTGGGGGCTGAAATGATCTGAAAGATTACTCGTCATATTGCTGGGAATTGATGCAAATTCTTGGCTGAAGTCTTAGCTGGCTACCAGCCAGGACACCCACACATGCCTTCTCCATGTGGCCAGGACTTCCTCAGCACATGGGCGCTGGTTTCCAGGGCTGAGCGTCCTGAAAAGAGAGCCAGGAAGAAACCCTATCATCTTTTATAATGGAACCTGGAAAATCATACAGGCTTACTCCGGCCAGATTTGTCAAGGCAGCTACGCAGTCCCCCAGGCTCAGGGGGTAAGAAATGGTGTCTGTATCCTGATAGACAGTTGCCGGTTTCTAGAAGTGCATGTGGGACTAGACATATTGCTCTGGCTATTTTGGGGAAATATTATGTCGCAAGGGGCTACAAAATGCCTTCAACATCCCAGAAGGAAAAAATCATTCCCACCTAGAATTCTGTACCCAGCAAAACTATCGATCAGGTGAATGTCTGGAAATTCTCAAAAGTTTACATCCTGTGACTTTCTCTCAGAGAGTGTTTGTCCATTAGGAAATGATATTTAGAGTGCAAAGAGTTTGTGATCATGACATATAGAATGGAAGAGATGACAGAAAGATCGATTGAATAAAATAGAGTCTGAACACGGTCCTATGTGCAAACAGATACTATCTGGCCATGATAACAGTGAGGATCAGACTGGCATTTAAAAGCCTGATAATACAGAGTGTTGGCAAGGAAACACATCAAAAGGAACTTAAATTCCCTGTTCATGGAGTGTAAATTGGTGCGACCACTTTGGAAAACAATTTGGTATTACCCAGGAAAATGGAACAAATGCATGTCTTCTGACCCAGCAATTCTACTCCTCAGTGTGCACCCAAGAAAAACTCTCCTATCTGTGCATCAAGAGACATAGACCAAATTGGTTTTGGAAGCATTGTTTGTAAAAGAAAAAAACCAGACACAGCCCAATGTCCACAACAGTAAAATAGATCAACTGCATTATATTCTTACAATGAAATGCTTACTGTGTACCCATGAAAATGAATGGGCCACATGCACGTGAGCCAAGGTGGACGAATCTCCCAGTGCTGAGCAAAAAAGCAAGTCCTCAAGGGTAAATGCTCCCATTTCTATGTTCACCACCAGGCGAGACTAAACAAGCTGGTGTCTAAGGACATGCACGTGAATGATAAAACTAAACAAACCAGGTGAAGCACATCACAGAAGTCAGGGTGAGGACCCCCAGGGATTTCTAAGAGACTGGAAAAGTTCTGGTTCTTAGCCTGGATATTTGTTCTTCTTTTTTTTTAAATAAAATTATTCTTGGGGCGCCTGGTGGCTCAGTCAGTTGGGCATCCGATTCTTGGTTTCAGCTCAGATCATGATCTCAGGGTCCTGCAATCGGCCCACATCTGGCTCCACGCTCAGTGGGGAATCTGCTTGAGATTCTCTCCCTCTGCCCCTCCCCCCGCCCTCTCTCAAAATAAATAAATCTTTAAAAAATAAATAAATAAAATAAAATGATGCATTCTTCTAAATGATTCCTGTATTCCATAATTTAAAAAATGGATAAAACTAAGAAAGTGGAAAACAGCGTGTTTAATTTCAGGGAGAATAGCAAACATTGTACAGGGAAGTGTCAGAAGGGAGCAACACTAATGTGGTCATAGTAGGACAAAGAAATATGGGTTCTCAAACCCTCAGTCAACCACACTGGGAAGCTGAGGAAAAGAACCCAAGGTTGCATGGGATGTTCAATCTCCACCTCCCGTGACAGGGAGTCAACTGATATTTATCTACAATTCAATCGAAAGACTGAAGTTTAAACATATTATTTACAAAAATGAAGACATATACCAGCAGAAACAGCCAGAAGAGTTGAGAAGAGGGGAGGGGTGTCATGGGGCAAGGAAGTGCTGGTTTTTATCAAATGGCTTAAATAAATGTCGATTAATATTTAATAAATAGTTGTTGGGGGAAGTTGCAGTTAAGTCCTTCAAAAATGCAAATTAAAATACTTGGGATTTTTCTCCCCATCAAATTGACAAAAAAGAGAAAGAGTGATAATACTTGGCATTGGTAAATGTTGAGGTAGCTAGCACTTTCCTACACCACCACGTGGGTGGAAATGAATTGGCACCGACAATGTATTGTGCATTTGTCTTATTTCTTCAGTGTTTTGAAGCATCTATGAATCCATGGTGGGTTTTGGAGGTGGTTCATATTAAGTTTTATTACTATTGGTTTAAAGGGTGCTCTGATTAGTCAGAAGGTGGGGGTTTGGGGTTTGGAATGGGGTTTGCCCTAAAAGGCCCAGCAAAGGTGGGGTAAAGACTCCTTGGGTTAGTGGGGAGGATCAAAATGTGAGCCTGAATCAGGATCTGGAATAAATTAAGATTCTGATGGAGCCAAGGCTAGGATGAACGGCGCTGGGTTGGAGTTTGCTAGGATGTAGATTTCCCATTAGGTTTGAAGTCAGGCGGCTTAGGATAATGTGTGTTCGTATGTGGGCAAAAGGAACTGCATAGGCTTTGAGACATCCCGCCTGCCCCAACATCTCCCTGCAACTTTGTGCAGCAATTCAAGGCAGGCGTCTTCGGGGTCCCCAACCGGGACGCTGTGGCCCCGGGAAGGGGTGGATGCGTTCTCGTCTGCGACCACACAGGAACGGGAAGCAGGACTCCTGTCCCCAAGCTCAGCTCACACTAGCACTGGGAACAGCCGGACATGGCCTCGGGCACCCGAGCCAAGGTCGCGGTGGCACTGTTTGCCCGGTCCCGCTTGACGTGAGCCTGCAGGGCAGCATCTTTTCAACTTGTTTACAAGCCTGCGTCACCCGGGAACCTTTCACCACTACCTAGGACAAAAGGTTCCTCTTTTGAAAGTCCCCTTTGGGCAGAAAGGGCATTCACCAGGACCCGGGATTCAAACTGGTGCAGGGCTCCACCCTGTGGTAGACTCGGACAGCAGGCACACACCCGTCTGCCCATTCCTCCTTTTGCCCATCTATACCCACCCTACAATGTACCCAACATACATCATCACCTATCCATACCACCCATCCACCCACCCATTCATCCACCTCTCTACTCCTCCACGCAGCCATTGTATACCCACCCATCAATATACCACCCACCCACCCACCCACCTCCATATGTATAACTCATCCATCCACCCAACCACTCATTCATCTCTAAGAATTTTCATTCTTTCATGTAAATATTTATTTTTCCACTCATATCCACTCACCATCCACTATCCATTGAAATTTGACAAAATATTTATGGAACACCTTCTGTGTGCTAGGTACCGTGCAAAGCATTGGGGTCAAGCGGTCACAGGGCATAGTTCTTGTCCTCATGGGACCTACAGGACAACAGAAAAGATACCCTCTTTGCTTTGAAGGGCACTGTAAGAGTGTATCAGCCCAGACTTGGGGACCAGGGATAGCTGGGCTGACAAACGACTTCTAAGTTGAGGTTTAAAGAATAGCTAGGGGTAAGCCAGGCAGAGAGGACTAGGAGGCCAGCGGCTAGTGCCCTGGCACAGGATGACACAGAGGTAAGGGCCTGGAAGCCAAGTAGGCTCCGAACAGAGGGGGTGGTAGGTATTTTGGCATGTGTGCCATACATGGAGATCTCCCTGTGCATCCATGGGAGAGCCTGCATTGGGCTCCTTGGTGCTGGATGAATTCCCCCCCGCCACATCTCCTTGCTGACACAACTGATGGGGTCTAGGCATGTGCCCTCTTCCCCAGGGCTGGGATCTCCCACAGAGTTCCCATTTTCCATGCTAGGACTGTTTTAGGCATGTGTGAAAAATCTTTTTTGCTAAGGAGATGTGACAAGTGTTATGTGGGACTTCTCATTGTGTGAAATGATATTGCCTTCTTAATTAAGTCATTTTCTCATGGAGCTTTCTGTTTCTTGAAGCAAAATGCAACCTAAATGATGTCAGAAACTATTACTGAGACTCTCCTTATCCTGGGCTCCTGAAGATAAATGACATGCTCTTGTGGGGCACAGTCCAGGAAGTGACACCCTGCTGCCTCAGATCTCCTGGTCACAAAGGAAGAATGTCCTCCCCCACCTTAGCTGCACACCACCACCGCCCCCACCTCCTCAGCACCATGGTCCACCATCTTGTCCTCTTTCTCCTCTCCCTCTCTCTGTCTTGCTTCCTCTGCACCCTCAAGCCTGGTCTAGTTTCAGCCCCTCTTCCAGGATGACCACAATCCCTGTGACCACCTGGGACCTGCACCCCAGCCCACCCCCAAAGCCTGTGAAGACCAGGCACTGGAGCACCATCTTTGATCCAGGATGATGCCGTTGCAACTTTCCCAGCCAGCACACAGATTCTCCTGAGCCTTGGCCGTCCAACTCCTGAGCTGTGGCACCGGGTCTGCCTCTGATGACCTCAGCTGCAGCAGAGCTGCAGGGAAGAGCCTGGTCAGATCTCCCAGTCCCACTGTGGGTCAGTGCCAGCCCTGCCCTCAAAAGGCAAGACAGGGCCTCGGCCAAGACCCTTGTGTCTCCTCCTTCCTCACCCATTAGTTAACGTCCAGTATTTCCTGAAACTACTCTCACCCAGGCCACTGACAGTCTCCTATTTGACAAATCCAATGAACACTTTTCAATCTGTTAGTCACGCAAGAACATTTCTTCTTCTTCTTTTTTAACACCCTCCAAGATGCTCAAGCCAACCAAATCTTACCCTCGGCTTCAAGACCTTATCATCCCACTTAACTCTGTAGTCAAATGTGGATGCCAAGTCCACCCTGTTTTCTCCCCAGATGCCAATGAAATCATCTGTCCATCTGAGCTGGCAGGAAAGCAGTCTGACGACCGTGACATAAAAAACATGCCAGGCCAGAGCACCCCAAGGGCAGGCGAGGGCAGTGGGGTAGGAGGGGTCCCCAAGAGGGAGGTGGCCTGGTGCTTCAGAGTCACTGGCCAGGACTTGGCAGCTTCTTCTGATACACAGCAGATGGAGGTCCTGCAGACCACAGCCTGAACTGGGGCGATGGCCTCTTGCAGCTTGTAAAGTGGAAACAGCACACACGGTCAGTCATGCCCGCTGAAGCTGACACACCATGAAGCAGATTAGACACAGTTCGGTCTCTTTCCAGATCCTGCAATGTCAGAAGCTGAAGGAAGAAACAAAAGGAAATCCAGATGCAAGGTGCCCAGGCGAGTAAGGCATCTTACGGCTAAGGTGTGGACCCAGTCCTGGCTGGGAGGTCGACTGAAATCCTCCCGTGTCTCCACCTGCTGCAGGTGTATTCCCTTCTGTGCCACAGTAAGCCTCCAGACTTGCAAGAGCTATCAGTGGATGTGCTGCATATTGTCTAGAGCTGTTGACTGTGGTGGGTGGCACCACGCCTAGGAAAGAGGTTCTAAAGTCAGCTTGAATTATTTGGGGCCAGGGTCAAACCACCCAAGGCAGACAACTGCAGGCAAGGCTGGGACAGGACGCTGCCTGGCTGAGCAAGCAGCCGAGTCCAGCCCCAGTCCCAGCCCCAGGCCCCAGGCCCTGGCCCTCCCCAGCCAGCTGAGCGCAGCCTCTTCCCAGGCCAGTGGGAAGAGGCACGTGGTGGCCCTTCATAGCCTGGGCTAGGGAGTCCAACTGCCTGGGTTTGAGTCCCAGTTCTGCCACTTAGAGGCTGTGTAGCCTTGGGCAAATGGCTTCTCGTCTCCTACCCTCAGCTTTCTCACAGAGATCATAGCAACCTGGCTAGGACGCCCTATATGCACACAGGACCAGGCCTGTGGATGGACCTTCTCAGTCAGACACAGCCTTCAGATCCTACTATAATATTGGCACACAAGTATTATTTGAGGCCCAACTAGGTGCCAGGTTCTGTGCTAACCACACAATATTCTCCCAGGTCATTATTATCATTCCCACTTTTTAGAGGAGGAAACTGAGGCCCAGAGCACTAAGTAACTTGCCCAAAGCCACAGAGTCAGTGAGCAACAGAGCCAGGATCTGGACCCCACCTGGACTGAGGCCACAGCCCCTCCTCTTGGCCACCGTTCTTTCCTGCCTCTGTTTAATGGGTCCAGAAAACAGAAGCCCTCGAAGGCTTTCAAAGGGAGGGAATTTAATATAGGGAATTGATTACACACACGATGGAAGTAAATAGGTGCCAAAAAGGGAATGGTGAGGCCATCAGAAATTAGCAAGAGCGGACCCCAGGCTGAGGAGGGAGGTGGTGTTTTGGGGCCCAGGACCCAGGGCTCCCAACTAGGGCTAGAACCACAACAGGCCCACCTGAGGTAGCCACAGCCTGTGACTCTCCTTATCCTGGGCTCCTGAAGATAAATGACATGCTCTTGTGGGGCACAGTCCAGGAAGTGACACCCTGCTGCCTCAGATCTCCTGGTCACAAAGGAAGAATGTCCTTTGGTGGTGTGCAGCTAAGGTGGGGGAAGCAGAGGGAGGGGACAGATGCCCTGGCTTTCTCATATCTCCTGCCTTCCACTCTCCTCCCCACCAGACCTGCCCAGCCACCAGAGGCACAAAATGTCTGGGGATGGATCTAGAGGAGGCAGGCTGTAGCCTCACAGAAAGCCACACTGGCAAGTTTCAGGGATGCTTTCCAGGAAGGCAACCCCTGACTTGAGTCTTGAGAAATGAGTAGGAATCTACCAGCATAATAAAGGACATCCCCCCAAAAGGGGAAAGGTTAGGGGGGGGGGAAAGCATAGAGTTGGTGATATGGGGACAACCTGAGACTTGGTGCCATGCAGAACAGACACAGGTGCTCGTCCTTCCAGTTTAAAGGTGCCACCTGCACCTTTAAACAACTTTCTTGGGTTGGGGGGACTCCCCACTTTAGAAGCCCCCACCTCCCACCATAGAAGCTCTCTCTCCCAGCCTCCCTTTCAGCCAGGGTAAAGGCAGGGACCCTTAGGCTCCTGCCTATGAGACAGAAGGTGTTGGCAGGTGACCGAGGTTCTGACAGGCAGACTCCCATAGCCACACTCTGAATCACAGCCTTAGTGTCTCCACCAGGACACACCTGCAGCCAGCTTTGGGCTCCGCTGGCCACACCATCTCCCTGCCTGGTTCCCTGTCCCCTGCAGGCTCCAGGAGCCCCTCTTCTTCCCCTTTCTCCTTTAACCTGTTCTAGTTGATGTCTGATACCAAGAACCCTGAACTGATACACTCCCTTGAGGAGGAAAGTAGGAAATCAGGAATACAATTTCTCCTTTAAGAAGATCCTCAGATTTTCCCCCAATATTTTATTATGAAAAATTTCAAACTTCAACATATAGAAATAATTGAAATTTGTAATGAACACTCACATACCCACCACTTAGATTCTACAACTAACCCATCTCTATCCATCTTTATCATCTATCCATCTATGTATGTCTCCATCAATGTGTCTAATTTTTTTAGATTAGCTTTTAATCTACAAATTGTGTCTATAGTTGGTTTTTTTAGGCTAAAGTTATAAGTTAAAAAAGAAGACCACATTTTCTAGGGAGTTCTCTAATCTTCAAAATAACCGACAAGCCAAAGTGAAGACAGGAACACATACATTAGGTAGAGAATGTGTCTTTATTATGAGGTACACCTTTGGGCAGAGTCACGAAGCGGGAACGTGCTGGGCCCATTTTAGGAAGCACACCTTTGGACTTTTTGGGCTTTTGCAAAGTGTATGCATCATTGCTTTGGATAATTGCATAGAATTATGAAACAATGCCTGGTAAGAGCCAGCATGTGTCTGGTTATGAGCAAAGACAAAATTCCACTGCGGGTAAACCCTGTCTCTGGTGCTCCCTGGCTCTGCTGGGCAGATTTCTTAATCTCACGGTGATACAATCTCCCCACTGACAGTGGGGGTGATAACAGGGGCCGATTTCACTGGCAGTCTGCATTAAATGGGCACAGAGAACAGTGCCAGTCACCCAGAAACACTCTGTAAAGGTTCACAGATAATTCACAATAGTTCATAAGTGTACCTGCTAATAACAATGAATTGATAGTATGCTCAGTAGCTTTTCCCTCTTTGGGGCACCTATTTTCGAGAGTCCTAAAAGTCTCATTAGAACTCCAAGTATTTGCAATAAACCATTTTGGAACTCTTTGCTTTCCTACCTCGGTCATTAATTAATAAAGTGCCTCTGGTGCTTGCTGATCTCTGACTCCAATCAATGCCTAGCTCCTTGTTCTGCGGCTGCAGAGACAGGCAGGGGCTAAAACATTTAGGCCTTTAAATGACAGTGGAAGGAGCCTCTATTCTGGGGCTCAAGGGAAACCACTTGTCTGTTCAGGTACAGCTAGCTGCTGTTTGCAGTCCCCTCCACATACATTTGGGCGCGCGCCAACACACTCATGCACAAATCACATATATGGCTTTTGACATAATAAAACTGTCCTTCCTCCCTTGTACAAAGCCAGCTGTAGATATTGCCAGTGGGATGCTGTCCTCCAGTGCTGATTCAGGGATCCCCACCTCTTCCATCGCAGAGAGCCCCTCCACATTCCCTGGCACTGGTCTCCTACCCACCACACCAGCCTTGGGCAGAGCGGGAGCTGCTGGGATTCTCACCGGCACTCACCTGCTTACAGACTGTTCCAGAGCACAGAGTATCGCTAGAAAGAGCCCTGACCGTGCCCCAGCTCCAAGCAGGCTTTGTCCATCTGCAAATTCCCTAGATGCGTGGGATAATCTGGTGACCATGGTGGGAACCCCGGGAGGGGTTCTCCTGTTTTGGAGGAGCCAGGGACCTGAGCTGGGAAGGCAGAGGGCACAACCTACAGCCCATGGCCCCATCAGCTGATGGATCTGGGCTATCTAAACTGGATCCCTGCTCTTCATCACCCCGTCCCTCCCCTGTCTACTGATAGCCCTTGTCATTCTGTGTCTTTATTAGAATAGTCTCATTCACTCTCTGCAGTAGTGATTCTCAAGCCTCAGCCAGCATTGTATTCACGACGAGGGCTGGTTACCACCCAGTTTGCACGGCTCCGCCCCGCAGACTTTCTCCTTCAGGGCGGGCACAACTTTCGCTTTTCTAACGAGTTCCCGGCATTGTCTGCTGCTGCCGGCCCCGGGACCGTACTTTTAAGAACGGCCCCTCTAGAAAGTGAGGTCGACTCGGCAGAAAGGACAGGTCTGTGTTTGCACCACATGCATCCCGAGGTGCACACTGAATAAATGAATCGGGAACGAAAGGAAAAGAGCAGGAGGCGGGCGGAATAAGGAATGACGGAGGAAGGAAACTCCTGTGCCCCAGGCCCCATCCCAGACGCTGTCTAGGAGGCGCCCCGACCTCGGACGGCGGGGCTCCCGGCCTCCCCTCAGCGGCGGGACCCGCCCGCAGGCCCCACCCCCACGCAGCCGGGGCTCTTTGGCTTTGTGACGTCACCGCCCTGGAGGGCAGGGAGAATGGTTGCCTTGGCGACGTAAACGGAACGCCAGGGCGCTGGGAGCCGGGAACTGCGGTGCGGAGGCTTCGGAGGTAGCCTGGGCGCGCGGGGCCGCTGGGTGCGCGCGACGTCGGGTCGGGGGTGCGCGAGGCCTGGGGCGGGCTCCTCGGGCGCCCCTTGCAAGGCCCCTTTGCAAGGCTGCCCGCCCTTCCTTACTCATTGCTAATTGGCTTTATCACGTACCTAACTACCTAGCCATCCCTCTATCCTTCCTTGCCTTGTGCACCCCTGCTGTATGGCCCACGGCGCATCCCCGCCGAGTTGGGGCGCTGGGAGACGGGGCGCTGCTAACTAGTGCCTCTTCAGGACCAGGATTCCTTTCCGCCTGGGTTGTAGCAGAATGCTGCTGGAAGGGCGCAGGCTTTGGAGTCAAGGAATCTTGGGCTGGAATCCCAGCTATGGTCCTTCCTTGCTGTATGACTTTGGACACCTCGCTTAATCTCTCCTTTACTTCCTCCTTTGCAAAATGAAAAATTCATTCAATGAATAGTTCAGAAGCTCCAAGGCTATGCCAGGCACCTTGATGAGCGCATTGGCTCCAAATGAGAAAATACCCTTGTTCTCTTGGAGCTTACATTCAAGGGGGTAATAGGCAATGCACCGATTTTTTTTTTTAAGTGACAAATCAGATAGTGATAATTGCAGAGAAGAAAGTAAAGTGAGGTCCTATGGAGTTGGGGAGAAAGAAACCATTTTGGAATGGAGTGGTGAGAGAAGGTGTCTCTGAAGTGGGTGACCTGAGCTCAGAGCTGAAGGGAGAGAACCCTCCTCCCCAGCTGGGTGTGAGTGAACATTTTTTGGCTAAGGAGGTGGTATATGCAAAGGTTCTGAGGCAGACCAAGGTTGGCATGTTCTAGAAATAGGAAGATTAGGCAGGGCAGCTAGAACTAAGTCAAGGAGGGGAGAGAGGGTGAAGGAAGGGGGAGGCAGGGAGCTATGGGTGTTGGCCACATGGCAGGCCCTCAGTAAAGGCCAAGTGTTCTCAGCCACCTGGGGGCAAGGGTTGCTGAGGGCCTGGGGATCATCTGGCTCAAGCACTGTGTCACTCCTCAGGTTGGAATCGCCTTTAGCCAAAATCAAGCTTTGCAACAAGCCTTTGTTCCTCTGCCCAGATGTCCAAGATTGTGTCTACTGTGGTCTCCAAGGGTATGACTTACAACAGTAAGTATGGGGCTGGGGTGGGCTCAGAGTCAAAGACAGCCTCGGGAGCCTGGGACAGTGACATCCAGACTTAATTGAGGGTTAAGGTGATTCCAAATCAGGCCATGAGGCAGAGGTCATAGGTATGCCAGGTTCTCTAGAAACTCCATGGTTTATTTCCTAGGGCCGCTGTAATAAAGTGCCACCATCCAGTTGTGGCTTTAACATCAAAGATTTATTGTCTCACAGTTCTGGAGAATGATGTCCAAGATATAGGTGTCATTGACAGGGTTGGTTCCTTCTGAGGGCTGAGAGGAAGAGGCTGTTCCAGGCTCTCTCCTAGGAAGCTTCTGGTTGTTTGCTGGCAATCTTTGGTGTTCCTTGGACGGAACGTGTCATTGCTATCTCTGCCTTCATCATCACATGGCGTTCTGCCTGTGTGCGTGCCTGTTGTAAATTTCCCCTTTTAATTAGGGTCAGGAGTCATATAGGATTAGGCGCCCACACTACTCAAGCATGACCTCATCTAAGATACGGCGGCAATGACCCTGTTTCTTAACAGGGTCACCTTGTGAGGTGCTGGAAGTTAGGCTTTCAAGTCTTCAAAAATGTTAATTGGGTGGGGAGCGGGGGACACAATTCACCACATAATGTTGTGGAAGGCACCACAGTGTAAGTGGGTCTCTCTCAGCCTCTCTGCAGCTAAGGTCACTGGGCTGAGCCCAGAGGAAGTAGCAGCTGGCCCCAGGCCCTCGTGGGAGACGTCCTGCCTCCTCCGAAGTGCCACGTCTGCAGCCAGGTGGCCCCGCCGGAGCATGGAGGGAAGCTGCTGGCGCCCCTCTGGGGGCTGTGGGGGCTGAGGCGGGCAGGCTGGGCAGTACTGCCTGCTGGTGCCTCGGTGCTCCTTACTGCCGTCAGCTTTTAATTTAATTTGGTTTTGAATAGGTAAAGGATTCCCATGGTTCAACATTCAAAAAGTGTTCCAAGCCCCCTCTTCTGAAAGGCCCCTCCTGTCCCCAAATACCCAGTATCCCCTCCTCCAAGATGGCCAGTGGCACGAGTCTCTCACCTCCTGCTCCACGGGCTCCACGCACATGCTCTGTGCACACAGGCAAATGTGGATATGGCTTGTACAGTTTGTTTTTTTTCCCACACAAACGGTCACACAAGAAACAGGCTTCCTGCACCTCCCTTTTTCCACTAACCTCGACATTGTGGAGACTCTTCCTTATCAATACATCACAAGTTCCCTTAGACTTTTAGTGTTGTGAGCAGAACAGTGATCCCATAGTGTGAATGTAGTATAGTTTACTTAACCAATCCATGTGAGCGGGCACTGAGCTGGTTTCAAACACGTGCTGCTCTCAACACTTGTCCCCACTGTTGCGACTGTGCACTCACTCACTCTGCTCCAGAGCAAACTGAAAAATGAAGAAAGTCTGAAATGGAGTTACAAAAAAAAAAAAAAATAGCTTTGAAATGTTTGCAGATAACAAATTAACTTTAGACACACACACATAAACAAAACAATGCAACTGGCACAAGATGGTTGAAGGCTTTATAAACTATACTGATTCATCCTGTGGTACCAGGAGGATAGTTAATGGGGGGGGTATCCTGTGACACTCGAGATTGGGTATATCACTTCCCTTGGCGGTGACATGCAAACAAGAGGCCCCCCTAAGCTGATCTCCATGGTCTGGTTGAGGGTTCTGTGCCTTTGGGAGGCAGGCAAGTGAAGTCAGCCTGGATGGGGGCACATCGGCCAGAGGCTCAGGCCAGGAGAACAGTTGAGCCTGACATCCTGGGTTCAGCTGCAGGAGCTGGGGACTAAGGTAGGGGCCAGAAAGACTCTGAGGGAGAGGGGCCTCCTGGGGGAGAAGGGCCTGGGGACACAGCTCTGAGCCTGGGCCAGGTACAGATAGGGTTTCTGGAGCCCAGCCGAGAATGCCCCAGCTGAGGGCGGGAACGCCGGGGTCAGACATGCATGGTGGAGTACAGCACTTCTCTGGGCCTCAGCTGCCTCATCTGTGGAATGCGAGCAATCCCGATTCCCTGAGGCTACTGTGAGCTGTAAGGGGAGATACATGTCAAGGGCTCAGCTCTTTGATACTGCTATTATTAGTGTCTCCACTCACTATTACGACACCCACCACCCCACCTTTAGGGTTTTGGCTAGTCTCCCAGTGTGTGAAGTCCGATTCGGAAGAAGATACTCGGGAACCGCAAGTGGAGGGGCCGTTAAGGGGTCTGGGCAAAGACTTAGCTGGAATTTGACGTCGGAAAAGTGAGCTCTGGGTTTGGTCTTCATTCACAAATCCTTATTAAGTGCCAGCTGGATGTGGCACTTGTGTTCTAAGCACTGGGGATTCAGGGGCAAATAAAACCCTCCCCCTCGTGGGACTTACATTGTGACGAGGGAGGCAGGCATTGCAAAGCAAACAGCCAGTCTATATGTACAACAGCCAAGAAGCAGTAGAAAGGAAACCTACTGGAAGCTTTGGGCAGGGGGCAGGGTTTACTTTAAATGGGAGAGGTAGTCAGGGAAGGCCTCTCAGAGGAGGTGACATTTGATGCCTATCCATAACAATCCTGAAGGATGAAAGAGGGAGAAGGGCACTCTAGGCAGTGGGGAAGGGCCAGCAAAGGTGGAGGCTGGTACGAGCTTGCAGCCCTAGAGCAAGAGCAGAAGGCCAGTCTGAAAACACTCGGGTAGGGCCTTATGGACCATGGGGAGGACTATTCAGTTCTGTTAAGATGTTGAGAGGGGTTGAAGCAGGGAGGTTGCAGTTTCTGGGTTTGATGACTTTTATGAGTAGAGATGCCAATGTCTGTGACACGGCAGAGGGGCTGGTTCCACAGAGCCTCCCTAGAGACCTGGGCAAGGCCTCACCCCTGGTGCAGAGGGTGGAGGGCACTTGATAGAGACCTTGGCAAGAGGAGCCAGTGAAGCCCAGACTAAACCCAAGACTTCCCAGTCAGGGCTCGTGGGGCGGGGTTTGCTGGAACAGAACGTGCAGACAGTTGGGGAGAAAAGCGATAAACAGCTCCCCTCTCGGGGCTGCTCCAAACCTGCCACTCAGCTGCCATGTTCCGTGGCCAGGCCAGGGACACTCCCCTCAGTGTCTTGGCACTGCTGTCCCTCTGCCCAGAAGGCGCTCCCCCTAGATCTCCCTGTGGCTCCCTCCTCCTCCTCCTTTAGGATTTATTCAAATGTCACCCTCTGCTTTATTTTTCTTGAGACCGCTTTCTACCTCCCACCTGCGTCCCCGTTTCTTCCTTGTTTCTCTCTCCCAGTAGAATGTAAGCTCCACCCAGGTGGGGGTGTTTGTCTGTCTTACGTGCTGCTGTCTCCCCAGAGCCTGGCATGTAACAGGTCCTCAGTAAAATTCTGTCAGCCTGAAAGCTTTCCCTGAAGGTCAGGAATAAGGCCGGGATGTCTGTTTTCACTGCTATTTAACACTGTGTGCTGGAAGTTCTAGCCAGAGCATTTATTTATTTATTTATTTATGTATTTATTTAAGATTTTATTTTTAAGTAATCTCTATATCCACCGTGGGGCTCAAACTTACAATTCCAAGATCAAGAATCACACGCTCTACTGACTGAGCCAGCCATGTATCCCTGGCCAGAGCATTTAGACAAGAAAAAGAATGAAAAGATATCCAAATTGGAAAGGAAGAAGTGAAACTATCTTATTCATGGATGACACAATCCTATATAGAAATAATCCCCCAGAACCCACAAGAAAGTCACTAGTGCTAATAAATGAATTCAGCCAGGTTGCAGGGTGCAAGATCAAAACATCAGTATTGGTTGTGTTCCTACACACCAGCACTATGCAATCCAATGGGGAAATTAAGAAAGCAACTCCATTTACAATGACATCTAAAAGAAGAAAATACGCACGTATGAGGTGGCATCGTGGGAGATGTTAGAGTAGGAAGCTCCGGGAATCAGGCTCCCCACCTAACAACTGCAGAGCTCGCAGGAGCTCTCAGACTCCAAAATTGGAACTCTGGAGCTAGATGAACACATGCAGTTTCCAGGGCAGAGCTTGAGGGAGAGGCTGGGAAATGTCAGTGAAGTGTGGCATTTTGTGGAGCGGCCTCCAGGCCGGCAACAAAGGGGCAGGCAGCCCACATTCCTGGCGTGGCTTGCTGGTGCCACAGTGCCCCATATCGGCCTTTTCCTCCCCAAACCCAGCTGGGTGCTTGGTTGCTGAGAAGCCAGTACTGAGGGTAACGGTGCTTCCAACTCCGGGAGGTGGGTGACTGCCCAGCCAGCTCTGTCAATAGGGATTTAAAGAGACAGGACCTTCCCTCTCAGCCTTTCCAGACCCAGACATTGAAGGAAATCTT
Source organism: Mirounga leonina (assembly GCF_011800145.1). Classification (NCBI taxonomy): domain Eukaryota; kingdom Metazoa; phylum Chordata; class Mammalia; order Carnivora; family Phocidae; genus Mirounga; species Mirounga leonina. The sequence goes on from NW_023270855.1 coordinate 484,693, forward strand.
TGACAAAAGATTAATACCCAGAATGTAAAGAGAATTCCTAAAACTCAACAACAACAAAAACGACCAACCCCACTTAAAAACGGGCAAAGGAATTGATAGACATTTCTCCAAAGAAGATCTTCCAAAGAGCCAGTAAGTACATGACGATGCTCACATTATCATCAGTCATTAGGAAAATGAGATATCACATCACACTAGTAGGATAGCTATTAAAAAAAATCCAAAGTAACAAGTGCTGGCAAGGCTGTAGAGAAACGGACCCGTGTGCCCTGCTGGTGAGAATGTAAATAGGTACACAGCTGCGGAAAATGGTAGGGTGGTCCCTCAGAAAAGTATGCATAGAATGATATGTTCCAGCAATTCCATGTCTGGGTACACACACAAAATTACTGGAAGCCCAACACTCTGTCTTATTTGTGTTTGTCACCTGTCTAGAATGTAGGCTCTGAGGAGGCTTGCCTGCACCGACCGCAGCACCTCGCAGTTAGAATGCCAAAAAACACTGGCCAGCAGACACTGAGTGAGCAACGGTCTCACCCTGTCCTCCCCCCGCCCCACTCCCGCCAGCTCTCAGAGACCACCCAAGAGTCCCCAGCACCAGCCCAGACACTGCTCTAAAGCCCGCCCTCAGGGACCCAGCTGCCTTTTTCATAATCATCGTGGATCTGGTGCTGGGAGCTGGGGATGGACAGACATGGTTCCTGTTGTTTTTAAAGTGTAGATTTCACTTTTTTTCTAGATAGTTCTCCTGAGGCAAGGGAAACAAAAGCAAAAAACTATTAGAACTACATCAAAATAAAAAGCTTCTGCACAGCCAAGGAAACAATCAACAAAACTAAAGGCAACCTACGGAATGGGAGAAGCTATTTGCAAATGACATATCTAATAAGGGGTTTGTATCCACAATATATAAAGAACTTGTAAAACTCAACACACCCAAAAACCAAATAATCCAATTTAAAAATGGGCAGAAGACATGAACAGACACTTCTCCAAAAAAGATGTACAGATGGCCAACAGACACATGAAAAGATGCTCATCATCACTCATCGTCAGGGAAATGCAAATCAACAATACAATGGGATATCATTTCACACCTGTCAGAATGGCTAAAATCGGCAAGAAACAACAGGTGTTGGTGAGGATGTAGAGAAAAAGAAACACCTGTGCTCTGTTGGTGGGAATGCAAACTGGAGCAGCCACTGTGGAAAACAGGATGGAGTTTCCTCAAAAAGTTTAAAATAGAATTACCCTATGAACCAGCAATTGCACTACTAGGAATTTATCCAAAGAATACAAAAATACTAATTCAAAGGGATGCATGCACCCTGAAGTTTATAGCAGCATTATCTACAATAGCCAAGATAAGGAAGCAGCCCTTGTGTCCATCAACTGATGAATGGGTAAAAAAGACGTGGTGTATATACAATGGAATATTACTCAGCCGTAAAAAAGAATGAAATCTTGCCATTTGCAACAGTATGGATGGAGCTAGAGTGCATTATGCAAAGCAAAATATGTCAGTCGGAGAAAGACAAATACCATAGGATTTCACTCATACGTGGAATTTAAGAAACAAAACAAACAAGCAAAGGGGAGAAAAAGAGAGAGAGAAAGACAAAGCAAGAAGTCAATTCTTAACTATAGAGAACACACTGTTAGTTACCAGACAGGAGGTGGGTGGGGGATGGGTGACACAGGTGATGGGGATAAAGGAGGGCACTTGTCATCACGAGCATGGGGTGATGTGTGGAAGTGTTGAATCACTGTATTGTTCACCTGAAACTAATATAACACTGTATGTTAACTAAAAAAAGAAAAAAAAAGCAATCATGAATACATCACGTAGATAGATCAATGTAACGAGAAAGAACTATTGAAATGTAAAGGCATAATATAGATGTTAAAATTGACATACAAATAAAAAAATAAAAAATAAGTAAAATGTAGGTTTCATTACTACTCAGGTATGGCAAGATCTGCAGACAAGGGGATGGCTGCCATTGGAAAGGTAGTTTGTGATCTTCCCAGATCCCTAGAAACAGGAGGCAGGGCCACACAGGGAAGGACTGGGCTGGGTCAGAGGCAGAGGGAGTGGGGGAACTGTGAGCAGGAGCCTTTGTTGTGACTTCCGTGGGAAGGAGCGGGTGACACAGGGTGTGCGGGCTTAGGGTTGACTGATTTGAGTATGTCAGGACTCTGTGGCATGGGGCTGTCCTGAGTTGTCTGGGACCTGGCTCTGGGCGATTGGAGAAGGGACCAGTGGCCCTGGGTATGAGAGCCTAACAGTGGAGATGGGAGCTGGGCATGTGGGCTCTGGATTAGTGGGTTTGCATTTGTAAAGCATGCTCTTGGGAACCTCCTTTACTTTCTCTAGGGATTGGCCAACCCCAGGGTGGAGAGGTAGGGATGGTCCCTATGGGATCAGTAAGACCCAGATGCTAGAGCATCGGGTACAGAAAGTACAAGACAGCATTAATGCACCGGTCCTGGAGCAGTTTCCCATCTTGTGAAGGAAGGTGACCCCTACATAATAGCAGATGTGACACGTGCTAGAGAGGGGAGGGCCATCTCTGGGAGAACATGAGGTGGGCCCCTCTGTCCTGGATGAGGGGGTCAGGAGGCCTTCCAGGGTCAACAACAGACGAGGGAGATGTTGGCTGAGGGGGCTTGGGCCCCGGTGCGGTGAAAAGAGCAAAGGGGATAGCACGTGGTATTGCCTGTGGGAGGGTCCATGACAGTCTTCGAGTGGCCAGAGGGTAGTGAGGGGGTGAGGCTGGTAGCAAGGTGAGAAGCTGCAGACGTCGCTGTGTGAGATCATGCAGGGTCTCCCCAGCCCTGTGGATTGGGGTCCTGGACCTACCGAACCTGGGGTGGCCCTGAAAATGCACTGGATCTCTGCTGCGGGGTAGCAAATTACCCCAAAACTCAGTGGCTTCAAGCAATAGTAAACATGCGTTAGTTCAGTTTCTTTGGGTCAGGAGCTCATGAGGGCTTGGCTTGGGGATTCTGGCCCAGGGCATCTCCTCCACAAGTCACCGGAAGGCTTGACCAGGGCTGGAGGATCAGCTCCAAGCGGGCTCGGTCATATGGCTCTGGGCTGGGGCTGACCTCCTCCAGAGCAGGTGGTCCCAGAGAGGCGAGGCAGGGCCCAAATGTGCTCTCTGCCCTCGCTTCAGAAGTCACACACTGTCCCTTCCACAGCTGGCCACACAAACCAACCAGAGTCCAGTGCGGGAGGGCGTACTAAAGGGTGTGAGTGCCTAGAGCCCGGTGACACTGGGGGCAGCTTTAGGGGCTGGCTGCCGCAAAGGATGTAAACACATGATTGGTTTTGTGAATTGTGTTTCAAAACGGTCTGCCCGGGGGCGTCTGGGTGGCCCAGTTGGTTGTTTCCAACTCTTAATTTTGGCTCAGGTCCTGATCTCAGGGTTGTGAGATCGAACCCTGCCTCGGGCTCCGTGCCGGGCATGGAGTCTGCTTGGGATTCTCTCTCTTCTTCTGCTCCTCCCCTCTCTCTCTTTCTCTCTCAAAAAAAAAAAAGGCCTGCCAGGCTGTTCAGTGTGGTCAAGACTCCTCATACAGCTTCCTCTTTGGGTTCTGGACTGTGTCTCTGCTTTACCCTCTGTTACCCTTCTGTGTCCTGCTGGGATTCCAGTGTTGGCCCTTCCCCAGCTGCATGGTCTCTTCTGCCTGTGCAACGCCCCCCATTCACAGCCAGCCCTTGAGAGCTGCCCAAACCTACCATGTCCACTTGCCTCCCCTCCCTAACCCTGTGGGATCTTGGCTTCTGCCCCGTCACCCCACGCTGCCAATCTCACTCTGGGGCCGTGGCTAAGGCCCCTCCCAGGGCACCTCCCTCAGACACTCCCTCCTTCTCCCGCCCTCTTCCCAGGGCTCTGGTCTTCTCTGGCCTGTCCCTCTGCTCTGCAGGCCTCCTTGCCAAGCTCCTCTACTGTCGGGGTTCCTAGGCCGTCCTCCGTCTCGACTATGAGCACAGCCTCAGTTTCCATCTATTCGCCAGGGACACATTTCCGTCCTCTAGGCTCCTAGTCCGCAGACCTCCATCAGGAGTGGCCCCTTCAGAGTCCCAGTTTGGCGGTTCCCACGGGTGCCTGAACCCAGCACCTCTGCCTGAGCTCCAGGCCTCTGGCTCCCCCCAGGCCCCTCCTGCCCTTCTCTGCCACCTCAGCAAGCAGCACCTGATGCGAAGGTGTTTATACCTAAGGGACAGTTATCCCTGGTGCTCCCTTCTCTCCTGAGCCCACATCCAGTCAGGCAGCAAGCCCCAAGGGCTCTCCTGAAAAACACTGCATCCACACCTCCTCCCACCCTGTACTCACACCGTCATCGAAGCCACCAGCCCTCTTCCATGGAGGAGCGGGAGGGGACTGGCAGCGGGGAGGACAGGCTTGCCAGTGTGCTGGGGAGGCGCTGAGTGAGTCCCAGAGTGAAGGAGGGAGATGGCGGGAACTGGGGTCCATGGTGGTGGCCCATTCCTCTTGTACCTGGAGTGCAGAGAAGGTGGCTCAGGGGAGTAGATGGGGAGAGACCCCTGGCTGCTGGAGTGGAGCAGGTCAGCCGATGGCTTCCCCAGGGAGCTGGCCTCTCCTCTCCCTGCCTCACTGCTGGGGTGCTGCCGGAAGCAGGAGGATATTCTGATGGGCCAGAGCCCACACCCAGACTTCCATTGTTGGGGGACAGGGTGCTCAAATTTTATCACTTTTTATGAGGACATTTTGCACCCAGTTCACCTCCCCTTGTTTCTCCTGGAGAATTTTTCTAAAAGTAGGCTTACATTTTTAAAACTTTTTAATTTGGGGCACCTGGGTGGCTCAGTCGGTTGAGCATCTGCCTTCGGCTTAGGTCATGATCCCAGGGTCCTGGGATGGAGCCCCGTGGTCGGACTCCCTGCTCAGCGAGGAGCCTGCTTCTCCCTCTGCTGCTCTCTCTTTCTGTCATATAAATAAAATCTATAAAATTTTTAATTTAAAAATTTAATTCTGTTAAAGTACTAGAAGGAAACAGGAATTTTTAAAATGCATTTAACCTTCAGATGCAGAATTCCTTTCTAAGCAGACACAGAACACCGAAGCATTTCACTAAGCAAATACGAAAATGTCCTGTAAGGAAAATACATGATAGACAATCCAAAGGAAATTGTCATATCAGCTGAAGCAAAAATATCTTCAGCAGCTCTGACAAACAAATGAGCTAGTGTCCTCTAATAGATAAAGATGGTCAAGATCATTTAAAAACTATAACACCCCAATAGAAAAATGGGCAAAGGATACCAACAGAGAGAAGCAAGTGGATGATTAACATCTGAAAAGACACACAGTAGTTTCTGTAATTAAGAAGTGCAAATTAAAACTAAAAGATGCATTTATTACCTGTCAGACTGACAAAATTCCAGGTGTGTGAGACACAGTCCAGCTCAACTTGGTACTAGAGAGTAACCATTGCATAAGCTTGAAAATTGCATAAGACTGGAAATTTGGGCCCACGGCCCACCAGGAGACCTGGCTAAGGAGCAATGAGATTTGGATATGAGCAGATATGTTCTTTTTTTAACTTTTTAAAAATTGTGGTCAACTATCTGTACATAACAGAATTTACTCTTTTGAGCATTTTTAAGTAGACAGTTCAGTTTTAAGTACATTTACATTGGTGTGCAACCATCCCCCATCTGTCTCCAGAACTTTTTTGCCTTGTAAAACTGAATCCCCATTAAACACAAACTCCCCATCTGCCCTTCCGCAGCCCCTGGCACCCACCATCCTACTTTCTATGTGTAGGAATTTGATGACTCTAAGGACCTCATAGAAGTTGTCCTTGTGTGATCGGCTTCTTTCACTGAGCACAGTGTCCTCAGGGTTCATCCATATTGTAGCATGAAAGCAGATGCATTGTTCAGTAAAAAAGTAAGGAGCATCTAAGAATGTGTAGGCATGGGATGCCTGGGTGGCTCAGCCTGGGATCGAGTCCTGCATCAGGCTCCTTGCTCAGCGGGGAGCCTGCTTCTCCCTCTGCCTGCCGCTCCCCCTGCTTGTGCTCTCTCACTCTCTCTTTCAAATAAATAAATAAAATCTTAAAAAAAAAAACAAAAAACATGTATGCATAAAATACCTCTAGTTAGGTGAACAAAGATCCATTCGGTAGTGAGGGCTTCAGGTGAGGATTGTTCATCATATCAGCATGTCATAGTGTTCATCATAACACATCAAACGACATTGTTAAAAATGCCTGCTATGTATGTGCATTGCTTTTTCAATTAAGAAAAAACTGGGGGCGACTGGATGGCTCAGTCATTAGGCTTCTGTCTTCAGCTCAGGTCATGATCCCAGCGTCCTGGGATCAAGCCCCGCATCGGGCTCCCTGCTCAGCAGGAAGCCTGCTTCTCCCTCTCCCACTCTCCCTGCTTGTGTTCCCTCTCTCGCTGTGTCTCTTTCTGTCAAATAAATAAATAAAATCTTTAAAAAAAAAAAAGAAAAAAGAAAAAAGCTGAATTTTATTAGAGTTTGGGTTTGTTTGGTTTGGGTTTTGGTCTATTTAAATTAGTGGTATCTTCTGATTTTTATGATATGGTTGGTTAAATGTTGCTACCTGGAAATTGAACCCCAGAGTTACTAAGTTAGAAAATACAGACTGAACAGCTTGTGCTCCTGCACTCTCCACAGGCCTCACCACTCCCTACCGCCTCCCCTCTCCTTACATTACATATGCGGCTTGACCTGCAGGCATCAGAGTTTTCGGCCCCATGCTCTTGACCTTCCTGCCAGTGCCACAGGAGAGCTCTCCTTCTCATTCTCTCCACACCTCATCACCCAGCTGCTCAGGGTCTGCCCCTCAGTATCACGTCCCCCATCTTGTGAGCCCTACCTTCCCCTCATCATCCCAGGTCTCCTCCTCCAAGCTGGTCCAAAAGGACTGGCTACTTGAGCTCCCCACCAAAGCGCACCCCCAGGCTCTCCAGCAGTCCCTACCCCTCTGCCCGTGGCTGGCTGCCCTCCCCGACTGGCATAGACTGGAATCTCCAAGCTACAGATGATTTCTGAGCTGGAGTAGGATTCCAATGCCCCCCTTCCCTGTGGGTATCCATGGAAGGGAGGACACCAAGGAAATGGGTGTCTCTGAATCTTCTGTTGCAGTCCTGAGGGAAACCCTGGAAGGCTCACAGCAAAAGTGTGGGCAGAGCCATGAGGCAGCAGGTTTGGGTCTGTGACTTCCCCATAAAATGGTCCTGCACTCCTCTTAAGGAGCAAATGGAAGGACGCCAAAGGGAAGGCACAAAATATGTTCTGTGTGCCAGGTACATGTACACATGGGCCCTTTTCTTGCACAGTTATCACAAATCGCCAGCAAAGTCAGCATGATCAACTCAGATGTGGAAACAGAAGCTCAGAGAAGCTGAGCGACTTGCAGGGCCACTCAGCAGGCAGGTGAGGATGCTGGCACCAGAGCCTCTCCCCAGCCTCACACTGTGTTCACAGCTTTGCTTTTGTCTCTCCCCAGAGAACAGGCTGGAGTCCCCGGACAACAGTTCTTCTTCAATCATTGAAGAAAAAAAGGAGAAACATGGGAAAAAAGGTAAACGTAGCCCTCATGGTGGGAGTCAAACATCTCCCCTTGTCAACGTAGTCTCTAGTGTCAGTGGCAAAAGGAAATGCATTACTGAGACCTGAAATAATAGTAACATGAACAAAGTAGAATTTGTTTTTCCTCAAGTAATGGGAAATATGGGAGGCAGTCCAGAACTCCATGAGGTTCCACAAACAGCAGTTCTAAGAAATCACTCAGGTGACCGGTTTCCAAGTCTTTCTGCTCCACCAGTTTTAGCCTTAGGGTTTTCAACTGCAAAGTTATCATGTGGTCACAAAATGGCTGCTGTAGCTCCAGCCATCACATCGGAGTTCAGACAAGGAGAAGGGGTAAAGGGAAGAGCAAAACTGCCCACCAGTCAACTCAGCCCTCCCTGGAAAAAGAGCCTTCCCAGAAGCCCCACCCAGCAATTTCTGCCTACATTCCATAGTCTAGAAATTTGTCATGTGGCCATCAGTATCTGTAAGGGAGGCTGAGAAGTGTAACTGTTCAATGAGGCACATGGCTGCCACCTGTTAAGAAGAGGAAGGGTAGGCAGCCAGCTGCTCATACTGCTTCCTCTGAGCCCCTGCACTCCCGCTCTGCCCCCCAGGCTTGCTAGCCAGTCTGATCCTTCTCCAGAGGGGCACAGATGTGAGCATGTTCCCTGAGCCTATCTCTCCCAGGCTGAGCCACCTCCCATCAAGCCTCCCCCCCTTGTGTTCCCTCTTGCTTTTAATTATGACAATACAAACCTGCCCAGAAGTAGAGACTAAAATGCAGTGAACGCAGGTGCCCATCACCAGACTGGACAGTAGAGATTTGGCCACATTTGTTGCATCTATCCTTTTTCTTTTTTTTTTTCTTTTTTTGTCTTTGCCAGAATTTTTTTTTTTTTTAATTTTTTAATTTTAATTCCAGTGTAGTTAACATACAGTGTTATATTAGTTTCAGGTGTACAATACAGTGAGTCAGCACTTCCATACATCACCCTGTGCTCATCATAAGTGCCCTCCTTAATCCCCATCACCTATTTCACCCATTCCCCCACCCCTCCACTCTGTCCATCAGTGTGTTCTCTGTAGTTAAGAACTTGTTTCTTAGTTTGCCTCCTTTTTCTCTCCCTTTGTTCATCTGTTTTATTTCTTCAATTCCACATATGAGTGAGATCATATGGTATTTCTTTCTAGGACTGACTTATTTTGCTTAGCGTATTTTTAGCTCCATCCACATTGTTGCAAATGGCAAGATTTCCTTCTTTTTATGGCTAAGTAATATATCACGTCTTCCTTATCCATTTATCTATCAATGCACACAGTTGGGTTGCTTCCAGACTTTGCCAGAATATTTTAAAGTAAAATCCGGGCATGTTATTTCATCCTTATATCCCACAATATTCATTTTTCAAAAATAGGGATGTTTCCCTGCAAGGCCACAATGAAGTTTCCCAATTATCTCAGAAATGTCTTCCTATAGAAGATTCGTTCTAATTAGGATTCAAATGAGATCTGATCATCTTCACTCTCTTTAAATCTAGCAGAGTCCCTCCCGCATGTCCTTTGTCCTTTCATTTTCTGTGTCTTGACTTACTGTGAAATGGTGTTAATTATCCTGTAGAATGTCCCCTGTTCTGTATGTGTCTGTTTGCTTCCTGGTCATTGTCATTGTTATTGAAACGGTCCTCTGTTCCTCATATTTCCTTTAATTGGACATAACCCTACATGCTTGATATTCCATTTTGTCCACGAGAATCCTTCCTACCACCTCTCACAAGAAGCTCACGCATCCAGCTGTCTCAATGGTGGCCATGCCACGCTCAGTGGGTTCAGGTAGTGACCGCCTGGCCCTCTGTCAGATTCCCATCAGCCATTCACCCAACAGCTTCTTCTACCCATGGATGCCTATGCTTAAACTGATTGCTACATTAAGGGTGAGGAGTCTCGGTTTGGGTTTGGTTTGGTTTCTTCTCTAAGGTATAATTCATAGAAGGTGAAATGCACAAATCTTAGTATACAGTTTGATAAGTTTCAATAAATGTATACAACTTTGTAGCTTCCACCCCATTCACCATCTAGAGCATTTCCATCTGCCCAGACATTCCCTTTCCCCAAGAGACAGCACTGTTCCGCTATCATCAGAGAATCACTTTATCCATTCTCGAACCTTGTATAAATGGAGTCACATTCTGTGCTCTTGCAGTCCTGATCCTGTTCACTCAGCATCACATCTATGGAATGCCAGTCACAGGACTCCCTTCTTTGTTGTGGCTGTGTGTATCCTATTGTGTGCATATGTCAACGGTGTATTATTCTTTCTGGAGTGGATGGACATTTGGGTTGTTTCTGGGTTTTCGATATTACAAATAATACTGCAATAAACATTCTTGTACATGCCATTTAGGGAAAGAAGCACTCATTTCTCCTGGGTGTATATGAAGGAGTGGAATTGCTGGTAGTATGTTTAACCTTAGTAGATACCGATGAGTTTTCCAGAACAATTGTACCACCAACAGGTGTGAGCGTTCCAGATGCCTCACATCCTCTCCAACAGTTGGCACACTGTCGATGCTTTTACTATTACCTGGCCTTCTGGATATGTATTAGCATCTCATATTCCCTGTGACCAATGAGGGTGATTACCTTTCTATACGTTCACTGATGACTCTATGTTATAAAGTGCCTGTCCCTGCCTCTGCTCACTTTTCTATTGGGTTGTCCTTTTGTTTTAATGATTTCTAGGAGCTCTTTACATATTCTGGAAACAAATCATTCACCAGTTCTAAGTATGCAAATACCTTCTCTCACTTGGTAGATTGCTTTTTCCTTTCTTGGTGGTGCTTTTTAATAAACAAAAGTTCCTAATTTTCATGAAGTTCCCTTTACCAATCATTTTCATATGGTTGGTACTTTTTGTGTCCTGGTCATGAAGATACTGTATCTTATACAAGTTTTGTGTTCACTTTACAATCAGACCTACAAATCGTCTCTAATCTAATTGTAACCACTTTGTAGATTCTTTGGATTTTCTCCTCTACAATCACATCACCTTGAGATAACATTATTTGCCCTCCCTTTCCAATCCTGTACTTTTTATTTCTTTTTCTTGCTTAACTACAACATTGCATAGAAGTGCAAAGATAGGTATCCATGCCTTGTTCCTGATCCTGGAGGGGAAACATGCAATATTTCCCCTTGAAATTTCTTATAGATACTCATGTCCCGTGGTTGCTGTCACAAACTCAGTGGCTTAAAGCAACACAAATATATTATCTTACAGTTCTGGAGTCAGAAGTCTGAAATGAATCTTACAGAACTCTCGAATCAAGGGGTCCACGGGGCTGTGTTCCTTCCGGAAGCTCCAGGGGAGAATCTGCTTCCTTGCCTTTTCTAGCTTAGAGGTGCCCACACCCTTGGCTCCTGGCCCCTTCCTCCGTCTCCAAAGCCAGCAGCACAGCCTGCTCCAGTTTCTGTGATGTCACTCCAGCCTATGCTTCTGTCATCACACCTGCTCCTCCTGCTTCTGGCCCTCCTGCCTCCATCTTAGAAAGACCCTTGTGATTACATCAGGCCCCTCTGTCTAATCCAGGGCCATCTCCCATCTCGAGGTCCTTCACTTCATCCCATCTGCAAAATCCCCTTACCATATAAAGGAATCTAGGCACAGGCTTGGGGTTTAGCGTGCGGCCATCTTTGGTGGCCACTGCTGAGCTCACCACACTTCCCTCTATCAGATTGGGAAGCCCCCTCCTTTTCCTAGGTTGCTACGACTATGATTTAAAATCAGTTTTGGATTGTATCAAATACTTCTACTGTATCCCTTGAAAAGATCGTATCATTTTCTCCCTCATTCTGTTAATGGGGTATATTATATTGATTGGTTTCTAAATGTGAAACCAACTTGGCATTTCTGGAATGATCTGCTTCAAATGATGGCCAGTCTTGGTTGTAGGCTCATCTTCCCATTAACATATTTCCATTCAGAAACATTCCCTACTCACCGGACTGCAAATGCAGTTTCTGTTTTGGGAAGCCAGTCTCCACATTGTTACTTATAGATTGAGTGGCTTACCTCTCTGTCCCTCTTCCTCACCGGAAGTAACAACAATTCCCACCTCAGGGTCATTATGAACATTCAGTCAGGCGAAGTCCGTGGTCTGGCCATGGTAAGTGCTCATTCTTGTTAACTAGCATAATTAATCTCTTTGATGGGGACATGGGACATTCAGCCCACGCATGCTACTGGCACGTAGTTTGGGGACATCAAGACTAACTTTTCCCTGCCTCTCTCACCCAAGCTCAGTCCTCACTATTCTGAATTTAGGGCCCCTGCCTGGGGTTGCTGGACAAGCACAGGGAGTGAGAGAGAGTGGGATGAGGACATGAGGAGGGGGCGAGCTGTGGCAGTTCTGTCCAGGCCTCTCAGGCCCTCATTTCTGCGCCCAGAGCTGTCACTTCCCGAATACCTTCCTCCCCACAACCCAGCCTGGTTGAGCCATACTTCCCCACTTCACCCCATCCCCGCCCACCGCTTTCCCTCTTCCAACTCTCCCTGGCAGCTCCCCCCTCCCCTGCCCCGAGTCATCCCTTCTTGTCCAGAGCTGTGTGCAATCTCTGAATGTACGTTACATCATTTCTGGGGTATGGGGTTGGCCTGGTGGGGGAGACAAGCCATGTACCCAGGTCACCATTTGCACCTGCCACCCCAGCCTCCTGATGCGGACAGAGAGGCCCTTTGGCAGTCTTTTCTGGAGCCTCTCTATCAGCAGCAAAGTCAGCGTGTAAAAAAAAGTCATGATTAGGCATGGAACGAGAGTCTAAGCTTCAAACCAACCTGCACAAGTCCTGTCCCACTTCTGTCCCTCCTGTCCACAGGTTCCTGACGGCCCTGGGGTCAGTACCACCCCTGTGACCTCTCCCTGTCTTGGGCCGCCTCCTTCCACATGCTCCCCTCTCCAGAAACCAGGCTGAGACCTGACTGGAGGCCCCTGCGGGCTTCCTCCCCTCAGCGGGGCCCAGGAGTAGATCATCTTTCTTTCCTCTTCTCACTCAGATTTGTAAACTATTTTGACAGGATTTAATTCTTAGAGAAAAGTTGAAAGAATAGTACAGAGATGTAGACTTGGAGCTTTTCCACCCCCTCTGCATGATGGGTGCAGGCGAAGCATCCTGGCGGGACCATCTGAGTGACTGCTGGGGTCGCACTGGCCAGAGAAGGCCCACCCCTCTCGCTTCTGCTCTAGTTCACTCTGAAGGCCTGAGCAGGATGGAGTCAGCCAGCTTCTCTACTCTTGGTCATTAATAAGTACGGATCTTGTGCGGAGGTATTTTGAGACCCTCGGTGCATAACTTCAAATCCCCTTCGCAGGGGATTTTCACTGGTGAGGGTGTAAAATGGGACAGACCGCCAGGAAGGCAGGTCGGCATAAGACTCCGAAGCTTGGAAATGCTCACAGCCCCTGGCCCCTGTTCTCCCTTCTGAAAATCAATTGCCAAGAGCCAGCCCATGGTGGCGCCCTGGGAAAGCCATGCCTTACTGCACCCCGTTATAACTGCATACAGGGCTCGCAAAGAATTAGTAATTTCGCAGGCATTTGGTGAAGGTGAAGTGGTTTTTTTTTAAAGATGCGAAATTATTAAAAATAGGTGTTGGAAATTACTAGAAGAAAATACCCCCAGAATGTCACCAGCAGTTGTTTCAAAGTGGGGGAGTTATTTTGTTCTCATACTCTTTTACTTCCAAGAATTTTTTGTTTTGTTTTGTTCTGTCTTACAACGAACCCCTTTTCCTCTAAATCAAGGATAAGGGGAGAAAACATCCATATTTTTAAGCCCTTAGTTTGGTGCCTCCTGGGTTCTCTCCCTGCTGAGCTGAGCAGCAGGAACCTCTTCCTTACCCACAGAGGTAGGGGGAGCAGCAGAGCAGGGGTCCTTGGCAGCCCCCATCTCCCAAATTCCTGCCTGACCCTCACCCCCTAGGCCTCGGGTGCTTTGCCTCACTTGCCCACAAACTCAGCCTTCCCCTGGGAGGCTCCTGAAGAATCCTGCAGACAGGCATGTTCACCCGGTGTGCCCACTGCCCACTGCCCTCTGCAGGCAGGTGCCTCTGCTCTGGAGTGGGCCAACCTCCTGCCAGCTGGCCCCATCTCCTCCCCCCTCTTGCTTCTCTCCTATAAGGAATAGGGGTTCCTGAGACTTTAAATGAGAGGGGCCAGAGGTCTGAGACACAGGTGGGGCTGTGTTCACCAGGTCTCTTTCAGATGCCATGGACAGAAGCCCACATCCAACTAGATTAAACCAGACAGGTGAGTTTATGGAGTTGGAAGGGCCAGGGTTCGACTTCAGGCACAGCTGGATCTAAGAGAACTTTTGCCACTAGTTTGTGCTTTCAAGTTCCTCATGCTGGGCGGAGAGGGCTCCAGGACTCCCGAGGCACAGACCACCGTTTGGAAGAGCTGGCTCATCTCTCCAATGAGGTATCTCCCTCTCCAGTGTCCATGATTGTTCCTGACCGTTCAGCAAATCCTTTCCACATGTCTGGAGATGTGGATTTCTTCTTGCTCAGAGAACAGGAGCGGAATAAGTCTCGTGCAGTGAGTATCTAGGACTGGTCTGCCCACAACTCTTCCTTCCCTCACACATGCAGAGCCAAATTGCCCTTCTCAGAAGAGTACTTTCTTTGGGTCACTCTCTCTAGAATAGTCAATGGTTATTTTGTTAAAGATTTTGTTTATTTATTTAGAGAGAGTGAAGGGGGGGCAGAGGGAGAAAGAGAGAAAGAATCTCAAGCAGACTCTAAGTTGAGCACAGAGCCTGATGGGGGCTCCATCTCACGACCCTAAGATCACGACTTGAGCTGAAATCAAGAGTTGGACACTTAACTGACTGAGCCACCCAGGCGCCCCAATGGCTCACCATTTTTTAAAAAATCAATTCAAAAACCTGACTAGCTCTCCAGTATCTGACCTGTCCCACTGTTCCTACACAGTTTCATCGCTACTCTTCCTGAGTCTTGTCAGAGTGGGCTGTTGGAAGCTACTGTGGCCTAGCCTCAGCACCAGGCTTTGCTTCTGCTTCTCTTGCATGAGAGGCCATCCGCTCCTGAGACTCTCTCTGTCCTGCAAGGCCCATCTCAGACCTCAGGGACTCTCACACCTCCCCCAGGAGACCACCGCCCTTGCAACTGCTCCAGCTGTGCACAGTCCCCCTTGCTGGAATTCTTGGAGGCCAGATACACACACAACCAAGCACTCATGCGTGCATACACAGACACGCATGCCCCTCAGCAATACATGGGAATCCTGGAGCCAGCCCCAACCCCTAGGCCATGCCTTGTCTGCACCCCAGCATAGTCTGTCTTGCCTCCCCATCCAAGAGCCCATCTGTCCATTTCCACCCCCTGCAGCATGGCCAGAGCAAGCAAGCATCCCTGCGGCCAGGCCCAGGGAAGACTCACCCGGGAGCATCTTCCCTGAGAAGTGGTCAGCATGGGCCATATTTCTGGACACACTCTCGGGGGCACGGGCATGGCCAGTGTGTTCCAGGCTCCCTTTTGCTCTGACTCTGTCTGCCCCAACTCAGGGCTCAGTATCTGGGATTCCTTGGAGAAGTGGTTCCCACTGAGACCCAACCAGTGAACAAAGACACATAAGGAAATGCACATTTTCCAGCCCCACCCCAGACCTCCCCACTAGAAGCTCTGGGTGGGCCACCATGAGTGTTTTCCCCACCTTACTGCCATGCTGTGCACCCCCTCATGCCCTGGAAGGAGGCACTCACACAAAGCCATACTGAGCAACACACACTTCTCAGAGGCCTCTAAGTGGGGAAACACGGCAGACACACACAAAACTTTCTCTGACATTGACTTAAGAGACCTTTCTTTCTCCAGTGTAAGTTTGGATTTTCTTCTCCCAGCCTAGCCCTGCTTCCAGGGTCGCCTCTGCCTTCTTAAATCAAACAGACCTGATGCCCCTCCCCACACCCCAGCAGAAACCCCCAGTCTCACATTGACCCCAAGCAGCTGCCCAATTTCTTCTAAGCACAGACCTTCTGCCATTGGGATTCTAGCAGGTGGTATTTCCCCACTTTGTTCTTCTACACGGACATGCAAGCTAGTGGCCTCAGGCTGAATCCCCTCACAGATGAGGTTTCCCTAAACAGCCTTCTTTAGAGGTTGAATGGGTTGTTCACCTGGCAGGGCCAGCAGGGAATAGAAATGCCCCAGGAAAGGCCAAATGAAGAGGATTCATGAAGGCCTATCTGATTCTGTGGGCTAGGGTGCCTAGCATAGAAGGATGGGGAGACCCCCAGGGCTTGGCAGCTGGTGGGGCTGGGCGCCCCTGCAGCCAAAGACCTGAACTAGGCCTCAGGGAAGAAAAGCCCCCACCCCCACACCATCCTAGGATCCTCCCAAGTGAAGGGCTGGGAATGGGAGCAACCCTGAGGCAGACTGGAGGCCAGGCAGGGTGGGGAGGAGCTGGTGCCGGCAAATCCCCAGCAACCCGATCACTGCCAACACTGACTGCTGAGCTTGCAGATCAAACTCAGGATTTCAAGTTTCTTTTTTTTTTTAAGATTTTATTTATTTATTTATTTGAAATAGAGCCAGAGCAAGAGAGAGAGCATGAGCTGGGGTGGGGGGAGAGGCAGAGGGAGAGGGAGAAGCAAGCTCGCCACTGAGCAGGGAGCCCCTGGGATCATGACCTGAGCCGAAGGCAGACCCTTAACTGACTGAGCCACCCAGGCGCCCCATGGATTTCGAGTTTCTTTTGGAAACTCAGAAGATCTAGTTTCCCTGAACCTCGGAGTGTCAGATTTAGCAAATCACAGTAAGTGCGAATTTCAGATAAAGGAGGAATCATCTGTTAGTGAGTATGTCCCTGCACTATTGAATGCACATCTCACTAGGCATCCTGTACTTCACCTGGTGACCCCCCCTTCAGCCCGCTGTCTGGAAGTGCTTCCTGCCCACTTTCCTCTCAACCAGGGAGCTGTGCTCAGGCCACCCCCCACCCCGGGGCGCTCCCACAAGCACACACAGCTCCACAGCCTTCTCTGCGCGTAGCGAGTGCGCAGCCTGGACCAGGTTCTCACCTCGGGCCCCCGCTCCGCGTGTGCATTCCCTCAAGGCCGTGCGACCCTGGGACGCGTGGTGACGCCCAGGGAAGGAGGCTCATCCCAGGCTTGGTGGGGAGGGGGTAGAAATAGATGCTGGCCCCGCCCAACTCCGCCTGGGCACGCCCACTAGGAGCGGGAGCAGAAGACGACCCTGCAGGTGCACCAAAAGATGACTTACTCGTCCAAAGTGTCGGCCAAGCACACCAGCCTGCGTCGGGAGCTGCAGCTGGAGGACGAGATGCAGGACCAGGAGATGCGCGCCGAGGCGGAGCGGCTGCGCGCCTTCCACGACAACACGGTGTGGAAGCTCCACATGACCAAAGGTGCCCCCTTTTCCGGAGTCAGGTCTTGCCCTTCGTGCATGGGCAGCACTTTTAAATTGCTTGGAGAGTCAGGGCTGCGGTGCAATGGGGAAGGGGGAGGGATCTTTTCTGTGTCTGACCCTGCCTCCGGCCATCACACAGATTAATTCCAGACGGAATGCAAATCTAAAAGCCTTTGAATCCCAGTATTGCACGCGTTCGGAACGTTACCGTGCCCGTGAATGCAGACTGCACACATGTAAAATATAGTCCCTTAACTTGACGGTAAAGGGTGTCAGTCTGGAACTAAGTTCCCCGAGTTCAGATCTCAGCTTCAGCATTGAGTGACCTCACCATCCTGGGCCGGCTCTTCAGCTCCTTTGCACAGCAGTTTCCTCTCCTGGCCAATGACAGTGCCGACCTCGTGGGTTGTGTGATTCAATGTCTTTAGATGCTACATATAATGAGAAGGAACTGTGTGTGGGGGTGTGTGTGAGCTATTATTAATTTTATGACCCAGTAGGAAATCTTAAGTATTGAATATGCATTAATATTCTACCAGCCCAGATGATAAAGTCCTGGAACCCAACTGGACTGCAGGTGTACTGAATGTGAATATTAATCAAAGAGACCCCCAGCCTCCACCCCTGACCCCATGGCGTGGTTTTAGGTGGAGAGCCCTGAGCTCACTTTGACACTTCTTGTGCCCTGCTCTGCATGAGAGGGAACAGCAGCACTGCACATTTGTCACTTTGGTCCCACCCTGGGAGAGGCAGGCTGCATCTAGATGGGGAAGATTGGACCCAGTGGGTTTAGGCACAAGACTTGTCCATATCCCAGATTTGACTTGCAGTGGGGAGCTGGGTCTCCTTGGGGGAAGGGCCTTCCCACAAGGTGGCCCAGGGAGACAGAGGCCAGGCTGGGTCTCTGCCAGGCTTCTAGACTTAAGACTCCCACACCACACCAGGGTCTTCCGGAAAGGAGAGGGTTTGAGAGAGAACACAGAGAGCCACATTGTTCCACAGCCCTTTCCTAGGTTCCTGGCCTCTCCAAAGTCAGGGCGCTTCTAGGCCTTTCTCTCCAGAAAGAGAAGGGAAGGAGGCTCCCGTGGCCCTTAGCCCCAGCTGCATTGCCTCTCTGTTTGCCCTCCAGAAAGTGTTCCAGATGCCCACTTTAATTTCCTCCCACTGGGCTTAAACCCTGGTGTGTCGACTTAGCTACTACCTAAATTGGATCCTGGGGGCTTAGAGTACCCTAAAGAGAGATCATGCTGCCCCATTTTTCTCTCACCACCCCAATGCAGGTCCTGGCCTAATAGGTCTTTTGTTATTAGGTCCAGCTGGATGAAATGTCCAGGGCGGGGGTGTCCAGAGTCTCACTCCAGGTGAGAAGAGTACTACAGCAAGAGAGGCTCAAGTCAGACATAGGAAAGGACTTCCCACCTGGCCCAGTCTCCAGCCAGGCAGAGTGTAATATATAAACAGAGCCTTCTCTCTTTTTGCTAGAGACAGAGCTCCATCTCCCAGAGTCCCTGTAATAACCTGGACCTGCCAGCAGAGCATACACCTCGGCCCAGCTCGGGTCTCTCGCACTGCCCACCCCGCCCCCCAGAGACCTCCCTCCTCTCTTTGCAGAAAGGAAGATGGAATCTGATAACATGAACAACTACCTTAATCAGAAGCGGCAGATGTTCCTTATCCAGGTTGGCCCAGCTGCAGTGCGCAGGGGGCCCGGGGAGGGGGCTCCCCCAGCCAGGAGCCTGACCCCCGCTCGGGTGGCCCTCAGCACGCCCTGCACAGGAAGCGGAGCGAGGTCCAGCGGCTAGAGATGCTGGCGGCCAAGGAGGAGGCGCAGTTGGAGCAGGCTGAGAAGTCCCTGGAGAAGGACGCAGCCTTGTTCGACGAGTTTCTCCGGGAGAATGACCGCAGCTCCGTTCAGGCCCTGAGAGTGTGAGCCCCCGCGGAGGGGCAGCCGGCGCGCCGCCGCGCCCCACCCCGGTGCCCCCCGGGGACTGTGCACCTGCGCCCAACCTGCCTGCATCCGCCCAGCCCCCCTCTGCCCCCTCCCCCGACCTGGCCCCTGGCAGCTCCCCACTCCCCTCCCAGGGCAGGGTACACGCCCCCTTTAACAGTCCGCGAGTGGCTCCCACCCCCACCCCCAGGGCTGAGAAGGAGACCAAAGCAAAGGTGGAGAAGATCATTGAGATCCGGGACCTGACCACCCAGATCATGAACATCAAAAGGTCAGCTCAAAGGGCAAGCCTGCCAATTCTGATCTGCTGCCTGGTCTGCTGCCACTTCCCTCCGCCCCTCTCCTGTAGCCAAAAGGAGCCCCTGCACAGCACAAACCTCATCGCTTCAACTCTCAAACCTAAATAGCTTAGGGACTCAAAGCCCTGCAGGATGCAGCTGCCCATTTTTCAGATGAGGTGACAGAGGCCAAGAAAAGATTCAGTGACTTTCTCAAGGCCACACCAGGAGGCAGGGCTCACTTGGCACACAGAGAGGGTCCCCAGGGTCCACTGAAACTCCAAAGTCACGGAGAGCTGTAATTGTAGAGGTGTGACCCACATTGGTCCCCAGCAGGGCAGTGTCCTCTCCCTGGCACAACAGTGCTGCTGTGCCTGTCCCCAGGAGAACAAGGAGCATGCCAGGCTTGGCCAGGCTTCAGGGGTAGTCCCCTCTGGAGGGGTGTCCCAGGAGGCAGAACCTGACCTCACCACCCCCTCTCCGGGTCTAGTGAAATCTCCAAATTTGAAGACACTCTGCAGCATTACAAGATCTACAAGGACTTCCTATACAAGCTGTCGCCTAAGGAGTGGTTGGAAGAAAAGGAGAAGAAGCACCTGGATCTCAAAAAGACCAAGGAGGGCACCAAGCCCCTGAAAGAGAACATTTTATTCTCCACAATAGGGGACAAAGGTAGCAGAAAAGAGAAAGTGGGTCCCTGGGTCCATCTAGACCCTGAGCCCAGCTGGCAGTGGCCTTGGAGGGTCCAGGCCACAAGCTGGGCCCCTTCCAGGCCTCGCAAAGCCCCAGCCAGAGGCAGCAGGTGCCCCTTAGGGCCTCATGGCTCGGCCCACACATCCACTCAAGAAGATAGGACCTGCTCTAACTCAGACCCCAGGGGCTTTCCTCCCATGCATGTCTTTCTGAAACAGGGGAAAAGGGTTGGGAGGGTCCTGGGGAACCCTGTGCCCTCAAGCAGTGTTTCTGAAGGTCTGGCTCTAGCTGAAGCCATCTGGAACCCTCTCTTGCTTCCTGTAGGACCAGGGAACAAGGGCAAAACAAGCTCCAAAGGTACGTGGCTGCCCCAAGCTGGAGGTGTCCTGCCCTGGGCTAGGGTGCGTGAAAACAATTCCTCTGCTTCCTCCAGATGGGCAAGGCCCAAAGAAACCCTGGAAGTTCCCGCAGGTGGCCCGGCCAGGGCGGCTCCTGTCCAGCACCATGAGCCTCCAGCATAGCAGCCAGCCCAGCATGAGTAGCGGGCTAGACCCCAAAGGGTGAGTGGGTCTAGGGTAGGGCAACGAGGTGGCTGGGGCCTAGTAGGGAGTGCTCCCCAGTGACTGCAGGCCAGGGGGGCCCAGGACGAGCCCAGCCTCTCCGGGAAGGGTGAGACCATGAGGAGGGGCTGTTTCCCACATGGAGGGTATAGAGTCGGACTTAAGCACCAAAATCAAGATGTTTTCTAACAGTTTTATTTCTGTCCAATTCAATCAACTTATGCCTGAGGTGGTCCACTTGGGTGCTAACAGGACAGTCAAATATAAACGGGTGCAGGCAGCCAAGTTGGGCGCACTAAACTGGAGGGCACGTGCCGCCTGCCAAGGAGGCCAGAGCTCCAGAGCCTTTCGAGAGAAGCCATAGTCTGGATTTTTACAAAAATTACCCAGATTTAAGTGTGACAGTTACTTTCAAATCTTGTTAAAAACGTGAGAGGGACAAACAGAAACCCCGAACAGATCCGTGAGCCAATGCAGACCTGTCCCCACCCCACTTAAAAACCCTTCTGCCTACAAGGCCAGAGCCATACCCCCCACCTCCCCTTGCTGCTGGGTCACCCCCAGTTTCTCCTCCTCCCTCGCTGAAAATCTGTTTAGTTTTAGGGGTTCTCTAAGTAAGACATTCAGAAAAATCATAACTGTATAGAAGGGTATAAGCTGAGAAGTCTTACCGCGCCCCCCCCCCCCCAGTCCTGGTGCCTCTCCTTCCAGCCCCTCCCCACCCAGACTGTTGGGCCAAGAAGCCACAGGTGGTATTGCAGTGAGATTTGTTATCTATGGCAAACCCTTCCAGCTGTTTGGGGTTTTTTTTTTAAAGATTGATTTATTTATTTGACAGAGAGAGCACGTGCGTGTGAGCCAGGGCAGGGTGGGCAGGGACAGAGGAGAGGGAGAGAGAATCCTAAGCAGACTCCCCACTGAGCCTGAGCCCATGACCACACTCAACCCACTGAGCCACCCAGGTGCCCCTTTCCAGCCATTTTTATGTTAACAGTACATTGAACCGTATGAAGTTGCTGTTCCATAGCTCAAATGAATACCGGCATTTCCTCATGATTCAACCTAAATACAGGCAAAGGTGATTGTCTTACACCCATCCTTCCTTTTACTGGAGAGCTGACCCTGCACATCTCGCTGTCTATCCGTCAGCAGCACAGCCAGGGTGCATCCGGAGGCAGTCCTTCTCAGCTTCCTCCGGCTAGCCCCTGGCCTTTTGGCGCTGTTGGGGCGATATTCATGATACGTGATTATGGGAAGGGACACTGACCACACCCTCAGATAGCTATCAGGTGCTCGCCTTCACAGCGCCAGGGGCCACTGCCAGGGTGCTCACCTGTCCCATGAAATCTGGACCGCCCCCCTCAGGCCAGCAAGCAAGACTGGAGAGCCAAGGCAGGTCGCTGGCAGGTAGAGACCCAGGGAAGAAGAGCTGCTGCTGCAGCGTGAGTCTGAAGGCAGTGACCTGGCAGAATTCCCTCTTCTTTGTGGGAGGTCAGTCTTTTGCTCTTCAGGCCTTCAACTGATTGGATGAGGCCCACCCACATTATGAAGGGTCATCTGCTTTACTCAAAGTCTACTGATTTGTTCATCTCATCTAATAAACATCTTCACAGAAACATCTAGAATAATGTTGGACCTGGGCAAGTTGACATGAAATCCACTGTCCCAGGGGGCACAGGGGTGGGTCTGCTGGTCATGCAGTCGTTCCAGTGTCTGACAGCTCTCTCAGTCATCCTGGATGCTCCAGCTGAAGGCCCTGCCTCCTCCTGGGACCAGGTTCCAACTCCAGGGACTCTTGCCCCTTAGCCCTTCCAGCACCTGCCTCTGGGACCACCAAACATCTCTTACACACCTCTTGGATTTCTTCCTGCAGTGCCCGGCACCCCACATATACCCACCAGTGTTCTTCACCCATGACCAGTGACCATGAGACAGACCTCCTCCTGCCCCAGCCCCCTGCCTCCTTCCCTGCTCCCTGCCCCCTTGCTACTCCAGTCAGCCACCCCAAGCCCCACCACCTCCTGGAGGGTACCCACATGGCAGGTGAGAAAACTGGGGCATACACAGCCAGGTAGAGTTGACACCCTCAGGTCCAGAACCTACAGGAGCTAGGAAGCTTCACCAAAGCAGTGACATGAACAGACTCAGGTCTTCTTTTATTTTTTTCTCTCATACTGATGCTATCGAGAGATCACAAGATGAACAAATCTTAATTGAACAACACTTGAATTTTTACACACATATGTACCCGTGTAATCACACCCAGGTCCAGACATAGAATATTCCTGGCGTCCAGAACTCCCTCAGGCCCTCCTCAGGCAGACCCCACATCAGTAAGTTCACACTATTTTGGTCTTTGTTGCCCTGGGCCACTCTCCCTGTTCTGAAACTCGGTGCACTGAGCACCTCGCCAGTGTGCTCTCTGGGCCCGGCATGTCTTCACTGCGTGTCTGCGTGGTTGTGTGCGGCAGCAGACTGTTCTTGGCCATTGCTGCTTAGTGTCCCACCTTGTGAAGAAGCCCCATTCTTTGGGTCCTCTCTTTGATTGGTAGCCTTTTGGGTTGTTCCCAATTCTTGCCTATCCTGATTAAAACTGCTGCAAACATTCCTGTACTTTTCTGTATAAGCACTCTCTTTTGCATGAGCACTATTTTTGTTGGAAATAAGAGTGGGATTGCTGGGTCACGAGGTGAGTCTATGTTAAGCATTAGCAGCTTCTGCCAAACAGACCCCTGCTCTGGCCGCCGCATTATCTGCTCAGGCCAGCCGGCAAGAGGGTTCCAGAAGCCCCAGGTCCTACCCGGTCAGGTCAGATCGTGGGATTCAGCTATTGTAGGTCCCTGTCAGTCTCGGTATTCTGGCAGGGTTGTTTGAAAATAGTGTCTTAATAGAAAATGTGAGGTTTGGTAAGACCAACACATCAGGAGACGATGTCATTGAAAAGGTGGTTTTTAATTCCGTTCCCATGAGGAGGGGACACGCCACAGCCTGGGGCCACAGGGTGAGGCAACAGGCTGGCTACGGAGGCAGAGGGAGTGGGGGAACTGTGGGCAGGAGCCCTTCTTGCAGTTTCTGCAGGAAAGAACAAATGAGGCAGGGTACATGGATTTAGGATCGATGGGCTTGAATAATTTCAGGGCTCTGGGGCCAAGGGGTATCCTCAGTTGTCTGGCGATCAGGGCAAGGGGATAGTGGCCCAAGCTATGAGAGCTTGGATTGGTTGGTTTGCCCTTGAAAAGCACATTTGAGGGTGTATCCTTTACTCTCTCTAGGAATTGGCTAGCCCTGGGAGGGACAGTCTGTCCAGTCAGAGGTCAGCTCAGCCCCAGGGGTGGAAAGATCAGAATATGGAGAATAAAAGACAGGATTAATACAAGGGTGGGGTAGTATCTCATGATGGTCTTCATGACATTTTCATGATGACAAATATGATGGCCACTCAGATATCCTCCTTTGTGAGGTGTCTATTCAATTTTTGTACATTTTTATTGGATTATTGGTCTTTTGTTTCTGGTTTTCTATTAGTTCTTTATATATCTGGATGCCAGTCCTTCGTGTAAAAGTGTAGTATGAATATCTTTGCCCAGTCTGTGACTTGTCTTATTACTCTCTCAATGTTATTCTTTTGAGTCCAATTAGCCAATCTTTGCTTTTATGATTGGTGCATATTATGTCTTATTTAAGAAATCTTTGCCAATCTCAAAGTCACTGAAATATTCTCCTGTGTTTTCTTCTGGAAGCTTTCTAGTTTATCGGCTTAGACAAGGCACAGGGGTTGGAGAGAATGGGTGGCCCAGGGGCTCAGGAGCTCCCTGTCACTCTCCTTTGCAAGGTCTGTATCTTCTGCTCATCCCTTAAGTGCACCATCCTCTGTCCTTCCTTCTCTACAACAGCCTGGCAACCCTCTCCCATGGTTCTGTCCCCCACTTGCTCTTAATCTCCACGCCCCTGTAAGCATACTGCCCCCCGCTTTGATGTTCTCCTCACCCAAACTCCCACGTTCCAAACTGATGCTTCTTGGGCTGAAAGGGGCCCTGAATCCTACCAGTTTCTGAGCTCACTTTCATCTTTATGCATCACAGTCGTGCCTTGTGGAGAAGACCAGCCACCATTGGTGGGCCAGGCACAAGCCTCAGGTTAACTTTGATCCCTGCAACCCTGGCCAGTGGGCACTGTCATTTCCAGTTTATTGTTGAACAGAGGTTCTAAAAGGTTAGCTATGCATGCTTCCCCTGCTTGCATTGCCTTCGAGGCTCCATGTTGGGGCAGTCCCTCAGAGGAGAGGTCTAGGATCACACCATCCCGGGTCCCTCTATCTATTAGCCATGTGACCAGGGCCACTGAGTACAGTTGGGCAGGTTGTGGGCTACACAAGGCATTCAGTTGAGAGAGCAAGTGGGGGCTAAAGTCCAGCCCACCCCATTGACTACTGTCCATCTGGAGGGCAGATTTTCAGGCACCTATGGGCCAGCAGTGTCCTGCAGGTGACCTTGGATGGGCGGGTAGCCAGTTCTCTAAGCTGCATGTTCCTCATTTGTCAAGTGTTCAGTACAAGGCACAGGCCTGGTGAGTGTTTTGGTTGTCACTGTGGCCCTTCCTTTGGGAAGTCTTCCAGGGTTCCTCCTTGGGGCTCCCACAGAGCCCTGCACTTCTCACCTCTCCCTGTGAGGTAGGTCAGAGCCTGGAGTCAGGCAGGCCTCAGCCCGGGTTCCTAGGAGTGGAGCCCAGATGCCTCTAGCTATGAGCCTGCCCCACCTGCTTCTCAGCCTGCAGAACCTGCACCCAGGGCAAGGGCCCAGGCCAAAGGAGGCCAGGAGGGGCGATGAAAGCAGGTTTGGAAGTCAGTTGAGGTCAGGTCCCCTCCAGCAGGGCCTTCCAGGGCCCCACACTGAGTGCTCAAAGCTCACAGTTTTTCCCACAACCCTGAGGGCCGGCCCAGAGGAGTCCCTGCCCCTGTGCGGTGCTCAGGATCAGTCAGAGGTAGCTGCAGGAAAGCTCTGAGGTATCACAGGATAGCTCTGAGTAGGACCATCAAGGACAAGAGCCAAGGGCAAATCTAGATAGGGGAGGTGGGCAGAAAAGGCCCTCTTAGAAAAATAAATGGTAAATGGGGCAGGACAACCCTAGCAGTGGGAGCTGTGGGTGCAAAGGTCCTGCGGTGGGCTCAGCACCCAGAGAAACAGAAAGAGAGCTGGTAGGACAGGAGCGGAGTAACTTTAGGGGTAGCAGAGGGTGGTGAGGGGGCAGTAGGGGCCCTATAAGCTCCAGGGAGGAGGCTGAGTTTTATTCTAACTGAAACGACATGAACTAATTGAATTTTGAAACTTTCCCCTGACTGCTGTGTGACAGCTATGGGGCCAAGAGGGGGACTAGTGCCCTCCCCAGGTCAGCTGGTGGGAGGAGGAGGGGATGAGGGCATAGGGAACGGGAAGGTGCCCTGGTGATGCTGGGAGGCTTCACCACTGGGGGTGGGGTAAGGCGACCACCAGACCTCTGCCCCCAGGCTGGGCAGCAGTGCCCTGACCCCACATCTCTCTGCAGGTCAAGCTCTATCTCCACTATGTATGAGGATCCAGACAGCGATGGGGAGGTCAGTGGCCCCACTCTGGGAGGGGCTGCAGGAGCTGGTCCCCCTGCGCTGCCCAGCCAGCCTGCACACGTGGCTCTGCTTGCAGGAGCCGGAGCTGTATTTCACAGAGCCCCAGCAGCTCCTGGACGTCTTCATGAAGCTAGAGGAGCAGAACCTCTCACTCATCCAGAACACACAGGAGATGGAGGAGGCCCTGGATGATCTGAACTTCACCCTGAAAAACACCCAGATTCGCATGTAGGTCTCCTGCCAGGGCTGACCAGGTGGGGGGAGGGGAGGGTTCCATCACTGGCTGTCATCCTGGGACCCCCATAACCACCAGGAGCAGAACGGTACAGCCGCCTACCCTCCCATCCAGGGCCCTCGCCCTGAGCTATCTTCCACTTTTCTGGAAAGCTCTATTGGATGACTCTGGGGAGAGGGCATGTCCTTTTGGGCAGAGGAGCTGGGGGGGTTGGGAAGAGGTCAGGTAGGTAGAGCCACATGGGGCTGGTCCCCTCCCCACCCAGAGCAGCCTTCAGCCAGCAGGAGGCATCAAGGAGTTCCCACCCTGGTGCATTCTGCTGACACCAGGCCCAGCAGGGCTGGGCCGAGTCAGGCTGAGACACTAGGTGAGGCCCATCAGGAGCAAGGAATCATCCCTTCACACCCAAACACGGGGTGAGCTCCTATTCTGGGTCAGGCCCAGGTCTAGGTTCTTTAAGGATAAGCAAGGCCCCGCCTCATGGAGCTGACATCTGGCCCACAGATGTGACTTGTAGATACTGACATGTGCCAGAGGAAAATAGACAGTGATATGAGAAGGAGGCTGAAGTGGAGGGGCAGGGCAGGCTTCCAGGAGAAAGCCTCATTTGACCCGGGCACTTCGTGAGCATGGGAAGCTGCACAGAGATCTGGTGGAAGAGGGTTCCAGGCAAAGGGAGAGCAAATGCAAAGACCTAAGGTGGAAGCCAGCCCAAGGCTTTGATGCCCCCTAGGGAGTCATGTTCTTAAGTACCCATGTCTTGTTGGCCCACATCCTGCCATGGAGAATCTTCTGCCCAGAGTCTCCTGCAGGTGATACAAAACCACCGGCGCTCTCAGGCAAGATTCTGTCTCCTAGAAAGCTGGGAGTCACCCTGAAAAATACCCAGATCCGCATGTAGGTCTCCTGCCAGGGCTGACCGGGTTGGGGGAGGGGAGGGTTCCATCACTGACATTTTTCAGGGTGACTCCCTTCCATCTCAGAGAGAGAGAGAGAGAGAGAGAGAGAGATGAGCTGGGGAGATGCAGGCAGCCTCCCAGATTCCAGGAACCTGGCAAGAGGACACACACATATACACACATGTATAGCAGAATCCTAGAGATGCGCTCCAGTCGCTGGTCTTTAGCCAGCTGAGCCATCCCTGAGCACCAACACTTCATTTTTGTTTCCAGTAGAGTCATGGCCTGTATGCATTAACTGCCATGAACTCAACTGCCCTATCTTGGCAAGGAAAGAAAAGAAAGAAGAAAAGAAAAGAAAAGAAGAAAAGAAAAGAAAAAAAATTATATATATATATATATACTTTTAAAAATATATGCAGCAAATAAATAGTCAATCTGAATAGGCCTGTATCTATTAAGGAAATTGAGTCAATAATTAACAACCTTCAAAACAGAAAGCACCAGACCCAGATGGGTTTACTGGCAAATTCTACCAAATATTTAAGGAAGAAATTTTACCAATTCTCTACAATCTATTCCAAAAGATAGAAACAGAGGGAATACTTACTAACTCATTCTGTAAGACCAGCATTAACCTAATTCCAAATCCAGGCAAAGACATTACAAGAAAAGGAAACTACAGACCAGTATTTCTCATGGACGCAGATATAAAAAGCCTCAACAAAATATTAGCAAATTGAATTGAACAATGAATAAAAAGAATTGTACATCATGATCAAGTGGGATTTTTTTCCAGGTATGCAAGGCTGTTTCAATGTTTGAAAATCAATTAATGTAATCCCTCATATCAACAAACTAAAGAAGAAAAATCACATGATTATATCAATAGATGAAGAAAAAGCATTTGATAAAATCTAACACCCATTCATAATAAAAGCTCTCAGTTAACTAGGAATAGAGAACTTCCTGAACTTGATAAAGAACATCTACAAAAACCTCACAGCTAACATCATACTTAAAGTTTTCCCACTAAGATCAGGAACAAAAGCAAGGATGTCTTCCTCTTTAGTTTTCTTTTGGTTAGCAGGTACTAATGTAGGTCTTTTATAAAAGGGAAGTGGCCTAATACGAAGTTTAGAAAAGCAGAAATACCTGTATACAGACGGGGAAGAAAGAAAGAAAACTTTGTTGGTGGATGACATGATCATCTACATAGAAAATCTCAAAGAATCATCAAAAAACTCCTGGACTAGTAAGCCATTATAGCAAGGTTACAGAATACAGAATACAAAACTTCATTTCCTATGTACCAGCAATGAACAGGTGGAATTTGAAGTTGAAAACACAATACCATTTTCATTAGCACTCTCAAAAAAGAAATGCTTACACATAAAACTAACAAGGGGTACCTGGGTGGCTGAGCCAGTTGGGCATCTGACTCGATTTCAGCTCAGGTCATGATCTCAGGATCATGAGATTGAGCCCCGAGTTGGGCTCCCCACTGAGCATGGAGCCTGCTTAAGATTCTCTCTGCCTATCCCTCTGCCCCTCCCCACCCCCTGCCCCACTTGTACAATCTCTCTCTCTAAAAAATAAAATAAAATAAAAAAGAAAACTAATAAAATATGTACAAGATTTATATGAGGAAAAATACAAAATTCTGATGATGGATCAAAGAATCAAACAGAGCTAGTTCATGTTTATAGGTAAGGAGATTCAGTATTGTCAAGATATCAGTTCCTCCCAACTTGATCTATAGATTTAACACAATCCCAATCAAAATCCCAGCAAGTTATCTTGTGGGTACTGACAAACTGATTCTAAAGTTTATATGGAGAGGCAAAAGACTCAGAATAGCCAATACATTATTAAAAGAGAAGAGCAAAGTTGGAGGACTGACACTACTCAACTTCAAGACTTACAAAGAAACTGCAGTAATCAAGCCCTGTGTTACTGGCAAATAAATCAGTGGAACAGAATAGAGAGCTCGAAGCAGACTCACACAAATATAGTCAACTGATCTCTGACAAAGGAGCAAAGTCTATACAATGGAGCAAAGATAAACTTTTCAAAAAATGGTGCTGGGACAACTGGACATCCACACGCAAAATAATAAATTTAGACACAGACTTTATGCCTTTCATTTAAAAACTAGCTCAAAATAGATCATCAACCTAAGTGTAAAATGCAAAACCATAAAACTCCCGGAAGATAACATAGGAGCAAATCTAGATGACCTTGGGTCTGGTGATGTTTAGACACAATCCCAAAGTGACAATCAATGAAGAAAGAATTGGTAAGCTAGACTCAATGAACATTAACAATTCTGCTTTATGAAAGTCAAGAGAATGAGAAGACAAGTTGCAGGCTGGGAGAAAATATCTATGAAATACGTATCTGATAAAGGGCTGTTATCCAAAATATACAAAGAACCCTTAAAATTTAATAATAAGAAACTGAACAACCTATTTAAAAATGGGCCAAAGACCTGAACAGACACTTGATCAAAGAATATATACAGATGGCAAATAAACATATGAAAAGATGTTCAACATCAGATGTCATTAAGGAATTGCAACTTAAAACAGTAAGATACTACTATAGACACCTATTACAATGGCCCAAATCCAAAAGACTGACAGCACCAAATGCTGGTGAGGATGCTGAACAACAGGAACTCTCTCATCCATGGCTGGAGAGAATGCAAAATGGGACAGCCACATTGGAAGACAGTTTGGCAGTTTCTTACAAAGCTAAATATACTCTTACCATATGATCCAGCAATTACACTCCAAGGAGCCAAAAACATATGTCCACACAAAACCTGCACATAGATGTTTATGGCAGCTTTATTCATAATTACCAAAACTTGGAAGCAACTGAGATGTCCTTCAGTAGGTGAATAGATAAACAAACTTGGCACAACCCAATGAGGGTATATCATTCAGTGCTAAAAGGAAATGGGCTATCAAGCCATGGAGAGACAGGGAGGAATCTTAAAAGCATATTACTAAGTGAAAGAAGGTTTTTCAGAAAGGCTACAACTGTATGATTCCAGCTGTAGAACATCCTGGAAAAGGAAAACTATGGAGATGATGAAAGGACCAGTGATTGCCAGGGCTTGGGGGGAAGGAGGGATAAGCAAGTGGAGCACAGAGGATTTTTAGGGCAATGAAATGACTCTGTATGATACCCCTAATGATGGATACATGTCATTACACATTTGTCAAAACCCATGGAATGCACAACACTAAGAGTGGACCCTCATGGAAACTATGGACTTGGGGTGATAATGATGTGTCAGTAGAGGTTCATTGATTGTAACAAACGTATGTCGATGGTGAGGGAAAGCAGGTGGGAGGACAGAATATTTAGGAAAGCTCTATGCCTTCTGCCCAGTTTTGCCATGAACCTAAAACTGCTTTTAAAGATGAAGTCTCTATTAAAAAACATATACAACAGCAAATGAGAAGTCTGTTCCAACATTGGAAGAGTGGCTGTATTAGAGACAACATACTGCACTTGGGGCAGGAGCCAATTTCAAGCTCACTCACGTTGCTGTTGGCAGGATTTGATTCCTTGCTGGCTGTCGGCCAGAGGCCCCCCTCAGTCTCTTGCCACACGGGCTCTCTGATACAGCAGGTTGCTGCTTCAAAGTGTACAAGCCACAAAGCCAACAGAGTGAGTCTGCTAGCAAGATGGAAGTCATGATCTTATGTAACCTAATTGCAGAAGTGACATCCCATTCCACATTCCATTGGTTAGAAGCAAGCTGCTGGGCTCAGCCCACATTCCAGGGTGTGAATACCTTTGAGAAGGCAGGTGTCACTAGGGGCCATCTTAGAGGTTTGCTCATAAGGGAAAAAACAAATGGCGACATCAGCCCATTGGGTGCCTGTGGCTGGGGAAGGGTGGGGGGAGTTGATACAAAGGGGCATGAGGAAATTTTTGGGTGATAAAAATGTTCTGTGTCCTGATAACGCTAGTCCTTACACAGGTGTATAAATTTGTCAAATCTCATCAAATGGCACACAAAATGGGTGCACTTTATGATATGTAAATTAAATCTCAATAATAGAATTATTTGGCAAATTTAGGACTTTTGAAGGACTTGCCTCTCTACATTGACTGGGTGCATAAGGGCTATAAGATGAGCCATGTCCTGCCTCCTTGGCTGAGAGAACAGCATCATTCATTCTTGGCCAGGGAGGACTGGGGTGAGGTGGGTGAGGTACCCAGGGCACAACATTTAGAGAGGTGCATGTGTGACCCCAAGGGTAGCATTTCCTTGAATTTTGTGTGCTGGGTCCTAGCCCCATTCTCTGCCTGCCTTGCTGTGATCTGTTTGAGATGCTCACACCACAGTCCCTCCAATGAGGGCCAAGAGGAGCCCAGCCCAGGAAGATGGACCCCTGGATACAGAAGGGAGCACAAGGACCCCAGGACAGCCTGAGGGAAGCTGCAGAGCCTGAACACCAGCATCAGCTCGGCACTTCCTGCAGCCAGAGAGGTGATGGGACCCAGGAGAAGAATGAGCAGAGCTGCTCAGATGAGATGAAGCCCAACTGAACCCCTTTCAGATTCTGCCACATTGGCTAAAAGAAGAGAAAAGAGAAATTAAGCCTACATCCCCTCCTGGAAACCATGCAAACCTTCCTCCAGGAAAACCCAGCCCAGCCAGTATGTTGGAAAATGAGCAGGAAGCAACTCAGACACCCTGTCACTGCAGTGAGCTAGAGGTGAAGATGAGGATCAGTCTTGCAGCAGCCAGGGCCCCCAGAGCAAGCCAGCCACACAAGAGGCACCACAAGCTCCAGAAAACACATGCCAGGGCCTACCTCTGGCTGAGGCAAAACCTTGCTTGGCAGCCATGCTAGGCACTTGCAACCAGGCTGCCACTCAGACATGAGTCCCCACGGCTCAGGGGAAACCCAGCCTGCACATCCGCCTCCAGCCCCGGCTCCATCTGGACACATGATCAAAATGACACAACTCATCTGAAGTCCCTGGTATTGGACTTGCACCGACGTGCAGCTCAAAGGACACACAAACAGGAAAATGTCACCAGAAGCATGAGAAAGTACATTCATTAAGGGATGCGTGTGAGAAATCCAAGTAAATGTAAATCCTGAAGAATCAGGACAAACATCTTAATTCCTCCCAAGAAGCTGCACCCCTACTGCTAGAGAGGCAGACCTGGGTGCAGACAAGCCCACAGGGGTCAAGACCACAATGAGGACTGGATGCAGCCCGCCATTGAGTGGGCAAGGGTGACCATGTTAATTAAGCTGGTGACAGCTCCCAGAACTCTGAGGGAAAGGATAGGGAGATGAAGTGATAGGACCCTGGGGAGACCACATGCAGGGCTCATGTGGAAGGAATTCCAGGAGATGGCCACACACAGGATGAAGGGGCAAAAGCCAGTGTAGTGATGGATGAAAATTTCCCTGTGCTGAAACAAAGACCAGGCCCACATGCAGGGAGACAGGCTCACACAGCACACCTCCCACAGGGTTTAAGAGTGAGCAGAACAAGCCACAGTGCCAAAGTAGACAAGGAAAATGAACAAAAAACCAGGTACTAAGGGAGTGCCTGGGTGGCTCACTCGGTTAAGTGTCCAACTCTTAATTTGGGCTCAGGTCGTGATCTCAGGGTTGTGAGACTGAGCTCCGAGTCTGCCAAGTCTGAGCATGGAGCCTGCTTAAGATTCTTTCTCTCCCCCCCCCCCCCCCCCCCCCCCCCC
>NW_023270855.1:517772-719605 GCF_011800145.1 Mirounga leonina
AAAAAAAAAAAAAAAAAAAAAAAAGCCAGGTAGCCATATAGGAACCAGAGCTAAGTATGTATCACCTGTTTCCTCTAGGATGCTAAATGCCAACCAGGGTCTAGCAGAGCATCGCTTTTGAGTTTATGGGGGCAAAAGGGGTCTCTATTTCATTTTATTTCCTTTTTTAATGTGATAAAATCCACATAATACAAAATTTACCATCTTAACCACTTGTGTCTGGTTCAGTGGTACTAAGTACCTTTATGTTGTTGTGCAGCCATCCCCACCATCCAAACCTAAGTGTCTGCCTTCAGCTCAGGTCATGATCCGCTGAGCAGGGCGCCTGATGCAGGCCTGCTTCTCCCTCTCCCACTCCCCCTGCTTTTCACCTTGTAAAACTGAAACCCTATCCCTGTAACTAATACCTCTCCATTCTCCTGCCCCTCAGTCCCTGGCAACACCACTGTGCTTTCTGTCCTAAAGGTTTTGACTACTCCAAGTACGTCAAAGAAGTGGGATCATAAAATACTTGACTTTTTATAACTGGCTTATTTCCCACAATGCCTTCAAGTTTTATTCATGTGGTAGCATGTGTCAGAGTTCCCTTCCTTTTTAAGGTTAGATAATATTCCATTTATTTCTAGACATTTTGTTTCTCCTTTCATCCATCATGCACACTTGGGTTGCTTCCACATTTTAGCTATTGTGAATAATGCTGCTGTGAACATGGGTATGCAAATGCTTCTTCAATACTCTGCTTTCAATTCCTCTGGGTATATTCCCAAAAGTATAAATTGCTGGAGCATACAGTATTTCTGTTTTTAACTTTGTTTGCTATTGCAAATGGAATTGTTTGGATGCTATTGTAAATGGGACTGTTTTTATTTTCCTTTTCAGAGTTTTCATTATTTATGTATAGAACTACATTTTGTTGACTTTGTTGACTTTGTATCCTGCTACTTTGCTTAATTCATTTAATTCTAACAGCTTTTTTTTTTACTTTGTTGACTTGTATCCTGCTACTTTGCTGAATTCATTTAATTCTAACAGCTTTGTTGTAGTCTTTAGGGTTTTCTTCATAGAAGATTATGTCATCTGCAAACAGCTAATTTTATTCTTCTTTTCCAACTTGGATGCCTTTTCTTTTTCTTACTTAATCACTCTGGCTGGAACTTCCAGTACTATGTTGAATACAAGTGGTGAATGCAGGCATCCTTACCATCTGATCTTAGAGGAAAATCTTTCAGTCTTTCACCACTAAGTATGATGTTTGCTGTGGGCTTTTCATATACAGCTTTTATTATATGGAGGTAGTTTCCTTCTATCCCTATTTTGCTGAGGGTTTTATCATGTTTGTCAAATCCTTTTTCTGTACCAATTGAGATGATCATGTGGTCTTTTTCCTTCATTCTGTTAATGTGGTGTATTACCCTGATTGATAATACATCCTTGCATTCCAGGAATGAGTCCCACTTGCTACTAATCCTTCTAATATAAGTATAGTATAATCCTTCTAGTATTTGACTGAATTCCATATGCTAATAAGTGTGTGTCACCTGTTTCCTCCAGAATCCTAAGTGCCAGCCAGTGTCTAGCAGAGCATTTGTTGATTTTTTTTGCATGAATGTTCATAAGGGAGGTTGGTCTATAGTTTCTTTTCTTGTGTCTTTGACTGCTTTTGGTATCATGGTTATGCTGCTCTCAAATAATGAATTAGGAGGTGTTCCCTCCTCTTCAATATTTTGGAAAAGTTTAAAAAGGTTTAGTATTAGATTTTTGAGTACTGATTCAATCTTACTAGGCATAGGCCTATTCAGATTTTCTATTTCTACATGATTTAGTCTTTTTTAAAAAAGATTTTATTTATTTGGGGCATCTGGGTGGCTCAGTCGTTAAGCATCTGCCTTCAGCTCAGGTGATGATCCCAGGGTCCTGGGATCAAGACCTGCATCAGGCGCCCTGCTCTGCAGGAAGCCTGCTTCTCCCTCTCCCACTCCCCCTGCTTGTGTTCCCTCTCTCACTGTCTCTCTCACTCTGTCAAAAAATAAATAAAATCTTTTAAAATTAAAAAAAAAGATTTTATTTATTTATTTGAGGGAGAGTGAGAGAGAGAGAGAGAGCATGAACTAGGGAGAAGGGGAAGTGGGAGAGGGAGAAGCAGACTCTCTGCTGAGCAGGGAGCCGGATATGGGATTCAATCCCAGGACCCTGGGATCATGACCTGAGCTGAAGGCAGACACTTAACCGACTGAGCCACCCAGGCACCCCTACATGATTTAGTCTTGGTAGATTTTGTGATTCTTGGAATTTGTCAGTTTTATCCAGGTTGTCCAGTTTGGAGGCACACAGTTGATAGTAGTCTCTCCTAATCCTTCTTATTTCTGTAGGATCAGTAGTCATTTTAGTAACTTCTGTTTTTTTTTTTTTTTCTTAGTCCATTAAGCTAAGGGTTTGTCAATTTTATTGATCTTTTTGAAAAACTGTTTTCTATTCTCTATTTTGTTTTACTCCTCTAATTTTTTATTAATTCCTTCCTTCCACTAGCTTCGGGTTGAATTTGTTCTTTTTCTAGAAATTCCTTAAGTTGTAAAGTTGGGTTGTTAATTTGAGGTCTCTTTTTTAAATGTAAGTTTTATTGTCATAAATTCTCCACTTGTCCCATAAGTTTTGCTCTGTTGTGTTCTCAGTTTTCTTCATCTCTATTTTTTTCTAATTTCCCTTATGATTTCTTCTTTGGTCCATTGGTTGTTTAAAAATGTGTTCTTTAGGGGTGCCTGAGTGGCTCAGTCATTAAGCATCTGCCTTCGGCTCAGGTCATGATCCCAGAGTCCTGGGATCGAGCCCTGCATTGGGCTCCCTGCTCCGTGAGAAGCCTGCTTCTCCCTCTCCCACTCCCCCTGCTTGTGTTCCCTCTCTTGCTGTGTCTCTCTGTCAAATAAATAAATAAGATCTTTAAAAAAATGTGTTCTTTAATTTCTACAACTTTGTGAAATTTTCCAGTTTTGTTAACAATTCCTAACTTCATCCAGTTGTTGACAGAGAAGTTTGTATAATATCTATCTTTTTTAAATCTATTGAAACTTAGTTTGTGGCCCTAATATTTGGGACATCCTGAAAAATGCCCCATTTGCACTTGAGAGTGTATGCTTCTGTTGTTGGGTAGAGTTTTCTGTGTGTGTCTATTACATCTAGTTGGTGTATTGCAATGCTTAAGGTGTCTTCTGTTTCCTAATCTTCTGTCTGCTGTCTTCCACTATTGCAAGGGGGATATTGAAGTCTCTAACTATTATTACAGAATTAGTTCTCCCTTCCATCTGTAAGTTTTGGCTTCATATATTTTGGTAATCCATCATTAGGTGCATAAAAGTTTATAATTGTTATATTTTCTTGTTGTATTGGACATTTATTAATATATAAGGTCCTTCTTTGTCTCTGGTAAATTTTTCTGTCTGATCCTAGTATTGCTACCCTTGCTCTCTCTTTTGGTTACTATTTGCATGGAATACCTTTCCCCATCCTTTCACTTTCAACCCATTTGCGTCTTTGGATCTCAAGTGAGGCTCTTGTAGACAGCATATAGTTGAATCATGTGTTATCCATTCTGCCAGTCTCAGTCTTTTGACTGGAGAGTTTAGCCTATTTACATTTAAAGTAATTAATGATATGGTAGGACTTCTGTCATTGTACTTTTTGTTTAGTGTATGCCTTATAGTTTTTGTCCCTCATATCCTGCAATACTGTTTTCTTTGTGTTTAGTTGATTGTTTGTAGTGAAATGTTTAAATTCTTCTCTCATTTCCTTTTGTGTATATTCTATAGCTGTTTTCTTTGTGGTTACCATGGGGATTATATTTAATATCCTAAAGTTGTTAACACTCAAATTTGAATCTATACCACCTTAACTTTAATAACTCTGCTCCCTTACAGTTCTATCTTCATCCGTTTGGTTGCTGATGTCACAAACTTAGGTCTCCATACACTGTGTGCCCTAAAATATAAACTAAAAATTCTTTTAAATGTATTATTAGTCTCTTAAATCATGTAGAAAACGAGTACAGTTACAAACCAGTGATACATTTTTACTAGCTTTTAAAATTGCCCATATTATACCTTTATTGAGATTTTTACTCTGTCATAGGGCTTTAAGTTACTGTCTGATTTCCTTTCATTTCACTATGCAGGACTCCCCTGAGCATTTCTGGCAGGGCAGGTCTCATAGAACAAACTCCTTCACTTTTGTTCATCGGGGAATGTCTTTTTTATTTTTTATTTTTTTGGTTCATAGAAGCTTTATTCATAATAGCCAAAAACTGGAAATAATCAAAATGCCCTACAATGGGTGGATAGCTGCAGAAACTGTGGTACATAAATACCAGGAAATACAATTCCTTAATAAAAAGGAACTGCTACATACAACAACTTGGATGGATCTCAAGGAAGTTATGCTGAGTTGGGGGGAATCCCCAAAAGTCATTACCTATATGATTCCATTTAAAATGATAAAATTATAGAGCTGAAGAAGAGATTAGTGATTGCCAGGGCTTAGGGATTGGAGGGGAGGGGTGTCCATAGAAGGCTAAATGTTAATTATAAAAGGACAGCATGATGGAGAACTTTCTGGTGATGAAATAGTTCTGTATCTTGACTATAGTGGTGGTTACACATGATAAAATGGTACAGTATTACACCCAGCCATCAGGGAATGTCTTATCTTCTCCCTCACTTTTAAAGGACAGTTTTGCCAGATACAGAATTCTTGGTTAACAGTTTTTTTCTCTGAGCACTTTGACTATATCAGCCCACTGTCTTCTGACCACCAAAGTTTGTAATGAGAAATCTGCTGATAATCTTATTGAAGATCCTCTGTATGTAATGATTTGCTTCTCTCTTGCAGCTTTTAAAATACTCTGGCTTTGGCTTTTGATTATCCTGTGATATTTGATTATAATAATGTTTCAGTGTGGGGCTCTTTGATTTCCTCTTACTTGGAGTTCCCTGAGCTTCTTGGATGTTTATATTCATGTCTTTCATCCAATTTTGGAACTTTCATTTATTATTCTTCAAATCTTCTCTCTGCCCCCTTTTCTCTTCTCCTTCTGGGACTCCTATGATGCATATATTAGTCTTCTTATGATGTCCCACTAATTCCTTAGGGTCTGTTCACTATTTTCAATCTTTTTCTTTCTGTTCTTCAGCCTTGATAGTTTCCATTGTCCTATCTTCAAGATCACTGATCCTTTCTTCTCCCTGCTCAGATCAGCCTTTGAATCCCTTTAGTGAATTTTTCATTTTTCTATTCCATTGTGTATTGTCTTTGTTTATATGAATCTTGTGGCCTGTCTCTGTGTTAAGAATCATCCTGCAGTGTAAACTTAGGTCTTTTCTGAGACTTTCCTTGGGCATGCATGGTCACTAATTCTTCCCATATGTTGTTGTTTTTGCATGTCCTTGGTCTTTAAGGTCTAGCTCTCCCAGGGGGAAAAAGCAAAAAATGAAGGGAGGAAAAAGCACTGGCCCTTTAAATCCCCTGGAAGACAAGTGGGGGTGAGAAGAGGAGGTGGCTTGCAACAGTGAGGGGAGATGAAACAATGGCCACCTGCCTATTTGTCTGTACCCCTGTGGTCAGAAGCACCAATCAGGGATCAGATCTCCAACATTTGGAGGACAAGGTCCTTTTTTGCCCACCCTAGTTCCAACAGGCTGTGTGCTAGTTGCTCCAGAAAATCTGAACAGCTGCCTGCCACGTGGCTGGGAGTGATGGCTGGGTAAGTGTTACTATGCTTAGAGCTAAAATGGGTGGAAATTAACCACAATTACTGTCCAAGCCTTCCCCCTGGAAATTGCAAGCTTTCAATAGACTCCAGAGTTCTAAAATGGCTGTATCAGACAGGTTCTGCCAGTGCAATCATTATCTAGTGGGGGAGACAGATGCATGGTGCTCCTACTCTGCCATCTTTCTCTGTGTCAAAATTTTTAATTTTTGTTCTTTTTGCTGCTATTTCTGCAGGAATATGGTAACTCTTTCTCTTTTGCTTGGTCTTTTGAATGATCTTTATTCCTATTTGGTGGTGTTTGCCTTTTTTTTTAAATACCAGTCTAGTAAGCTTTCTGGCTATATGTCCCCAGGTATTTATGAAGGGATCATCTTGTTACCTTTCAAAAACTTGTTATAACTTCTGCAATTCAGCCCAACAGCTCTAAGAAAATTTCATACATATAAATGTACAAAAGTAGAGAGAATAGTATCATGAGTCCCCAGGTCCCATCACCAGCTTCAGCAGTGATCAACTCATAGCCAATCTCCTTTTACCTAGACCCCACCAAATTCTCCATCTTCCATGTTATTTCAAAGCAAATTCCAGGCATGTATCATTTCATCTGTAAATATGCCAGTCGATATCTCTAAAAAGATATGGATTCTTTAACATAATCACAATACCATCATCACATTTAGAAAAACCAGTAATCCTTAATATTAAATATCCATAATCCATAAGTGATTGGAGTTTTTAAACTTAGTTTGAATTAGAATCCAAATTAGATCATGCTCTGCAATTGGTTGTGTTGTTAAATCCTTTTTGCTCTATAGGTTTCCTCTCCATCTTGTTGTCCTCCTGCAGTCCAGTTGTTGAAGAAACCATGTCACTTTTCCAGCACTGAAGTGCTCCTTAGACTCTGTGTGCACTGGAATCCCCCCTAGAATCCGCATTTCTGACAAACACACAGGTGATATGCAGGCTAGCCTGAGGATCAATGCTGAGCAATACGTCCCTCATGATTTTGCATTCCCATAAATTGACGAGATCTAGTTGAGGAGAAAATATTGTGACCCAACAATTTTACATCTAAAGAGAACTAGTAGGGAAAGGGTATCTTTTTACCCCAGTTACCCTGATAAGAAATAGAACAACAACGAAAGCTCTCCACCACCACCAGCACCACCACATCCATATAGCAAAGGAGGGCAAAAGCAAAGCAGCACTGCACCAGCTGTAGGATCACACTGACCAGCTAAGGGAATGAAAGTGAAGGAAGTATTAAAAAAAAAAAAAAGGTTAAAACTGAATGCAATCATGTATCCTTTGGGATGAGTACCACTGACCCTAAACGTACCTGCCCCTACAATGGGCACATGTGGTTCGAGGGAAGTTGGTCCTGACACCCAGGAAGTGCTCTCTGCTGTCATCCCAGGTGACCTGCATGAGCCCCACCAGCACCTGGGCAGGTGGGCTGTGTGTGAGCTGCATGTGGTCTCTCTGGCCACCCACCTCAGCCCCCATCATATTCACAAGCTTCTGGTCTCAGCCCTCCACCCCAAAGCCAGGGGAGTGTAGCCTGGAGGGTTCCTGGAGCGGGGGGTGGCCTGCACCCCTGTGCACGTGACAGGCCATGGGACCCACAGTGGACAAAGGAGCAGCAGCCCATGATGCTTTGCTTAGGGTTGGGAAAATGTCAGTGGGTTCTAGCAACAAATGCAGGAAGAGCCACAGAATCACCATGGGGGTGGCAGGGCCCCTCTGGGCCTCCCAAGTGGAGTGACCAGATGTAGCTGCCCACACTGGGTGGACCATGCCAGCCCTAAGAACAGGGATTCCTGCTCGGGAAATCCCAACAGATGATGGTCAGTGTCTGCCATTATTGTGAAAGATTTTTATTTAGTATTATTTTCAAGTTTATTATTTCACTTAAAAGTTGGTTGTTGGAATTCTATTTCTAAATATATGCCCAAGGGCACCTGGGTGACTCAGTTGGTTAAGCAGCTGCCTTCAGCTCAGGTCATGATCCCAAGGTCCTGGGATCGAGTCCCTCATCGGGCTCCCTGCTCAGTGGGGAGCCTGCTTCTCCCTCTCCCTCTGCCCGTCCCCCCCGCTTGTGTGCTAAGAAATAAAATCTTTTAAAAAAATAAATATATGTCCAAGAAAACTGAAAACATGTCCTCACAGAAACCTGTCTATGAATGTTCACAGCAGCATAATTCCCAAGAGTCAAAAGGTAGGATCGACCATTTTTGTCCACTTTGTCCATTTCGACAAAGTATGGTCCATCAACACAGGGGACTGTCACACAGTCCTAAAAAAGCATGGAGTTCTGACACATGCCGTAACATGGACGGACCTTGAAAACATTCTGCAGAATGAAGGAACCAGACACAAAGGCCACCACTATATGGCTCCACAATTATGAAATGTCCAGGAGAGACACACAATGGGGGGAAAGGGAAGGATGGGGAGTGACTACTAATGGGGACCGGGTTTCTCTGGATGATGAAAATATTCTAAAACGAGATGATAGCGATGGTTGTGTATTTGTGTAAATATCCTGACAACTACTGAACTGTACTTTTTTTTTTTACTTATTTATTTAAGAGAGAAAGAGCACACGAGCAGGGGGAGGGGCAGAGGGAGAGGGAGAGAATCCCAAGCAGACTCCGCACTAAGCATGGAGCCCGATGCAGGGCTTGATCTTATGACCCTGAGATCATGACCTGAGCCAAAATCAAGAGTCTGATGCTTAACGGACTGAGTCACCCAGGCGCCCCCTGAATTGTGCATTTTAAAAGAATTTTATAGGTGTGTGAATTATACCTCAATAAAGCTGTTACTTATTTTTTTGTAGTGTTGATTTTTAAAGATCTTAAATCTTAGTCCTGCATCTCAGCAGCATCTCTGGCCCCTGGGCACGCAGACACTTTGCAGTCATGGCCCCTTAGCCCTCAGGAC
Organism: Mirounga leonina; assembly: GCF_011800145.1. Taxonomy (NCBI): domain Eukaryota; kingdom Metazoa; phylum Chordata; class Mammalia; order Carnivora; family Phocidae; genus Mirounga; species Mirounga leonina. The sequence continues at coordinate 526,474 of NW_023270855.1, forward strand.
AGTGGCGGGGCAGTAAGGCTCAGAGAGGTGAAGTGCCCAGAGCTGCACTGAGTGGGCAGGGCCCTGCCCGTCCCCCATCCAGGGACAGGGAGGTCAACCAGCTGAAGCAGTGGGTCACCACACTGATGATGTCCATCACCAAGGAGGAGGAGATGGCTGCCGAGCTGGAGCTCAAAGCCCGAGTCTTCCACTTCGGCGAGTACAAGGGTGATCAGGAGGTAGGCCCCCAATCAGCAGCCAGTGGGCAGCGGGCATGGAGGGAGTGAGGGTGATAAGAGCACATGTGGGAGCACCCAGTGCCCCCTACCACCTTCCAGGCTCTGTAGGCCTGACTGAAGGGCACTGGCTGGAGAAGGCCCTTGGTCCCCAAACTGGAGCCACCCTGTGTATTTATGCCCCTTGGCCGTTCAGCTGCCCAGCACACCCCCTCCTTTCCTTCCTTCTTTCATTCAGCAAATACATCTGTTTCTTCAACACAAAGTGTCTGAAGGTGACCCTGCCAGGAGGAAAAGGCATGTCCCCAAGACAGCCTGAAAGAGTGAGAGAATTCTGAGGGCACAGAGGGCCAGGAATGTTCCAGGGTGCAGTGCGCACCCTTCCTGACAGTGCCCTCGGGGCCATAGGTACGGTCCCAGCTTCCTAATTCATTCAAACTACTGTTGAGCACCTACTGTGTGCCAGGCCGGGCCAGGTACGTAGGACGCCACAACACGCAGGCTGGCGCACCCGCCGCCTGTCAGACAGACAGACTCACTGGGCGCTGGCTGTGCCCCACTCCTGACCTGAGCCTGTCTGTCTGCTGTTCCTCATGCAATCCTCATGCCCACTCCATGTGGTAGGGAGTGTTAGCTTTCTGAATGTCAGAACAGGCTCAGAGAGGGGAGTTCATCTGCCCTGGGCCACACAGAAAGCAGCTCACAGGACAGGGTCCTGTGGGGAGCTGAGGTCAGTGCAGGGGCAGAACAGGGCCCCGGAGGAGGTGACTGGGCCCCATGGACACACCAAGGCAGCTGGGGTAGAGCCCCAGTGGTGGCTGGAACCCTGGGTCTGGCTGACCACAGGAGGGCAAGGGCAGCTCTGGTCAAGAAAAATCCAAGTGTCCAAGCTGCTTTTCCCATGCTTGCTGAGTGTGCTGGGCAGGGTTCAGGGAGGTCAGCCACATCACGGCAAGGGCACTGGGTGCGGCCAGAGGCCCATGTGACCCCTCTGCCGGCCTGCCTCCCTCGCAGGACAAGCTGCTGGCAAGCCTGAACCGCAAGGTGCTGGATGTCTACCAGCACTGCATTGGCACCCAGCAGGAGTCCAACCTGGGCACCGTGCACATGCTGACCGTCATTGAGCACCACCTGCATGAGCTGCTTGAGAACCTGGAGCGCGTACCCCAGATCAAGATCGAGGAGGCCGAGAAGGCCAAGGAGAAGGAGCGCCGCATGAGGTGAGAGCCCAGGCCCCTGCCTGACCCCGCGTGGTCTAAAGGGCGCCTCACGCCTTACGCAGTAGGGAGGGCCCTGAGGGCGAGGACGCCCTCCACAGCCCTGCTCCTGCTTGGGCTGGCCCAGGCTGGGCCCGAGGGCGAGGTCAGACACAGACCTGTCCTCAAAGAGCTCCCAAACCAAGGAAGACAGGACCCTGGTGCTCCATGCTGAGACAAAGCCAGGGGTCTTCCAGAGAGGGCACCAAACTTAGCCCCAGGGAGGGCAGCCCCTCTCCTGGAGGGAGGGATGATGTGGACTCAGGGACCCCAGGAGCCAAAGTGAGGGTGAGACAGCATGGCCTCACCCCAAGGACAAGGGACATCGATGGCCATTTTCCCTGCTGGATTGGAGAGGGAGAGACTGGCACTGCCAGAGCCCAGGGGAGGGATGATGCAAACTCGGGGAGAAGCTGAGGAAGCCCAGTTTCATGGCAGAGGCAGGCAGGAACACTTGGCAGTGTCAGAATGCTGGACACAGGCAGCATGGACCCATCCTCCTAGGGGAGGCCCAGGGAGCTCCCCACAGACCCACTGGCTCCTCTGACCTGGGGGCTGCCCAGTTCACTCCATGCAGGGCCCTGAGACATCTGCAAAGAGCCATTTGCCTCTCCCACAAGCACAGGGGCTCTTCCTCTGTGTCGCCTGTCCTACACCCGGGTGGGAGCAGGTACTGGGCAAAGGTTTGATGACCAGAAGACACACAGGGCGACCAGTGACCAGGGATGGGGACCAAGGAACGTGGGCCTCCAAGGGGTAGGAGCTGATGGAGCTGAGCTGGGAACCCCCAAGAACAAGAGCAGAAGCCAACCTGGCCTGGCAGGGAAGGGTGGAGAGGAGAGGGGAGTTTTCTCCTACAGGGAGGGCCATGGCCTGATGGCTGCACATGAGGAACTGGGAAGGGGATCTGGGAGCTTCCCCAGGTGCCTCCAGTCTTTAATCCGTCTTGTGCTACCCCTGGCACCCAGACTCCGGGAAGAGAAGGTCTTGATGCAGAAGCGGCTGCAGGAGGAGCGTCTGCAGCGGGCCCAGGCCCGGGCCCAGGCTGAGATCAAGAAGAAGGTGGGCAGGGTGGCCCCGGGGAGTCACTGGCTGGGGAAGGGCCCCATGACCAGGCACAGTGGGGCTGGGAGGGGCTGGGGGCCTGCAGCCAAGCCCGGTTCACCCCCCTTGCAGGTGCTAATTGCTGAGGTGCTGGGGGAAAGAAAGATGGGGCCATCCGAGTAAGGCCAGGATAGAGCAGGGTCTCCTGTTCCTAGCCCGCCAGCCCTGCTACCCCTCAGGACCTGCTTCCTCTGCTGGTCCTCCCCTGGGTCTGCCTGCCCTCCTGCACACGCACTCCCAGTGGGTGACTGACCTGGCTAGCATCCTCCCAGCCTCCGCAGGGTGCAGCTCAGCCCCCGCAGGGTCCCACCATACCACTGACACCCCAGCCAGACCCCATCACTCCGGCTCATCACCCATCACTAGTGCTCCCCCTGACCGCCCCCCCAGGGAACAGGCTAGAACAGTCACTTCCTTCTGGCCTTGGCAGCAGGTGTGCTCCCTAAAGCAGGCCCGAGCCTGGATTCAGCCCCTGGCAGACAGATTAGGCTGCGGGGCTGCTCTCTGAATAGAGCAGCGCTCTCCACGCTGTCCCACGGGGACGGCACACACCGTAGGGTCTCCCCTTAAATCCCTGGAGCGAAGGAAGTGGGCTCCCTGTTTAGCCGGGTACTTCCCCGTGTTTCCAGCTGCGCGCCACAACACACATCCATCTAGGGGCCCACAGCCCAGGGAACAGGCTCTGGAAATGCTGGGGAGACTCCCTCCCGAGTCATTTCAGGGCAGCTCCAGCCCTGAGCCCGCGGGCTGACAGGGGAGGCCGGGACGTCCCCTGGGCCCCACAGCCCCAGCTCACCAGCTTCCAGGCACAGCTCACAGAGTCCGCTTGCTCTGCAGAGGGGCAGGAGACTGGTGAGTCGCTCCCGGCCCCCAGCTCTCAAAGCAAAGGAGGAGCCTGAGCACGTGGTGGTAGACAAGGACAAGGAGGAGGAGCTGCTGTTCTTCACCTAGGCTTCCGGCGCCGAGGACACAGCAGGAAGCAGGGGCCGAGTGAGCTGGCCCGTGGCGGCTGTCACCATGTCCCCATGCCCCTCCCGGCCTCCCACTGTACATTTCCGTACTCGCGTGAAATAAACTCCCCCTCATTGGTGGCCCGATGGCCCGTTTAAGGAAGCAGGCTGGTTCCAACATCCACACCCTGCCCTCTAATCCCTGAACCCCAAGCCCATGCTCGAGGAAGGAGCCCATCCTGGCCCTCAGGTAAGGTGGCTGCTTTGAGACACGAAGGCCAATTCCACAAGAAAAGGAGGCAGCAAGTTATAGGCGGATGAGAGAGTTCTCACTACTGACTGAACACAAAACATGACGCCCACACTACACACACTTCCGTGAAGTAAAGCCAAGCGACACCGTCATCACATGACTATACAAAAACTTTTATTCATTTGTACTACAAGTTGGGCCCACGCCACCAGGGAACCCAGTGCCCAGAAAACTGACAGCCAGTACCAATCACATCATGGTGGTGGACATTCCCAGGGGACGTTCCGAGGAAAGTTCCAGCGACCCAACCCAGAGAGATCATTCCCTGGCCCGGCCCCTCCTCCCATCAGGACAGTGCAGTGTGGCCACCAGGCCACCCGGCCCCCACGGTCACCCTGGCAGGCGGACTGGCTCCTGGTGTAGGGAGGCTGGGAGACCTGGAGGCGGAGGGGCCAGGTGGACACAAAACTTTAGTCTGTGATGCAGCACAGAGTTCTGTGGGTAAAAACTGTTTATAAATGGAGACCGAGTTCCTCTGGGTAGAGAAGCACCCTGGACAGACAGCACCTCAGAGCAGGAAAGAGAGAGGACTCACCACCGAATGCTGGGGTCATTTCCAAAAGCCCAAGGCCAAAAACTCAAGAAATGAAGAAACATAGAACAGGCAGAGTTTGGACAATTCCAAGTCCAAGAACAAAAACAGCATCTGAATCAACATAAGCCTCAAAGGCACAAGGCGAACAACAGCATTTCTGAGTGACCGTGTGGCCCGTCTCGCCAACAAACAAACACGTGCGAGGTTATCCGCTCGCCTCCTGTGCAGGACCGACCGTGCTCTGCGAAAATACACGGTGACACAGTACCTGCACGTCTGCAGCCACGACGAGCATGTACAAGCCACTCTCACTGTCCTACACGTAGCGCAGAGTACTCAGGCCCTGACTGTAGAACCTGGACAAATTATTATTAAACATGAACGCCCAAATGCAGAAGTTAGAAAAATGTAAAGTTTTACCTCTAGCATCCCCAAATTAGGAGCTTCAAATTTGGCCTCTCTGTGGAGGGCTCGCTACCAGGGCCCCAGTGTCCCCCTCTGCACTCCCATCTCCTTCCCCTCATACGAGCTGCCTGCCTGCTCTGCCAAAACAGGGATTCGAATTTGGCTTCACTAAGACAATAGGATCACTTCTGCCCTATGGGGTGACAGAATCAGCCCAACCACAACCACCACCCAAGGGGCTGGGAAACAGCTCTCAGAAAGGGGAAACAGTTTCTAGATCTCTCTCAGGCCAAACGCTAAAACACGGAAGGTGAAAGATCCCATTTGCTTTTACTACAGTTGAAGTCCTATTTGACTAAAGAATCCATACTCTACCCTACTTCCTGCCTAAGTCTGTTTTTCTAATACAGCAGGGGCTCCATGGCTTAGATCAAACGGGACAAGGGATGTCTGCGCACCGCCAAGTCCGGAAAAGGCCTGTGCCTTTGCCCTGAGGGCAGTCCTTGCCTCACGTTCATGTAAGGCGATTTCAACGAATGCTGCCCCAAACTGGTTCCTGATAAAGTGTAAGAAAAACATTTTTGAGAAACATGCCCAAAAGTCTCCGAGGAACTCAGCTAGCCTCCTGAGCTTAAACCCAGTGGGGTCCCCCCCAGGCCTATAAGACCACGAAACAGAGTCCGGGGGCCACAGACTGTCCCCGGGGCAGAGGGTCGCTGTCACTGCAGGTCCCGAAGGTTGATGGTGCTCCCTGCACACTGCACCTCCTCCGGCCCGGGAGCCCCTCCAGCTGTAGGAAGCACCTCCTGAAAAACCAAGCAGAGTCGTGAGCAGCAGAGCTGGGGGCTCGGGCGGCGCAGGACCACCTCCCAGAAGGCAGCACCGCGGCCGCACACACCAGCATCAAAACCCGCAGGGCACCTCTCACTTTCCTAAAGCGAACTTGTTTTCCCCTTATTTTCACATATGTTCCTTGAAGAAAGAAACTTTCCTATAAACAAAAAGAAGGCAAAGTGAACTTAATGATACTGTGTTGCAGGTCTCCTCAGAAATGTGACTGTCCTTGTTTAATTCATAACCCTTTCCCCGTTCGGTATGAGGAAGCGCCTCTCCCAGTTCCTGACCGCCTGTGGGCAGCATCAGCGGCTACGCCCCCGCCCACCTAAGCCACCTCCTTCTGCTAGAAGAACACCCCCACAGCATTAGATTCAAGGCGATGGCGAACACTTTTTAGCCAGTTATTTGTACACCACCAGATTTCTTTAAGAACGATCTCATGAGTGGGAATACCAGGCAGAATGGAGTCGACATCCGTGAGGTTTTCTGAATGCACGTTCCCAAACTGCATTTGAAGGAGCCCCTGCTCCAGCCATCTGTGAGCCCCACCCACCCCTCTGTCTACCAGCACTTTACTTGATATTTATTTTTGACGTTTTAAGGAAAACGTTGAACAGCCTAATTTGAATACAAGAAAACTAAAATTACTATGTGTAGGGATTTAAAAAAAATATATTCAAGGCTGAACTGTTAGAAATTTGATAAGCTATCTACTTTATTATTTTATAGCCAAATCTAAATTACCCATTGCCACCTATATTTGGTTTATCTGCTTACTTAAGCAAACTAAATTTCCTGGGTCTGTTTTCCCATAGGTTAAAAACTTGGCTGGCCTAGGGGCGCCGACTCTTGGTTTTGACTCAGGTCTGATCTCAGGGTTGTGAGACTGAGCCCCGTGTCGAGCTCTGCGATCAGTGCAGAGTCTTCTTGGGTTTCTCTGCCTCTCCCTCTCCCTCTGCCCCTGCCTCCTGCCCCAAATAAATAAAGCTTTAAAAACAAAAACTGGCGGGCGCCTGGGTGGCTCAGTCGTTAAGCGTCTGCCTTCGGCTCAGGTCATGATCCCAGGGTCCTGGGATCGAGCTCCGCGTCGGGCTCCCTGCTCAGCGGGAGGCCTGCTTCTCCCTCTCCCACTCCCCCTGCTTGTGTTCCTGTTCTTGCTGTCTCTCTCTGTCATATAAATAAATAAAATCTTAAAAAAAAAAAAAAAATGGCCAGCCTATTACCCACAGGAGAAAGTGACTAGAATTTTTTTATATATATTTCAAAGAGCATTTTATTTTTTAAAGATTTTGCTTGTCAGACAGCACAAGCAGGGGGAAGTGGCAGAGGGAGAGGAAGAAGCAGGCTCCCCACTGAGCAGGGAGCCTGATGTGGGACTCAAGCCCAGGACCCTGAGATCACGACCTGAGCTGAAGGCAGACACTTAACTGACTGAACCACCCAGGTGTCCCGTGGCTAGAATTTCTAAATATAAAATATTTGAAGAGTGTATTAAATTTCACCTGATTCATAAGTAGGAGCTACAATGGGGAGCAAATCTGAGCTTTATTCTTGGTCTTTTATTTCTGGGTCATTTACCCAAAACCTTTTCTAGAAAGCAGCAAAACATCCTGGCAACCAACCCAATGAGTCTCCACTTGAGCCCCACCTCAGTGACAAGCCTCAGAAAGCCAAAAGCATCATGACAGTCCTACTAACAAACCCAAAGAGCTGTAAGGCGTCCAGACCTGGAGGACATAGACGGGCAAATCAACAGCGAACACGGGGTGAAGGGCAGAAGGCTGCGGGCTGAGAACCAATGGCGAGGCTGCTTCACCTGAGGGGTCGTCCTGGGGAGGCAATGGCATGTTTCATTTACCAAGCACAGCACATTTCTCACCTTGGCCTGAGGAGTGCTCGTTACTCTGAAACACACCCTCTGGATTCCAGGCGGGGAGCCAGGTGAGGCGTGAGGACTCAGCAGTCACTGGAATCAGGGGCTGGGGGCTGTTTACCCCTCCTCCTGGTCCTCAGTCTCTCACTTTGTTCCCAGCTTGAGGCCCACACCACCTGCCATCTGGCTGCTCCCCACTCCCAGGCCCTTTCCCTCGAACTCCCCCACACGCAATACCTCCCCTCAGCCTAGGCCCCGATTTCCCTCCTGTAGGCTGTTCCTGAACTCTGGCGGAGGTTCCTGGTGCCCTCGTTGAGGGCCCTCTGGCTCTCCAGTGGCCACCTCACGGTGCACGAGAAGGCCCACCTCCGCCCCAACCCCTGGTCAAGCTGGAAGGGACAAAAGATCACAGGTCTCTGGAGAGGGGGAAGCTCCTAGGCCCCTGATAATCATGCAAGTAAGAAAAGGGACACCATCGAACACTTCAGCTTTCATCTGCACACCCAGCCCGCGGCGGTCACAGCCGCCACTAGCCTCCCGGTGCCACCGTAGGCATCAGCATCACCCAGCCCTTCCCCAGTGTCAAGAAGCTTCTGTGCTGAGCACTATCATTCCCACTTCAGAGACAATAAAACTGAGGCCCAAAGTACTTAAGTAACTTGCCCAAGACAATACTAACTGGTCAGGGAAAGGTGGAAAATTAAAAGTGAGTTTTCTCCACCTCAAAGTTCACGCCTTCAATTAGGTGTCTCTTAAATAGCAGGTTCTCCCCTTCCGATGAGCACCTTTTCTGCATGGGTACCAGCTTCCTTGACGTGCCCGTGTTAGAACCTCCAGTCCTGCCTTCCCCACGTCTCGCCTGCCGGCTGTGACCACGTTCAGAAGGGCTCTGCTGCCCCTACCCCCACCCTCCACAAGCCCCCATCTTGGGAGAGCCCTGACCTCTTTACTGCTCCAACCCCCTGGCCCCACACCTGGAAAGAAGAGACCTGCTTTCCTGCTCACCTCTGCAGACCAGTCTCCCTAGGCCCCACCCCCACCAAATGCTCACATTAGCTTCTTGTTTTCTGTAAGAGCAAGGCTGCTCACTGGCCCCATCTTCCTGGCCCTCCCCAAGCCCTTCTACCCAGGCCCTCCCCACCCCTTTCAGACTTCACAGCCAGCTCGGTCCTGTCTCCTCGATGAGGCTCTCCCAGCACTGCAGACCCCAAGGATCTGGCCACCCTCCTCTTCGGAGTCAGCTCGGCACTCAGAAGTCCTCGGATATCTCTGTGCCTTCCCACGTACATGGTACACTATGGCCCCAGGAGATGCTCAGGGAAGAGGTGACATGTGATCAGGCCAGGTCAGAGCTACATATCCTCAGTTTCTACACTTCTTCTCTCCCCAAACAGTCCTAATTTATTGTCCCTCTTCCGGCCCCTCAAAAATGAGACTGCAAACAAAAGCGCACACAAAGCTGTGGTCAATGTGTCTGGTGAGCGAGCTCAGGGAGTGGCTGCCAGCTGCACGCATCTGCTGAGCCCCAGGGAACAGTCTAGGAGGTGGCTGGCCTGCCTGCGAGGGGCTCATCTTGTAGAGAAGGGCGGGGGGAGCCAGCATCTTTAACACGTAAAGGCTATATCCTCGGCTGCACTGCGAGCGCTCCCCAGACACAGGACTGCCAAGCCGTGTGAGCAAACCCCTTCACCCCTGCCCTGAAACGAGCCCTGGGGTCTGGGGAGGGGCGGGGCCGTGAGAGGCATCCCGTGGCTCACGTGGGCAGCCTGAACAGCCTGAGGCCGGAGCGGGGCCCGGCACCTCCACTTCACGGGGCACCAGACACAGGGGGCATGGGGACACGGAAGTGTCAATCCTAGTAAAGACGAAAGCTCGGACAAATAGAGCAGGAGAGGGTGGGAGGAAGGAAGGAGCTGGGGTGACAGAGACATCATCCCGGACTTGGGATGGTCAGAAGCAGGTTGGGGGGCAGTTCCCAAGAGGAAGAGTACTGGAGGGGTGAAGGCTCAGGGAGACGCGGCCCGAAGCCTAGCCCCCAGCTCCCGCCCCATGACCAGCGTCCTTTGGGCTTGCTGGCTCTTACCTGCAGTAGCTGGACCTGAACGCACTGCACGCCGGCCGCCGGAGCTGGTCCTGGCAGACCTCCGCTAGGCACCACAAGGTTCCCACACAACCAGCCAGTCTGGCTTGTGTGGAAGTGAGTAGGACTGACCTTGCCATCTTTCATTGTCCTCTGAGCGGACCCCGAGGCTCCTGCGATGAAACAAACCAACACATGCCGTGTACCATGCCTCACCGAGGCCACACTTGGGACACAGCCTCCCCACCGTCACTGTGTACAGCCCTGCAGACTTCAAACTAGTCAACAGGGAGAGTCACGGGCTTAAGAGGTGGAAAAAAACAAGATTTTGATTAGAAAGCGTAGCAAACTTACCTACGTGTCTTCTGGACATTCAGCGATCAGACCCCGGGTGCCCATTTCACGGGGGCAGAGGCTCCTCCTTACCCTGCAACCCCAAGAATGGGAGGCACACAGGAGATCCCCAACACCATGGAGCACAACTACCAGGCAGAGCTGCACAATCGCAGAAAAGGAACAAGGGAAGGAAACCGGCCAACACATCCCACCCTTGGGCCCCTCGGCGTGTGCTTAAATAAGCTGCCAAATCCTTCAGGCTGTTTTCTGTCCAGCTTCCTCTTCAAAAGTCATCGCTTCGTTGATTTCATAAAAATATGCTTTCTAAAATAACGAAGTACAAAGAAGAAACAAACAATCTGGACACCCAGAAAGGGTTTCTCTGACAGTCACGTGGTTTGTGAGCAGCACGAAATCCCAAAGACCAGTGGCCTGGATTCAAATCCTGGCTCCACCCCTGACTCTGCTACCTGACCTTGGACAAGCAATCTAAGTTCTGGCCTCAGTGTTCCCTCCCCGTGAAATGGGAACAATACTCCCTACCTCAAAGTTTTGGAAGGATTAAGTAGATATGTGACGCAAGTTTAGAACAGTGCCTGGGTCCTAGTAAGTGCCAGGGAATTTCAGGTGCTGTGACAGCTGTGTCCAGAAAGCCCGGGAGATGCATACGTGAATGACTTCATAAAGACAATTTTACAGTGAACATTATACAAGTTGACGAGAATAAAAGCATTTGATTTTTGTTGAATAAAAGCATTTGATTTTTGTTGAATAAAATGAAAAGGAACAAGTGAAACTGAAGGATGTGCTGAACTTCTAGAAAATACGTCTTCGTGAAAGTATCTAATGACCTAACGTTAAAGGGAAAAGAGAGGCTGCATTCTTTGTGTAGGTTTTTGTACTCGAAGTTTCCATTTTAAGCAGGAATGGTTGGTTCTGACACACAGGACGAGCCACCTCTGTTACAGCAAGTTCACCTTCGGTCTTGATGCCAACACCGGCCTAGAGGTCCCCGCTCCCGAGCTGTGCGCTGTGTTCCGTGTGCGCCCCGCGCCGCTGCCCGCTTGCTCCTGCCCATCGCCCTCGCGGCGTCTCCCCTTAATAGCAGGGCTCACATAGTGAGGGCTTAAGAGCACTCACACGCAGGGCTGTCTGCGGCCGCAGCACGCACCGGAGAGCCTGGCTGCCATGAAACCCTGGGGTCACGGCTCCTTAACCCTCGGCACTTGACAGACTCCGCTCTGGGGGGCGCTGTAAGCCGTGGTGCCAGGCCACAGCCTGCTACTTCCTTCCTGGGCGCCTGAGGGGTTCTTCACCTCGGCGGCAAGTCTCGGTTTTCCAGGGAGCACATTCGGTATCCCCTTCACTGCAGGGAAACGTAGTTCCATTATAGCTTTGAGTACGTCTGCCAGCTTCTCTGCCTCAGGGACCCCAGTCCCCTCCTGAGATGGATTAGCTCTGGCTGTCGTCCATGCTTCTCCCCAGCGCTCTGCAGCTTCAGGACAGCAGACCAGGGCTAGGACTAGGGTGAGCAAGCAAGGTGAGGGGCTAGGGTCCGGGATCCGCTCACTCTTCTTTAACAGTAAGAAACTCCACGTCACTTGCTATTCTCCCTGAACATGCACGCTACTCCGCTCAACTCTGGCTCTTTACCTGAATGTGTTGTTATGCTTTGAAGTCTTTTATTACCCTACATATTTCCCTGTGATAAAAACATGTACATAAATTAAAATTCTAGTTTTAAAAAATATCTTTTCTAGGGGTTGAAATCTTCATGTGAAAAATCAAGTTACTGTTGCAATTATTAGTAATGCAAACCCAACCAGAATAACAAAACCTATTAGAAACTTTGATAATAATGAAATATCAAAAGCAACACTGTACGGAGAATGCATGGAGAACAGTGGGACTGCCTGTTTTCCAGGAGGCTCGTGGGGCTGTGGGTCAGTACTACTCATTGCTAGACTCAGACATGGAGCTCATACCTTTTTGCCAATTAAAAAAATAATTTATTTTTTTTTTTGAGGATTTTTTTTTTAAGATTTTATTCATTCATTTGTCAGAGAGAGCACAAGCAAATGCTCGTGTGCTTTAAATGTCATTTCATCACAACTACAGCACTTTGAGCTGCAGCTTAGGGGGAACCGTGCCACAGAGCCCACACAGCATGGGCAGTCTGTATGTTAGGACGGCGCTTCTTCCCCACGAAAGGTCCAATTTCATTTTTCAGTTCAAATGAACATACTGAAACATGGTTCAAGGTATATTATGGAAACCACTATGAGATCAACTAAGGAAAGCATCAAGTAATGTATCTTTTTAAGCTACTTTTATAAAAGCAGGATTTAAATATGTATATCTAATGCTTATTATCTAGCTTTGTAAGATAAAAATGATCATTCTGAGCCATTTCTCATTTATTTCATAATGATTCAATGAAAGCCGTGTAGATCATACTCTCTGTTACCCATGAAGCAAGAATGGTCAAAGCCTTGTGCCCCTTCACTACATGTGTGCTAGCACGTATGCTATAAACGACGGGGAAATTAAGTACAAATCATGTGATCAAAATCAGAAATAGAACCCACTTAATTTTGCCAGAGAGCAGCATTATAGGTTTCCATAAAAAATAGTATACACTGCTGAAAAAGTAGTCAGTAACCAGAATATAATTTATTTTTGTTAAAAGGATGTACGAGGCAGGAAGTAAGACGGACTTGGTAGAAGTTAGAATACTTGGTAACACATCATAAGCTAAACTGGTTCTAATTACTGTATGAGCACACACACTGCATCACATTCTCTTTTCAACCTGTCCCTTCATCCGGCACCTGACAATCTGGCAGTCCTGCAGATGCCACAGTTACACTGAGAAGAATCACTACCCCATAACCGCAAGTGCTCTAGCACCTTCTCCGGTTAACAACTCTTCCTGGGGTGAAATGTTCATCGCTAAAAGGAACTGCTCAGGCTTACATACATGAATACTGCTGCTCTCGTGGGACTCTCCTTAAAAGCAGTTCCTGCTGGGGCGCCTGGGTGGCTCAGTCGTTGAGCGCCTGCCTTCGGCTCAGGTCATGATCCCGGGGTCCTGGGATTGAGCCCCGCATTGGGCTCCCTGCTGGGCGGGAAGCCTGCTTCTCCCTCTCCCACTCCCCCTGCTTGTGTTCCCTCTCTCTCTTGTGTCTCTATCAAATAAATAAATAAAATCTTTAAAAATAAATAAATAAAAGCAGTTCCTGCTAGGGCAAGAGCAGAAGGGTGGGAAAGGTGAGGGCTGACACCCCCAGACCCCCCTATACTGTATCTCATTTCAGAACATCTCAACACGCCCTCCTAGGAAAACTGGTACAGGAGGAAGGCCAAGCTGGCCGCAGAGCCCCAAGGTGGTCTTGATGCCTGTATGAATGAATCCATACAAGGCACCTCCCTGAAGCCAGCACTCTGAAGTGTCCTGGGTCTGGGGCTCTGGAAGACTACTTTTATACACGCCCCAGGGTGCTGCGCCACAGGGAGCTTGGTGGTGGGGAAGGACTCACTGTCGTGAAGGGAAGGCGGACAGGAGAGCCTGCAGAAGTCCCGGACCCAAATGCACGGTCTCCAAGATTACAAATGGAAGATGACAATGGGAAGGCGGATTCCTTTCATGGAAGACCATGCTCGCCTCCCCTTCAAAGTCTTCTCGTCCGCCCAAGGTCCTGGAGGCCAGGCTGAACACTGCGCATCAGTACCCTGAGAAAGCTCCGAGGGAAGAAGGCAGGGCCAGGAGAGGGGAACCTGAGCTGATGCACTGAGCGCCCTGCCCCTGGCCTCCAGACTCCCCGCTCAGGGGAAAAAACATCTTGACCTGCCGGTGCCCTCGGGGCAGGCTGCTGGGTCACATGATCCCAGACAGTACACTGGGCCTTCTGCTAGTGTGCCATCACCGGTACAATGGCTGAAAATCACACCCTTCCTGAGTCAGCTATCAAGCCCACTAAGCCACGGATCCTGGAAGGCTTAAAGCCAACACACGGTCTCTACACACGACCCCATGATGGCCACGCAGCTGTCCTCACTAGTAAAAGATGCCACGGCACTACATGTATGTGACCAACTTAACTCATAGACCAATGTCAAGAAACATAAAAAATTTCTTTCTCACAGTGGAGATCCAGAAAACCTTAAGAGGGCAAGTCATCTTCACAGTGACTTAATTTTGCTTCAGTAATCTCAACATTTACCTGAAACACTGGATTGTTCCTAGATAACCTGAAAGAGCAGGGAGAGGAAAGAAGCGTAAAGCCAGCCAGCAAGTCAGCTTCCGTGAAGGAGACCTAAAAGACATTTGGGCATGGAATAGCCAAGTGAGCTGGAGTACGCCACTGCGCACCCTGAGTCCCCACCGATTCATCTGTGAACCGTGCTGCAGCGTGACCTCACCTCACAGCGTACCCCCACAGGTGGGGCCAGCAGCACACAGCCTGGCTCAGGCAAAGAGCTCTGCCCGCACACCATCTGAAGATGCCCCTATGCTGACAGCCACAGAACCCAGTGGCAACCCAAGCACGTGGCATCCCCGCCCCGGGAGGGCTCTGCGCTGAATACGGTCAGCTCTCAATCCTGCATACCACTGACTCCAATGTGTCACTTCCCCCCCACCAGGTGCATCGGGGGTCGGGGGACCTGATAACTTTGGGCTCATGCAGGCTTTCTCTGCTGGGGATCCTCACTGAACCACAGAACACAGTGAACTATCCGAGTTACTATTCCCCAACTCTCCTCAGGATGGGAGGCTGGACCCGTTACATATCCTGGATGGTGGAGGACACTGGGGCTTAATGCTTTTATAGTTCCTGATGTGTTCAGTCCTACACGGCTATTAAAGGATAAACCACAAACATATTTATTCACAAGAAAAAATATTCATGTTTAATAGCAAAAAGCAGATAAAAATATATGTGTTATCATTTCTTCAAAATAAGTAACAGGTGTAGTTTATACACATGGGAAAATGTTTAACATCAAAACGCTGGAAGTGGTTTTCCCTGGGTGGTGGACCTACAGGGGAGAAAGCATGTAAGAAATCCACCATTAGTCTTCCTGAAGAGTAAACCAACATTACCGGAACCACTGTTGGACCGTGCATCCTTCGCTTACCGGCCTGCATGCCTCTGCTCCAGCCGGCCCCACCTGTCTAGCTGGCCTGCTCTCCACCAGAGCACTGGCCGACTTTCATCACCGACACTCCTCAGCAGTGTCTGGGTCACCAGCACAGTGGTCTCCCTGCCCCCTTATCTCTCCCTCCCCCTTATCAAAGTCTGCATGTAGATTTTAACTAAGTTATTCTTCCAGATGAACTTAAAACGGACAGGTGGTTTTTTTCTTTTAAAAAGTTCCTTTGGGATTTTAAAGGAATTGAATAAAAGATGTAAATTAACAGAATTGAGTGTTGCATCCAGGTACATAGTAAGCTGTAAACAGGGCCTTATCTAGGCCCTGCATGTGTGTCACTGGTGATCCTGAGATACTTTACTACTTTTATTGCCATCATGAGTGAGATCTATTTTCCATTATTGTTTTTCTGATTATTCTAAGTAGAAAAGCTACCCCTGTGATATATGCAAATATTTTTTGTACAATTAGCTACTTAGTTATCCTTATTTATAATTATTTGAGTCTATTCCCTTGGGTTTTCTAAGCCCAGTAATCATCATTGATAGGTAATCACATCGTTCTATTTGATTATGTTTTTCTCTAAAGCTTCCATAAAAATGTCCAATACTATTGCAGTGTCGGCTTGGTTGCCTCTTCCGATTATAATGGGAACACATCTCCTCACTGAAAATAATGCTAACTGCTATTCTAATTTGCTCTCTGTATTAGGGAAATCTTTTTAGTTCCTAGTTAAGGTTTTTATTTTTAAAAATCAGCAAAGATGTTTTCTCAACTGCCTTGCTTCACATCAGTGAAGATAACAGGGTTCTCCTCTGGCTTCCTGATGTGGCAAATTATATTGACAGATGCTTAACCCTGACCCACCTGGAACCCTGGACAAGCCCCAATCATCTGAAATCCAGGTGCCAGTATTTTACTCGGGAGTTCCACGTCTGCCTCACACGCTGAAGATGAGACACGCTGTTCTTGTGGGTTGTATAGCTGATGGCTCTGGAGCCTGTCAGCCTGGGATTCTACCCCTAGTGCAGTCACCAATCAGCTGTGCAGCTCCCATCAACTTCATCTCTCTGTGCCTCAGGTTCCTCATCCAGAAAACAGGGCATTGAGCACCTGCATTCCATAGGGTCGCTGTGAGAACTACCTCAGAATCATGCTGGGTATACAACCAGCTTGAATTAATGCTACACCTCTGTCAGGTGGAGCACTGGGGTATGTTAACTGAATGGCTGGTGCTTGAAATGTGTCCAGTGATTAGCAATCTATTCATGCTTTATCGTTCTTTCAACAAATATCGACTGAATCTTTACTCCATTGGGTACAGGGCTATAATGGTGATCCTTACCATGAAGCTTACAACTGGCCACCTGTGTCCTAAGTACAGATGTTTCCCAGGGACATACAGAGGAGCCTACAATCAACACGCAATGATGAAGCACTATAGCATCCTAGAAACAGAGGGGGCCAGTGGTGGCAACAGGCCTTGGAAAAGGTTTGGGATAACACTGCAGCCATAATGTAGTCACGGCCCCTGGAGAAACCGTTTACAATTAGGGGATCTGTCAGGGTCCCATCAGGGCGCCAGGAACACTCTAGGTATTGCATCCAGAGGGATTCCACGCTGACAGTGGGGCACGTCAGTGATGGTGCACTAAGGAGCAAACACCCTAGTCAGCATGGCAGGTAGGCAACCTCCCCCCCACCAAGAATCCAGAAAAAGGTCAGTGCACGTAAACCAGAACTATGTCAGGGGCTGCCCAGAAAGAACTGGGACCACGGGAGAAACACAGCCATTGTCATAAAACTCCTACCAAAGTGGGACGAAAGCAAGGTCCTGGCTCCTCCTTCCTCCCTCCACCTAATCTCCTGCCCAATGCTCCCACTGGCCAATCCTGGCTGGGAGCCTAGGAAAGACAGTTCCTGTGAAGGTCAAACCAGCAAGCTGGGAAGGGTGACTCAGACTTCACAGAAAAAGGCTGTACAGGAGGTCCCAGGGTGACAGGCTATGGGACAGAGTACATCCCCGGGCACCATCCAAAGCTCAGGACCACCAGGGCACACACGTCTGGCCAAGGACGTCAGGCCTGCGCTCCTGGGGTGTGGTTCCCACCTCTGTCACCTGAACTCTAAGAGCCAGGGGCCTGAAACCACATAGACACAAAGCCCTGCCATTGTTTTCCTAACTCTGCTCCAACAAAAGGCTAACTGAAGGTAGTGATGAGCAAAACCTACATGGAATTAAACGAAGCACTGGGTCCTCCAATCAGCACTGGGCTGTTTTACAAGAACCTTGCGTGTTATCCACACCACCCCCTAGAAAGGCAAGTCCTGTATTGCCCCCCGTAACAGAGGGGGTGCTGCAGCAGAGAGTTTAGGCGCTTGCCCAAAGCCACCACAACCATAGGAGCAGACCTCAACCGCATTCTGGACTCCTGAGTTGGTGCTCGATCCCCAGACACTGCCGCTTGGCACTGTCACCACGAATGGCCTCACATGGCAGCACAGCTCTCGAATGTGTGGCCAAGCCAATCACATCTTTCATGAACAAAGGCCTCCTCCTCACCAGGGCTAGGGACCTGCCAGGGAGGGCTCTCAGCAGACTGCCAGAGTCAGACTTTCACGCTCACTTGATAGGGAGGTGGGAGGACCTGCAGGGGAACAGGCACCTACCAAGGAGACATAAAGGAAGCGAGACATGCACTCCAGCAGGGAACAGTGCCGGGCAGGCATAAAGCTAACAGAAACCAAAATAAGTGACAGCGGCTTGTCAGGAAAGGGCGGGCCTAGAGGACCAGGACGGAGAAAATCCTTATCACCTGCTCACTGTCCCAGGGCAGGACACCTCAACTCAGAGCGGATTCAGGGATAGGAGGTCACATTTCTCCACCAGCACAACTACCAGGAAGTTGGCCGCCACCAAGCCCCTGTACCCTGCTTTGGGAGATCTCTGGCTATGCCAGTCCTCAAAAGCACAGCTCCAGTCCGGGGACCACAAGGAAACTCGGCCCCATGGGAGCAATGACCAGAGATGGCTGTGGCCTTGGCCACGAGTGTACTGCCAGGAGGCTCACGGCATGAACAGCTGCTCCAGGCAAACGTGCTGTGTGTACCCTAGCCAGCAGGGCCTAAGCCTGGGCAGGTGAAGGTCAGCAGCGCAGAGGGAGCTACCATGGGCAGCTAGAGCAAAATCACCTAGTACCTAAAGCAAAGACAAACGGAGGGCCTCCCCACAGGCTGCAATCCATTTGGCTCGCCATCACAGGCCCCACCTGCCATCCAGGGTGCCTAAACGGAGTCCATGGGCGGTGAAAAAGCCCCACATTTTCCCACGCCCAGGGAGGGTCTTCTCCAGTTGCAGCCCAAACTCCCCATCCACCCCACTGGGGAGCCTCATGACACTCAAGGTCATACTCCACTCTTTCAGGAGTGCCTGTGTCAATGTTCCCAGAATTCTCTTCTAGGAAAACAGTCACAACTGCTGCCGCTGCCCAGTTAACAGACAGCCTGCACAGGGGCCTCCCTCCTGTCTCCCTCAGTGTGGCCCTTCTGCTCTCAGCATGGTAGCAACAGGAAGAAATGGGAGGAGCCTGGTGAGAGATGTCCAAAGATTTTTGCTTTAATATGAGAAAAAAAATTAAAAAAAAAAAAATATATATATATATATACACATTTTATAAAAAATAGATCACTGCCTTAATTTCATGGCTCAATCCAACCCAGTTAGTCAAACATTCCAGTGGCACAGACCGGCCAGTGGCACCAAGCAGGTGTATCACCTTCCCCTCCATCTGCATGCCCATCTTCCAGTGCTGGACAAGCTGGCGATGCTAAAGGAGCCACAGAGGGGCCCACCCCATGCTGCCTGGCCCCTGCCTGTGCCCCGCTGCTCTCTTCACCCCTTTCTAGGAAGGGAAACCAATTCCAGACTATTCCTGTCTCAGTTTACAGGTGAAGCAGCTGGAGAGCCCACCCAAGTGCCCCAGGTACAATCCAAAAACCTCCATTGGTACACTCCATCCTGGGGTGGGGGTGGGGCAGAGGGGACAGCTGTTCCGGTCCCCACTACTTAAATGGGGGGTTAATATGTATTTTATAATTACGTAGTTCATGGATTTTCAAACACAGAAAATAAAAATGATGAAAAATAATTTAAAAACTCAATCTTAACACTCAGAAAAAAACCACTAACCCTGCAAGGGTATGTGTTCTACCATTTTTGTTTCTGGGCAAATACACATTTGTGTCTACCAATACCACACCCAGCGTTTCTCACTAATGCGGGACTTACCAAAACTATGCACCAAGTGTGCAGCTTTCCTGGTAGACATGAGCGATAACTATCTAGGAATACACAGTTCGGCACTGAGCAGCAGCGCATGCCTGTTTACGCAGATCCCCGGGTATTTCCGTGAGATGTTACAACACAGTCCTTTCACGACTGAACGTTATGCGTATCTTCTGGCTCTTGCAAACGGTATTAAGTGACCATCCAGAAATGTCACACTGCATCCCCACGTTCCATGCGCACCCATGTGGGCTCTGGGTTTCCTTGCCTCTGAGCACCAAACACACCCCTCTGCTTCACTTGTCGGCGGCCTTCTGCACAGCGCCTGTGCATGTCCCATCCCCATTTTTCTACGGAGGCATTCATCTTTCCTCTCATTTCATGCTGTGTATGCTCATTTAAAACCTTTCAGTGTCCACTGATCTCCAAGGCCTGTGCCTCTGCTCCGCTCCCGGCATCAGTACCCTCTGAGCAGTGAGTGCACTGGGGGGGAAGGTTTCTGGCGGCCCAGCTGTAGAGCAGGCTGGAGGTAAATCTCTACCTTAGGGAGCTGTTGTGAAGATGAAACACGAGCTAAACCATGGAAAGCACACAGATGGGGACAAAACGAGTGCTGGCTATACAGACAACTTTCCATGCTTTTAAAAAACCTGAAACCTCTCATCTTCTTTATCCTATATGGAATTTTAGTCTTTTTCCCAAAAGGCCATTACTCATTTGCTGATAATCAGAAGAGCCACCTTGACACACACAAAGAAGAGTGTGTAGGTCTCAGGCCTATCTATCAATGAGCGTCCCTGTGTCCTGGCCTAAGGGGCACAGCACCACCACAGTTTTTCAATGGTTGTCACCTGCGAGATGTCCCCACAAACACAGGGCAAATCCTCCAGGCTAGTTTCCCATGCATCCTCAGGAATCCCTGACCACAGGTTCCTACACAAGTGCTCCGAAATCCCCTCAGAATTTCAAATGGAATTGCATGAAATACTGTGGGAAGAGTTAGCATGTCTACAATAATGACCTCTTTCTCTCCCAAACCCCACAACTGTCAGCAAATCTTGTTGGCTCCATCTTCAAGACAGATCCAGGATTTACCCACCTCTTCCCACTGGCGGCCACCATCTGCCCGTGGCCACAGTCATTTCCTACTAGGGACTACAAGAACTCCCTACCTGCTCTCCTTGCCCCTTACAGTTTATTTTCAGAACAGCAGCTGGAATGATCCTTTTCAAAAGATCATGTCACTTTTCTTTTTTTAAAGATTTTATTTATTTGAGAGAGACACAGTGAGAGATGGAACACAAGCAGGGGGAGTGGGAGAGGGAGAAGCAGGCTTCCTGCTGAGCAGGAAGCCCAATGTGGGGCCCGATCCCAGGACCCCGGGATCATGACCTGAGCCGAAGGCAGACACTTAATGAATGACTGAGCCACCCAGGCACCCCACTTTTCTAATTATGCCTCTTTGTCTCCCCATCTGCCTCGGAGTGAAAGCCAAAGTTCCAACAATGACCCAAGGCCCTAAGTAGCCCTAAACTTAGCCTGGCCTCCCACCAACTCTGACCACTTCTGAAAAGGCGCCCCTGGGCCTCCCCACTCTGACAACAAAGGCCTTTCTGCTGAGAGCACTTTCTAGCCTCAGGCTCGAAGGGACTTTGCCCAGATCTGTCTCCCTTCCTCACCTCCGTTGTCTCCTCCTCTGTTGAGGCCTCTCTCTACCCTATTAAAAACCACAAACCATTACTGACCTGTTTCCTTGTTTTATTCACATTTACCATTTGATTTACTGTTTTTGCTTATCCAAAGCTCCCTCCGCCCCCGCCCCAACTCCCACATCAAAATGCAAGCAGTGGTGTCCCAGCGTGGCACTCAGCAGGGACGCTATCAAAACGGAGTCCGGACATCTGGGAGCATCATCTCCTCTCTCAGTCAAGTTTTGTTGTGTCCTCCTCCTCCTTTATGTCCTGCCCACTTATGAAATTTCCCCCTAGTTGGTCTGGAATTTTTCTGCTACTGTTCATGAGCTATTCTCTCCACTGCATTTCCTAACTAGCTACTGCTGCCACACAGGACACTGCTGATGGTTACGTGTTTATGTTATAACATAACATATGTCTTTTAAGTTATATGTCTTTTAAGTTCTAACCAGTTTTCAGTTGATTCTATGCGGTGTTCAAATAAGCGGTCAAATCATCTCTGAAGTTACTGTCTCCTCCCTACAAGTTCTTATTTTTCTTGATTTCAATGGCAAGAACCTCCAGAGCAATATTAAACAGCAAGGGTAACAATGAGAATAAAAGCAATTCTGGTGCGCATGTGGAATGCCTTCGGTAAGTCACCAGTAAGTACGATGTTGGCTCTTAGTTTGGGCTACGGAATCTTTATTACATTCTTACTTCTACCAATAACGGATACCAATTTTTTCAATAAATACAAAATCTACTCAGAAAATAACATAACCTAAGTACCAGACTTCCTAATATTAAATCACTCTCAAACTACAGGACTAAACCCCACTTGGTCAGAATGTTAAAATATTTTGCCAAATCATAAGTGTATTTTATTTAGAACATTCCCCGTGTATTTTTGTAAGTCATCAATCTACAGCTCTCCTTTTAGAGGTTATCCTTGTCAGGCTTTGGTATCCAGATCATGGGGAGTTTCCCCTTCTCCACAGAGCCCTTGAATACCATTTAATGTACATGTTCCACAGAAGAGTAGAATCTTCTGTATAACCATCATGTAAGCATGAGCCTCTGAAATACTAACTTCATTCGGGGGTTCCTGAACTGTTTCTACTCTTATTTTTGAATAATGTGATTTCTATGGGAAATTATGCATTCTACTGCAAGTACTCCAATGTATTACCATACAGTTTGCATGCTATTTACTTTCCACTCAATCGGTGGAATTCACTTATGCTTTTTTACTCTTGGTAAAACCACTCAGATGGAGGGAGACACTAACAGGTGAGGGGCTGTATCCACTGAAGGATGTCTTGTTTGGCCCACACAGAAGGTTTTTTAATTATGAATAGGTTGCACAATCAAGTGTCAAAATCTGGATCTGACTCTCCTTAGGCATGTTCTTTTTCCATCTTAAAATAAGCAGGGGGAGTGGGAGAGGGAGAAGCAGGCTTCCTGCTGAGCAGGGAGCCCAATGCGGTGCTTGATCCCAGCACCCTGGGATCATGACCTGAGCTTAAGGCAGACGCTTAACTGACTGAGCCACCCAGGAGCCCCTAAATTTTTTTTTTAAGATTTTTTAAATTTATTTGACAGAGAGAGAGACAGCCAGAGAGGGAACACAAGCAGGGGGTTGTGGGAGAGGTAGAAGCAGGATTCCTGCCGATCAGGGAGCCCAACGCAGGGCTCGATCCCAGGACCCTGGGATCATGACCTGAGCCGAAGGCAGACGCTTAATGAATGATTGCGCCACCCAGGTGCCCCACTTTTCTAAATATGCCTCTTTGTCTCCCTTAGCTTCCATCTGGCTCTGGTCACATCCCTTGCCTGCATACATAACAAGAAGCTGACATTGACTGCTTTTAAGCACCTCACCTGTATCATCTAATTCCCACAAGAATCCTGAGTAGCTACTTTTATTAACCATTTTACAAAGGAGAAAGTAAGCAGAGAAGCTGCTTGTTCAATTCACACTCATAACTGGATGGTGATCCAGTTTTTCTATAACTATCTATAATCAGCTTTTATTTCTTTTACCAGAGTTTAATAGGTTCTGTTGTTTTCCAAGTAATTTTTACTTTCTTTTTTTTTTGCTTTTGTTTTAAGATTTTATTATTTGAGAGGGAGGGAGAGCGAGAGCAAGAGCACAAGAGCATGGGGAGGGAGAAGGAGACTCTCCGCTGAGCAGAGAGCCTGATGTGGGACTGAATCCCAGGACCCTGGGATCATGACCTGAGCTGAAGGCAGACACTTAACTGACTGAGCCACCCAGGTGCCCCTAATTTTTTTTTTAAGATTTTTTTTAAATTTATTTGACAGAGAGAGAGACAGCCAGAGAGGGAACACAAGCAGGGGGAGTGGGAGAGGGAGGCAGGCTTCCCGCTGAGCAGGGAGCCCGATGCGGGGCTCGATCCCAGGACCCCGGGACCATGACCTGAGCCGAAGGCAGATGCTTAACGACTGAGCCACCCAGGCGCCCCAAAGCGTCCCTAATTTTTACTTTCTATTTTATCACGTTAGTGTCAAAAAGCATGTACTGCCAGGTTGGGTTCTTTTCCTCCCTAAAACTTTGTTACGGTTTTCCTAATGGCCTAGTTTGTTCAGTTTAATTTCAATAAATATCCGTCCCATGGTTATGGTGTAGGATCTATTAAATCAATTTTATGTAAACATCTTCCATATCTGAATTTTTTTGTGCTTAATCTGCAAATGAGTTAAATTACCCATTTCCAATACTGCTAAATTTTCATTTATCCAATTCTCCTAGATTTCCATGTTTTTACTTTATCCTATTTGATATTATAAGTTTTCATATAAATATTCACATGAATGGTTACAAATCTTAGTCTTGCTGTTGATTACATGTGAACAGCAACCAAAGATAGGGAAAATCTTCTCTCCCCAATTGCTTCTTTTGAATTCCACACCTATGACATTAGTACTGACCCCTTGTGAGTTTTGTTTTATCTGGTCTTAAATTTTAACCTTCCTCAATATTTCCACCCAGGGTGTGCCTCTTTTAGACAATGCAGAATTGGGTTTTCCTTTTTGACTCAGTCAAGAAAAAGGGCAGTCAGTAGGTTTTGCTGTTTACTGTGTCTTCCTGTAAGTCCTATCCGTTCTTTTCCTTTCCCCAGCTCTTAGACACATGAAAGGTACACATCTATTCATGGTTGGTTACAAAAAAAAAAAAAGTTTGTTTCGCTATCAGATTCAAAAATGAAAGTTTCTCTTTACTTTATGTTGAGAAAATATTCTTGGTTTATTTTGAGGGGATAAGCCACAATACTAAAGATAAACAAACTGGCACAATTTTATTTTCTATATGCAACAGCAATCCAATGGGAATAATCTTGAATTTTTAGACCCTATACCTTATTTTTCCAATCATTCAGATTGCACATTTTATAAGAATCAATATGTGCACTCTGCACTTAACTACAGTGATAACAAAATCCCAACTGTGTTTAAGTGACTTAATTCCACTAAGTCGTTTCCCTTCAACTTCTTTGTTCCTAGATTTACTACACAACAATCTTTTAATCCTGAAACCCAAAAAGCTCCCAAACCGACATTTCCCCCCCTAAATTTGGTGCCAAAAATAATTACCAGCCAACACCTGACCTGAACTCATATTAAATGAATATATTTAACTGAAAAGTGCTGATGTAGTAACTGGGCGTGTTAAGAAATATAGAATAAGTTTTCATATAAATACTCACATGCATGGTTACAAATCTTAGTCTTGCTTACCTTATTACCATTCTAAAACGTAAAATATTTTGAATTCAAAACACAGCCAGCATGTTAATGTACATGAAGATATTTCCTAGCAGTCTGCTGGGAGGGCCTAGACACAATGACAGCTGAGTAGCAATGAGCAACCACCACAAGGAGCACCCAGACCTTGGTTTCTAATACATTTTCCTAATAAAAGGAACAGCGCTCCTTGGGGGAGTGGCTGAATACTGGGCTGGAGCAGGGAAAACACAGATGGTGCCACGAAGTAGGGAAATGCTCCCCTAAAAAGCCAGGGTGCGTCAAAAGGGCACAAGATTCCAACCGAAAGAGCTCCCAGTGGCGAAAGCTGGAACAATCTGAACAGCAAAATAAATACTGGTAATACTGATTATAGTCCAACATTCCTTATAATAGCCTAAAGGATAACCACCTTTGAGTCCATACTGGTATAACTGAATAAATGAGGAAGAAGAGACAGCTTTTCTTTACAGAAGTTGTCTAATAAATGTACAAGAATAAGGGGGAAAAAAATCACCACTAGCACATCACAGTAACAAAATCTACCCTTAAGCACTGAATTGGTGGGAGGTTTAAGGAGAAACAGGGTATTTGTACAGAATGCAGGGGCAGATTAACCTTGCCCAAGGTCAAGTCTGGCCTTTGCCTCTGGCTCCTGAGAAGAAATCACAAGGTCCTTGGAAAGTCCTACCTGGCAAGCGTGTCTGTTTACCTGGGAGTTCTCAGCTACTCCACAGAGTCTAACAGTGTGACTTCCAGTGTAGGTCTTGGGTCACAGTGTCAGCTTGTCCTTCAGAGGGGCTGAAGACTAAGTCAGCCTCATGAACAAGCAGCCATCTGTGCAATCACAACTGATAAATGTCTGGACATGAAGGCCGAGGTGAGCTCCCCTGGTTGCCAATACTTCATGTATACTGTCACACAATGGGAGAAGTTAGCATTGTCTACAACTCCAAGGAGAGGCTGATGGGAAGCTTCACACTAGGAACCTCCCTGGAGCCTACCCTATGCCCCTCCTCTTCCCTTGGCTGACTTTATTCTATATCCTTTCACTCCAATAATCTATAACTGAGTTCTGAACCCTCCTAGAGAATTAGTGAACCTAAGAGTGGTCTCAGAGACCCTCGAACTTTTGTAGCTGGTGTCAGAAGACAGGGTCATCTTGCAGATCCCTGAGATTTGCACACCACCCCAAAGTATCTACCTCAAAAAAAATATTTATTCACTGTAAAAGGAAAAACAGGAACTTCATGATGGAGAAATCTGGCAGACAACGCCTTAACCCAGTGATAATGGTTAACATCACCTGTAATATGTTTATTGCATGGACCCCAATAAGACACAATGAGATGGGTACCTCACTTCTGGCTCCAAAAAAATCCATCACCTCAGCCTAATCAAAAAAGCATCAGATAGGCCCAAGCAGAGTAAAGGACCAGCACTCTGCAAATGTATCATGAAGGGCCAGGAAGGCTGAGGACCAGACCCAGACAGTAGGAGACTAAGGAGTTGTGACAACCAAGTGCAGCCTGGGGCCCCAGACAGGATCAGCAAAAGGACACCAGTGGGGAGTGCTGGTCAAATCCAGATAAAGTCTGCAGTCCACTCCCTAGGACTGCGGCGGTAATCACTCCTTAGCTTGGGTAAACACGCTATGACTGTGGGAGATGGTAATATGAGGGGAGATTGGGTGAAGGGTTCTACAGCTGGAAAACATGAACAAGTAACAATATTCACAGAGTATGGCCAACTAGGGAATCATTTTTTCCGCAAGTCTGAAAAAGTCTGAAATTCTAGTAAAATAAAATGGCATGGCGGGGGGGGGGGGGGGGCCGGAATAGAGTTGGCCCCAAAGATTCTGGAAAAGGGATTATTCCTCTATCTCTTGGCTGATGACAAGACTTCAAGAGGGCTTTTCAAGAAAGATATGTGGGGGGCAAAGATGTAAGTCTTCATAAATACAAGAAAATACTTCTACTACATACACATTTGGAGGCTGGAGATGTGGCAGTTTCCAGATTTCTATTTCCTCTTAAAAGCCTATAAAATGTTTAAATCAATGAGTGTATAAAAAATACTCTGACCACCACTGGAGGATGCAAAGAAACCAGTTCATTATTTTGAAAACTGATAAAGAAAAAGATTCAGACATTTATCCTGACATTCCAGTATGACTGTACTTGAAGGTAAAGATAGATGAGAAGCTGCTCTTTACAGAAATAGTCTAGCTAGTAATGAGAAATATCCTTCTGCAAACCCTCAGGAATTAATAAATCCAGTCACTGGTCATCAATGGCTGCTAACAACACAGGACAGACTGACCACCAGATGTCTGGGACCTCTGGAAGAGCACCCCACCACTGGCAAATGACTTTTGTCAACCCGACAGCTGACCCACCAGATCAAAGTTCAATCAGATCAAGCCGCTAAATGTAACTACTGATTTACAGGGAGCACAGAAGACAGAGGAACCTGTTAAACTACAGCACAGCAATGAAATCGGGCAAATCTAGACTGGCCAACTCGACAGGACAAGCCACCCAGTTTCTTCCACAAATACATGGGAGAGAAATGGAGGGACAGACCTATACGTGTTAAAGATACTTAAGAAACATATCAACCAAGAGTTGTTCCAAGAGGAACTTACTTGGATTCTGATTTAAGCAGAGAGTTATAAGAAACATTTACAGCATTTGAGACAACTGAAAATTATAACACTTGCTAGATATTAAGGAAATACTTATTTTTTAAAGAAGTGATAATAGCATATGACTATGTTTTTTAAGCGACCTTATTAAAAGATAATGCTGAAATATTTCTAAGAACAATTAAAAATAAATAAAACCACCTCTACAGAGGCCACCCCAAAGCAATGCAATCAATGTGACATGTACTATATACCTATATACCTGAATGCTCAGTGTTCTTCCTTCAAATGGAGATTATCCTATCAGGTTAAAGGCATCTGGCTTCCTTCACAGACTTTGCCTAGTCTGTGCTGAATTCTTTCACTCTACATACCTCCTCTCCCCCCAACACACACCTTCTTTTATTATCTCTACAAGTGCCATCTGGACACTTTCTGAACTGCCCTGAACCCTTCTCGCGTCACAG
Source organism: Mirounga leonina (assembly GCF_011800145.1). Taxonomy (NCBI): domain Eukaryota; kingdom Metazoa; phylum Chordata; class Mammalia; order Carnivora; family Phocidae; genus Mirounga; species Mirounga leonina. The sequence goes on from NW_023270855.1 coordinate 554,372, forward strand.
TGAACATGAGCATGAACGACATCCGTTATAGGGCAATATCTGCTTTACAAAAACTGATTAACAGAAAAGAGGGAGTTAAAGAAGCCATGATATTAAGAACAGAAAGACATAAAACTGTACTGCTAACCCTACATTGTGTTGTACAATTCACTGTACATTTTCTCTGATTATAGAAATCACTATTTTTTTTTAAAAAACATTTATTATTTCAGAGAGAGCATGTGAGAGTGAGCACACACATGCGTGTGGGAGGAGGGGCAGAAGGAGAGGAAGAGAGAGAGTATCTCCAGCAGACTCCCTGCTGAGCGCACTGCCTGACTCAGGGCTCGATCCCGCCACCCGTGAGTTCATGAACTGAGCTGAAACCAAGAGTTGGACACTTAACCAACTGAGTCACCCAGGCACCCTACCCTTTGATACTATTCAAACAAATTTTAGATAAAGAGACATATGAAATATGCAGAAAATGGTATTAGAAGAAATCACCATTACCTTTACAAAAGGATTACCACAGTCTCTTTAAGCACTGCATCCCTCTATTCCACTTTCTGGATGGACGGACAGATAGGTACACGAGGCCACATACTAGGTCTGGTTTGGTCCAATGAGTGTTTTTTAAAAATTCCAAAAAAATTGCTGACATTTTAAAATGACAAGATTTCAACAGAACTCAGAACTGGATATCCACAATGCCATGTGCCACCCATGTCCCCAGGCTCTTCCTAATGCCAAGGTCAGGGGCCAGTGGCCAGTTAGCATCAGGTTCGCACCTCTGCTCTTCTGACACCTGGCCAATCTGTTCTTTGTCCTAGCAGCCTGCTAGGCAGCAGACATTGAAGTCTGTGTCCACTAACTTTTGCACAGCTGTTTTTAGATAAATAAAACATGTTCATACTGATGCTGGAAATTTTGCTGGTAATTTTTTCTTAAGTTCACATAAAATAAGGAGTTGATAAAGGGCATTTTGAACATAAAAGTAACACAAAGAACATAGAAACACCTATTCTGCGTGTTTCTTCTGTCCTTAATTAAGGTCCAGGGTGACTCAGATCCCTCAATCCCCCAGCACACACAGCCTCACCTGCGTTGCTCCCAGTTCCTTTCTGCTTTTTTTTCTTGGCTAGTTGAATGGCTCGGGAATCAGTTCTTGCTGAGCCCCCACTTTCCTGAGACCAAAGAAAAGTGTGTCAGTCACTCGTTCCAAATAGTAAAGGAAGGGTAGCAAGGGAACTACGGAAATGTACTAAGTCTGCCTCCTGAACAGAGTAGATAGAGTCCAATAATCTTTGAGGATCTCCAGCAAAGGTTCACGGAGAATCAAATGTTACATCCAATTATAGTGACAACTAAACAGAATGAGAGTTGGAACAATATACATAATTTTATTATCCAGAGAAGCAAAGTTTATTCCTCCAAAGTCTAAAACATATTAAAATACTTTACACAGAAACTGTTATAAAAGGAGTTACATACTTCTCTGCTGTCTGAAACAACCAGCCTTCCCTTGGTGGTTCAGGATTAATTAACTGCAGCACTTCTCAACATTCTCCAGAACATGCCACACAACACTTGTACGGCAGACCCAGGGAGGTCCTATTTCATATACCCACTACAGAGGCCGCTCTGGTGGCAGGTGCTGGACTCAAAAGTTATATACACCAAAACAAGAACTACATTACTGAATTCAGAAAGGTTACGGAGGGAGCCAAACAGTCCCATTCAAATGGGACTTCACTTCTGTAAATTTGTGAACGTTTGATGAGAAAAACAGCTTAATGCTTACCACTACAAAAAGAAAAAGAACATCCCTCAACAGCTTGTGGCATACCTGTAACCCATTCACCACACACCATCTGTGCTCAGAGAATCGAGGCAGCCCAACGTCACACAGCTAGCGAGAAAATGAACAAGGAGTCAGGATCAAGGTCATGGCGGCTCGTCCTGCCTCCACCCACAGTTATGGCTCTGGAGATGCAGTGGCACCAAGGAACTATGGTTTCCCAAGGCACCAAGGCCCTCCACACAGGCCCTGCCTCCCCACTGACCTCTGAGCCTCGGCCATCTCCCCCTCTGGCCACCTAAGCAAAGGCTGCCAAGTATGGCTATGCCACTGACAAGTGTGAGCCATCAGAAAAGGTACGACAGACTGTGCTTCTCTCAGACTGAAAGGCTCATGGTAGATGGGTTACCACATCCCTCACAACTGATTCAAATTCAAAGGATTTAACTTTAAAAAAAAAAAAACTGTGGTAAAATAAGATTTAACATTTTGAACAATATAAATATCACCATCAAATTTAACCTGTGCCACAAAGAAAAAACCTATTTGATCATTCCCATCTGAGACTGAGGAAATAATCAGACTCTCCCCCAAGAATCTTTAAATAATTTTAAATTAAATTATATTAAATGTATTAACTGACATAAATATAATTAAAGTATATTAACTGTCGAGCCTCAAAATTGGAGAAGTACTCTTATAACCCTCCAGAAAGAAAAGCTCACAAACCGCATGGTTTTAAAGTTTCCATTAAACCTGATGTCACGATTCCTCTTCCTCTGGCCATTACTAAGTCTAAGGACCTGTTATTCCGTGAAAAGCACAAAGGCAGAACATCTCAACATTATGAAATATGCCCCCCCCTTTTTTTTTTCAAGAAAAGAAACATATCATCACAGAATCACAGAACTCAAAAGGACCTTAGAAATCATCTAGCCAAACCCCCTCATTTTAGAAATAAATGAGAACTTAAGGCTCAGACAGGATAAGTGATTTCCTCAAGGTCGTAAAACCTAGTCAGTTCCAGACTCAAGATCAGAATTCAGATTTCCAGACTTGTAGTCCAGGGCTCCATCTTTTCGCAAACCAGTAAGAAATGTCTGCACATGAACGATTAATCCAGAACATCCTCAAAACCGAGTGTAAGAGAAGCGAGTTACGTGGTGGTGACTGAATAGAGCACTTCATACCAAATAAAAGTTGCCGGTCCCCGCACTGAGCCCCGTGTCTTTCTGAGGACTGTGCTTTTCCGCAGGGCTGCAGAACACCGACCTGGGCACCCCTCGGCTCCGGTCTTGCTGCCTCACGGTGTCGGGGCCAGGAGGCGAGTCTGGTTCCACTTTGATTGGAGCCAGCAATTCCGGGCCACCGGTGTTTCCAGGTGGGGGGCTCGGAGAGGTCAGTGTGGTGGTGTTGTCTGCTAAATGACCACCCGAGGTCAAAGCCTGTGGATCCGGACTCAAGTTCTTGACAGGCAGAGCCACCAGACAGCCTAATGCTCCTGCGCTTACAGTCGGCACGTCGTCCACACTGAAGCTGCTCTGCTGAAGAACTGTGGCTGCAGTGCCAAGAACAAGAGGGCTATCCAGGCTTGGAGGGATGTCACTGTGGGCCACCAACACCAGCGGGTCCATGGGCCCCAAGGAACTATTATTAGCAGGAAGGTTCCCTCCGAGTGAAGCACTCACAGAAGTAACATCAATAGTCAGGATTCCAGAGTTCAGCGCCTCATCTGAGGCCCCCGCCGCACTACCACCATCACCGGGTGCATCAGAGAAGAGCGCTGCCAGGTCTATGTTGTTGAGCTCACTTTGGCCTGGGCTGCCAAGCTCACTGCTGTGCGTAAGAGAACTCGGAGCTCCAAGCTGAGGGAAGAGATCTGAAAGAGAAATGAACACTCCAGTTGTTTTATGCACTTTAGCAGACTCGGAAGTTTTGTTTGTGCTGAGACATTATGTAGCAAGCAACCCTTCAAGGTAACATCAACATCTACTCCTCCTGCCCCTGCTGCCTGGTGCATCAAAGGTGGCCACACACTGAAGAAAGGCATTGCTTGATAACCTATCAGGCATTCTACAGACACTATTACAAATCCTTGAGCTCACAGGGATTTCTCCAGATAGGAAATGACCTGAGAGTCTAAATAACATTTCCTAAAGTCACATCAGCTGGTAATAGAAAGAGGCAAGACTTAAATCCATGTCTTTCTGGCTTCAAACCCTATGCCCTTTCTGCTACACAACAAGAACTGCACTCGGAAGCCCGTAAAACCTTCCACAGAACGCAAGTCTTCAGAAGTCAGACACAAGCTGAACTCTGGCTCTGGGATATTTTTGGAATCGGCTGGTGTCAGCTCATGTCTCATCAAAATCTATGCCCCACTTCACAACTAGCTGCCATTCCAAAACAAATTTGAGTCATCTGGGGATGATCAGTGGGGGAAAAAAAAAACTGTCCTGTCTGGCATGCTCTGGGATCAAGGCCCTGGCTCAAGGTCCCAACCCTAGGACTACAGAGAACTAAGACCATCAGGCCCCAGGCACTCTGGAGCTATGTCCCCTCCATGGAGCTTCTCCTGATGGGCTCCCCCAACCACTATATTTGCAACCTCCAACACTCCTTCCTCCCCCTAGGCCATGATCATCCTGAGGGTAGGGAGTCTATCTGACCCACAATGTCCCTTCAGCACCAGGCACCAGCGCCTGGCCCCTAAGCAGCACTTAATGATTATAGCAAAAATAATTTAGTAAATCCCTCTTTAGTCTTAATTGTTCATTCAGCCTCAGTTGTTCCCATCACTCTTCTAATATTTGATTCTCTGTTATTCAATTAAGTAACGTGAACAGACTACCCTTGAAGGAATAATGAGCATTAACATACTTTTACAAAATTTCATTGAGGGGTGCCAGCCTCAGTTGGTGGAGCACATGACTCTTGATCTCGGTTGGGGTTGTGAGTTCGAGCCCACGTTAGGTGTAGAAATTACTTAAAAATAAAATGTTAAAAAATTTCAATGAATATTCAAGTCAGAGATTTATACACCAGTACACCCAATCAATCATCCCAAATCCTAGGACTCTTCAAGCACCAAGTAAACAGGAAGATGAGAATACAAAGTATTTGGGTAAGGGAGCCAAACAAGGCCCTGAAGTTAATCCTTCCCAAGAAATTTGTAGCTGAAGCTTCTAGAAAATGCCAGTGCCCGGCCAGAAGGAAAAGGCTCTCTCAGTTCTCTGGCTCTATTCCTTCTACACCAACTGTTAGCTAATCCCAAACTCATACTTTCCAGTGGTGGACACCAGCTCAGAGTGCCTGTTAATATAATAGTTCTAATGCAAACCTATGAAAGAAATCCACTACAGACCCTCCCAAAATAAATTAATAACCAAATCCCAAATATTATCTTCTTTAGCTGTCAAACTACTTTGAAATTTAAAAATAGTATCGATATATTATTGCTTCTTCACTAAGTATCTGAGAACCAATAAAACAACTTAAAAAAATGGCAGAGATTCAGAAATTAAGAATGGAAAAGTGTCTCTTTTACAAAACCTTCCAAAAATTCCTTTGACTATCTTGAGAATTTCATAGGGATAAAAAATTAATAATAATCTCGGTGTGGATACCAATTTGTTCACAAATTTCCTATTTAGTGCTGAAATCACAGATATTTACTGGACACCTGCTATTGTCGAGATATTCAGAAATCATTAAATGTTAATTAATAGAGCATCTAGACCAAGGTTACAATCGTGACCTCGCTCCAGCACTTCTCAGTGTATGGGACCTCAGACAAATCCCTCTCCTTTCCACCTCAGCTTCATCAGGGACAGAGCAGTGAACATGCCCCTGCCCCAGGACCACCGTGAGGGGACTCCAACAGCCAATCCAGGGCCTGGCAGAGCCCCTGGCAGTGTCAGTCCACAACAATGCAGGTTCCCAAGCACCCGTTTCTCACGAGGCTAGCGCTGGGACACTATATTAGTTATCCACCTCTGACCACAAGCAGGGGAGAATTGACACACAAGTCAGTCAATGGCACATTATAAACTCAGGGCCTGGGAAACACAGGCACTACAGAGCCCCTAAGAGGCTCTCACATGGAGACAGAGTCTAAGGAAACTCCTGTGGAATGAATGATGCTGTCGCTGACTTCTGAATGAGCCAAGCCAGAAAAGGAAGAAGAGCAAAGAGGCCCAGGTGCACGGTATCCCACAGTGCCAGCTCAGAGCCAGGAGTGGTGAGGGCTAAGTTCTAGAGACAGAAGTAGCAACCCGACCCCTGATGGCCTCTCAACACCAGCCTACAGCTCTTGACTGGACTCTGTGAGTTGAGGGGACAGCCTCTCATAGGAGTCCTCATAACATCTAGAGTTCAGAAGGGCAGCTTCTTAAATCCCAGCGAAATGGCAATTACGTTAGAGCCAAAGGAGTGAGGTGACCACATCTATAACAAGGTGGGAAGAAGCCAGAGGAAGGACATTTCCTTCAGAAAACTACACAAATTCTACTCCGTGTTTTAGTGTTTTTTTTATTTTTATTTTTTTTATAAATGTTAGCCATTATTATTTTTTTTTTAAAGATTTTATTTATTTATTTGACAGAGAGATAGAGAGAGAGCACAGATAGAGTGGCAGGCAGAGGGAGAGGGAGAAGCAGGCTCTCCGCTGAGCAGTGAGCCGGATTCGGGGCTTGATCCCAGCACCCTGGGATCATGACCTGAGCTGAAGGCAGACGCTTAACCGACTGAGCCACTCAGGCGCCCCTCTAATCCGTGTTTTAAAGATGAGGAAACCGAGGGACGCCTGGGTGGCTCAGCTGGTTAAGCGACTGCCTTTGGCTCAGGTCATGATCCTGGAGTCCCGGGATCAAGTCCCACATCGGGCTCCCTGCTTGGCGGGGAGTCCACTTCTCCCTCTGACCCTCCCCCCTCGCGTGCGTTCTCTCTCATTCTCTCTCTCAAATTAAAAAAAAAAAAAAAAAAAAAGATGAGGAAACCGAAGCTTGAGGACCTGTGCGTCGCCTGGAACCCCGCACCGGGAAGTAGCTGTGCCCCCAGGGCTGGTGCTGCCTATCACCCAGGTGGCAGGGAGGCAGCATGCTCAAGTGACCGTAAGGCTAGCAAGGACTTCCCCGGCCAGGAGCAACCCCACGGCACCCCAGACAGCAGGGTGGTGTGAGCTCCAAGGCAGAGGCACCACAGAGCCACCCAGACCCCTCAACAGTCTACCCACAGGGCTGTGCGTGCAGTCTCGAGAGGCAGACCGTCAGTCCCTTGCCACCATGCAGCCAGATGACCAGGCCTTCACGTGCCCAGAATCCCCGCTCCAGACTACGGCTGTGGTTCCCTCACCCCCTTCCCCTACCCAGGCCCTCAAGCCCCGCCCCCGCTCACAAGGTGAAACACTGCTCTGCACAACCGGACAGAGAGAGGAGTGAAGACAGAAACAAGGGAGGGGCAGGCTCAGAATTCAGGACAAAGGTCACAGAGGGAGACAGACCTGGGAGACATATGCTAGGAAAAGCCAAGTAAAACACTAAAAATAAATAAGTAAACAAACAAATAACTGAATGCTCCTCAAGGGAAGCACTTCAGAGACAAGGGAGGAATTAAGGGTCAGAGGCAAGAAGTGGCAGAAGAGTCCAAAAGATGCCACTAGGCTTGGCAGCCATGGTCCATGGGCCAGTAAGACTTCACTGTGCTCAATTAATTTAACCTATAACCAGACAACTTCTGAAGAGGGCAGAGAAAGGAAGGACATGCTTTGGCTTCTCTGACACATGTCAAGCGTACACATCTTTGCAGTGTCCTAAGAGAGAAGTGAACCGAGCAGACCTGGGCGCCGGCTATGCTGTCGGACCACATGCGCCTTCATGCTGTGCTTGGAGGTGAAGAGTCTGTTACAGCTGGACACCGGGCAACGGCTTTTCGGAGCACCCACGTCCTGCAGGTGTTTCTTGGAGTGAATGTAGAGGCTGCTACGGGCAGAGAACCTGGCACAGCACCCTGGAACAAAAAGACCGATGAGTGGTAAACCTGAGGATTCCCAAGAACCCAGTGCTGACATTTCCTCCCATTGGAATCATAAGACAATGCATGCCCATGCTCCGGCCACTGGCCAGGGACAGATACAATACGCCTTAGGGCAGCATCACAAATGTAGGGGCCAAGGCAGGCTGCCCCCAAGCCAGGCCTTTCTGGCAGGCAGATTATGCCAGCTGGAAACAATCAAGGCCCAAAAGACTCGGGAATAAACTTTGACATCCCTCTGCCTACTGTCTAAAAGAATTTAGATGGAGGACATGCTCCAGGAAAAAAGCTACCACCACAGATAACTACATTATGATACAAACTAGGTATGGCGGACGGGGAGGACCTAGCAAGGTCTGTTTGATCAAAGTCTGCTCTGTGTCCCATTGTTTCTGTGGGCCAGCAAACACTTGTTCACCAAACATTTACTTGTTTTCATTTTCCTATGAGATGCTTTCCTTCCCTCTGAAAGTCCCAGGTCCCTACCCACCCTTCTCTTTAGCTCAGGATGACATATATACTTCATTTTACCTGTCTCTGGAATCTCATGTCTGTGTGGCTTTTCCATACATATGAAATTAAATTTTATTTTCTCTTAATCTGTCTCATGTCAATTTAATTTAGTCCAGCTAGAACAACCTTGAAGGGCAGAAAAAAATTCTTCCTCCCTGACACAAGGAAATAAATTTGAAAGCAAACTGCATTTAAAAGGACACAGCAAGTTCCCCATCAGTTGTGTAGAAGACACATAACCTTGACAAGTTAACTCTGGGCCTGTTTCTTCACCCACTACACAGGGTTGCTGGGAAAACTAAGTCAAATTCAGTGTTAAACAGCCCCTTAAAAGTTCAATTGCTAAAAATTTGTACCAATTATCTGTACTTAGCTACTACTATAAAAACTGGAACCCTATGACATTTAGAGTTGGAAACTCTCTCAACAGATCACCAAAACCAATTCCTCTCATTTTACTACTGAGAAACTGAGGCCCAAAAGAACCAAGCAAATGACCCTAAATCAAGAGCACAAGTGAAGCCTGGAGGTGGCACCACCTTGCTGACAACTCAACGGCTTAGCCAGAGTCAGTAAGATCACAGACCTGCACGTATGTGTCAGGTGGGAAAACAAGACAAATTAAAAAATGCCACCACCTTCCTCTTGGCCTAACCTCCCACTGCTGAAACTCAGCACCACAGGGACACACAGAGGGGAAGCACGGTTCTAGGCAGCTACAAGCTTGTGACTTGGTAGGGATGTGTAAACAATCAGCTGTCCTAACAAAGGGCAAAATAGAACCAGTGCTAGTGCCATGGAGTGTTCTAGAAGCAGAGGAAACAGTGTACCTCTTGAGAGGAGAGAAAAAAGATTTCAAGAGGTGGGTAGCATTTGAGGTGACTGGGTCTTGACAAATGGTAGGGGCCACAGAGCAGAGCAGGAGGGTGTGCAGGCCGAGGCACTGCCATCCAAGGCGTGGAGGCCACGAAGCAGGGTGGGCAGAGCTTGGACTCTGGAGCCCAACTCTAGCTCAGACCCTACTGGCCATGTGCCTTATTTATTCTTTCCGGGTCTCCTTTTCCTTTTCTGTAAAGTGGGACTGACACCCGCCTCACAGGGGTTATGAAGACTACACGTAAACTAACCCAACCTACAGAGTGCTCGCACAGTGTCCACTGAAGTGGAGCGAACATCACGGCACTTGTGGCAGCTTCTTGGGATGGCGAGGTGGAGCTGCTGGAGTCTAGGGCCTGGGGGGAGGCCTATTTTAGGAAAAGAGGCTATGAAGACAGAATATGGCCAGATGACTAAGGGTTTTGGCTGCCTCAGAGGAGTTGTGAACTTATTTCATTTTCAAACAAAGCTTCCAGCTTGTTTCCAGGTCAGGCTCATGAGAGAACATTTGGAAAACACACGAGAACAGACGCCTCCAGGCTCACCCCCAGGTGCACTGTCTGCAATGTGTGCTTTGCTCCACATGGTGCCCAGGGGTACTCTGTACCTGCCATGTCCCTCGGCCCCCTTTCCAGGTGGGACTCCTCCACACAGACTTAACTGCTTTGCCGAGGACAGGGGTCAACCACAACAGGGATGTCTGCCACACTCGTCAGCAGTGATTTCCATTTTAAAAAATACTTGCTAACTCGACAGAGAACAAAATATTCTTCATTTTCATTTGTACATCCTTTGATGGCCAGCAATGTGACCATTTTTCCACGTGTGTTAATGGCTGTCTTTTCCTAACTGCAACAGTATCTACACCGAGATTTGTATCCATTCGTAACAAATCAAAACTATTAATACTAGCACCCCACATTTATACCAAGTTACCCCCACCCAGAGGAGGGGCAGAAGCAGCCCATCAATGACAAACACCATGGGAATCTCAACTCCCATCTACCACTTACAGGAGGACCACACACATCTTCCAACCTCTACTCTGTATGCCTTGACTCTGTATACACTGCCATGGCGTATGAGAGGTGAGGCCGCTGCGGCCACCACCATACACACACATACACACACACGCACGCGTGCGCGCGTGCCATCCTCACTCGACCACCCTGCCCTCCCCCATACACACTCACCGCTGTGTGGCCCTACCCTCCCTGTCTCCTCCAATTACTATGAAAAGATGGGTGGTGACGATTCTTTGATTTTTTTGTTGTTTTTAACTTTTTATTATGAAACATTTCAAACATTACAAAAGCAGAAAAAATGGTCTAGTCACCCATATTCAAGAATTATCAACTCTCATTAAAAAAAAAAAAAAAGAATCATCAACTCTCAGCTCACCCAAAAAAGGGTCCTAGGATCCTCTCCCGAGGCTCCTGCCCTCACCTCCACTCGCTGGAGAAGCGCGCTCTTCAACCAAGCACCACTGGTCACCCCATCTGCACCTGCCTCTACCAGCTCGACATGCTCAAAGTTCTCAAGCTTCCAGTTACTGCAAGGCAGAAACCACCCCTCCTCTGTAGCCAGCTACCACCCCCTTCCTCTTTCCCTCCCTCACAAGCCACCTCCTGCCTTACCCTACCCCACCACTCAAGGCACTAGAGCAGGGCTCTGCCTGAGCTACTCCACCGAACCTTGACCCTCACCCTACAAGACCTCACTGACCCTGCTGGAGGAGCCCATGGTCCTCACCAAACTGCCGCCCCTCAGCACTCAGGACGGACCCTCTCCTTTCCCAGACATCCTCCTCTCTTGGCTTCAGTGCTACCAAGGCTACAGTCTTCCCATTCCTTCTTAGGCCCCTGCCAGGGCACCCCTTCTACTTTTCCACCTGAGTTTGTGGCTGTCCCCAGGGTTTTTGTCCTAGGCCTTTTTGGTTTAATAGCAATGGTAACAATGGCTACTGCCATAATAGGGCCCTTTCAAAACAACCCTGTGTTACGACCACTTCAAAGATGGGGAAAAGAGGCAGAGAGTGCTTGAGCCACTTGTCAGAGGCTACAGAGCGACTTAAGCGGCAGGCTTGGGATTGGGGTCCAGGAAGCCTCAGGCCTTCAATCACCACACTCCTCCGCCCCTCTTCAGCGTACACCAATCCCTGAGCGCTGCATCCACTTCCGTGGCTTAGATCATCACCATGTGCTGCCTGCCTCACTCCCAGCCCACCTCCTCACCAACCCCAGCAAGCAGTACATCCCTGCCTCCTGAGCATCTGAACTTGGAAAGCCTGTGGGCACCTAAAATGCAGCACATTCTCTTCCTCCAACCACCAGCCCTGTGTGCCTACCTCAAGTGAGATGCTGGATCCAACTACTGCTTCACCCAAAACCCCTACTCCCAAATCTATCACCAAGCACTGCTGGTGCACTGTCTAACTCCTATCTCTCTCATCTGTGCCCTCTCTCCCTTCCCACTGCCAAGCCCCAGTGCAGGTGCCAATCATCTCCCCAGGAAACCAGACTGAGCCTAAAAACTCAATCATGGTCCCATCACTCCCCTGCCCTGAGCACCCAGCCTGCTGCTCTCACCATTCTGGGAGATGCCCCTACACTGGCCTCGCCTGCCTCCTCTACCCCTGGATAGCTCTGCCTCCTTCTTCAGCCAGCTGGGAGACGACTCCCACGCCCCCATGCTCTAGGAGCAGTCTGGGTGACCTGTGTGTCCCCACAGCACCCTACAGGTACTGATCTACCTGGTGTGCCCCAACTGGAGCTCTGATGACAGGAGGAACTGTGTCTTGGTTAAACCATCTGTATTATCTTCATGACATTCTAGGAACCGGTCTTGGCTTCAAATTGGTCTTTATTATCCCTTTTCCAGATAAGGAAACTGAGGCCCAGAGAAGGTGGCCTGAGATCATCACCTGAGGGAGGGGGGAGCCAGGAATGAGACTCACAAGCACACACTGACCTGCTCTGCCCTCCCACACACCTGCAGCACTTACAGTAGGCCAGCACACACGAGCCACGAGCACACTTCTGCCCATGAATCATGCCTTCGCTATGTAGAGAAAAAACATCTGAATGCCCTTTTTAAAAAGCTAGCCTAACTTAACTGCTGTCCAATCACAGCATGCACAGCTAACATTTACTGAATCCATGATAGGTGCCAGATGCCAAAACAGGCATTTTTCACAGCTTATTTCACCTACTCCTCACAACCACCACATTAAACAGGTAGTAACTAGAGCCACAGATCTGGCGAGTGCACTTCAGAGCCAAGAGTCAAACCAGGTCTGATCCTAAAGTCTGTTCTTTTCAATACACTGCTCCCAAGATAAAACAATTAACTAAAACCGGCCAATTAAATCTAATGCTGCAACTTACACTCACCTTGTCTTGAAGCAAATAAAACTTACCTTTAAACAACTTAAACTTACAACAACATGGACACATACTAGTTTACAGCTCAAAGTAATATATTAAAATCTACCTTCCACGGGACACTCGAATGGCTTTGTGCCCAGGTGGGTGATGCTATGGCCTTTCAGGTGCTCTGCTCTCGTGAATGACTTCCCACAGCCTTCAACAGGGCAGGTAAACCTCCGGTCGTCATCATGTTTCCTGCCAGAAGAGAAAAACAGGGAACAGTGATTATTCACACAACCCAGAGATACCAGACCTCGGAGGTGATTCTTTGTTTAAAATTCTGCAAATTACAAACTCTTAGCATTTAAAGAAAATGATCAGTACATTTCAGAAAATCTTAATTCTCTCTAACCCATGTGGACAGGTTTGCAATTTAGCTAACCCTGTAATTAGAAATTCTACTTTAATGACAAGGCTGACTTGAGACTCAGACACATCAATTAGTGCTGCTTCAATCTAGGAACACACAGCTGGGTCCCAAACGTATTGATGAAGCTACTTTCAATGTTTAGAAATTCTGGTAACAAACAAGGTTTCCAAGCTGCAGAGGGCAAAGAGAAACATGCACAGAAAATCAACTGCAATGCTAAAAGGACCCACTCAAGTCCCTGCATAAACACAGTTCTTTCCTAAGTACCACTGTTATACTTAAAACCTCTCAAATCCCCAGCTGTGCAAGCATGGACAAACCACCCAACCCTTCTGTGTCCCAATGCAAACCAGGAAAAGTAAGAACATCAAAGGCAGAGTCATTGTGAAGGTTAAAGGAGACACATATGTAAAGTGCTGAACATCACCTGCACACAAGCAAAGCCCTCCAAGGACATCGTTATCAGCATGGAAATTTTCTAATGACATCATGAAAGTTTCTTCCACAATGTTAACTTTTTTAAAATATTGAACTGTATATGAAATATGCAAATTACATTTAAAAACAAGTATACCTAGAAAAACTGACATTAGGTGATCAGATTCTGAGTGGTTTTCTTTTACAGCTTTCTGAACTTTCCAAACTATCTATAATGGGCTCCCTTTCTTATAACTTAAAAAAATCAACAGGTATTTAATCCATAGGCTTCTGCTACTGACAAACAACTCATTCATTTCCTATACGGCTAATTCAACCAAAATGTAAAGATTACCTTTTGTGTCGTAGGAGTTTAGACATGCTGGTGAAGGTCCAGCCACAACTGTCAGAGTCACAAATAAAAGGTCTTTCACCTTAGAAAAAGAAAAAAATTACACCACATAATCATAAATGCAAGCTAATCATAAAAGACAAATCTTAGGTGCAAATGCTCTATTCTCTAGCTCATTACCTGTATGACTTCTCAGGTGAATTTTCAGGCGACAGGCTTTGTCATATTGTTTGCTACACCCAGGAAAGGAGCAAGAAAAGAGTTCTTGTTCCCTGAAGTGAGCTCGGTTATGGGAAAACAGAGCACTCACTGTGATGAATGTCTTCTCGCAGCCTGAACAAAGAAAACACAAACCCTGCTCACTGGTGTGACAAAAATCACATAACATAGCTAAACTAGTCACCCCTCCAGGACACTATTCACACTGAAGCAAACAAGAAAGAAAATGAGTCAGAAGCACCTCCAGAAAGTTACAACCACCGTTACAACCATTATTGTAATAGTGGCTAAGAGCAGCCAATAAGCACACGCAGGTCACCTGCTGTGATACGACTTAGATAGGAAGCGAATGTTCAAGGGAAAGTCCTCCAATCACAGCCATGTGCTCTCCGTTTCCACAGCACAGATCTTTCTTACATTTTGTGAACTCAAATGTCAATGCTGTCTGTGTGAGACCAACGAAAATCCAACAAGATATTAGATACTAAGGAACAAGGATTCTGTCTGGGAGGGCCGAACTTGGAAGGGCCATAAACCATTGTTCTATCCGAGACTTTGCCCCTCCACGTGATACTGTGTTCTCCAAAATTACAAATGTCCTCCCTGACATCCTCTGCAGCAGCCCCCGCTGTTACCTCACTTCTCCTTTTCCTTTTGCTTATTTCACCAGGGTTCCCTGCTGTGAAAGGAGGCTACCAGGGTCGTCTTCATTCACATGGCCTTTTCCTTCATTCCCATCTTCAACCCCAGTTGAGCCACCAGAAAAGAGCCTACCTCAGCAATCCCCAGACTTTCCACATCAATAGGTCTCCTTTAACAAAAAGATTCAGTGCTTAGAGTAGAAAATACCAGGTTGCAACATGCTGACCAGGTATCTTTGTGGCAGCTCTTCCCAGAGTCTGTAACATGCTACCATCGTGCCTATACACCACCCGGCAGATACACACTGCACATCAAAGCACTAGCCCCAGGAACCCTACTTACCCTTGCAACACTCAACTGGGAGATGCTCCTCTTCCTAAATGTCCGAAAATCATCCTCTTCCTCCTCTTTGGCATAAAACTGCCCTCCCTTCCCACCCCCTCATTCCCTATTTTGGGCTTTGGTGTATTCACACACTCCAACAGGTAAATCGCTCTGCCTTAGCAAGAACCACCCTCCCTGCAATCAACAGTCAAGCCTTTTGATCCTGCCTCTGCAATCTTTCCTACGTGGAACCCCCTCACCATTCCCACTGCCTCAGCAAACTCAGGTCTAGAACATTTAATGGGGCTTCTTCACTGGTCCCTCTCCTGAACCCACCCATCCTGAACACTACTGATCATCCAACCCAAAACTCCCTGATCTTCCTAGTACTATACTTGGAATAATGCTCTTTGTGCATTTTACTAGGGAGCAGTCTATAAGCCAGATTCATAGAGTACAACTGAAAAACGTTCTGAAACAGTGGTTTAAATCTATATTCTCCACAAAGAGGGATGCACAAGACCGTTCACAAGCATGTGGGAAAAAAAATATCAGAACCTATTAATATATTTTTCATTTCACCCTTTCAAAATCCCTACTATATTTAAGTGTATTTTCTAACAAACACATCACTATGAGAGCACTGCACATATATGATGCATCAATACACACGCAGGGCGCATGCTAGGCACACAGTTGAGGTTCTGTTTTAATGAAGAGGACACGGAAGGTCCCTCGCCCTCTACTGGACCCTCCCACACCCTTCCAACTTCACTCCCCACCTCACACCACCACCACAGCCCGCATTCCCTTCCTTGGCTTTGCTGTGTCACCCACCAACACTGTCTTCCACCCCAGCTCAAGAAAGCCAACTCCTTCCCAGGCAGGAATCTTCCTCCTGTGCCTCCCCAGGCACCTAAATCTGCCTCTCCTAGTGGAGTTCACTGTTTTGGAGCCTGCATTCCCTCCTACTGCAGGCAAGGACAGAAGGGAAAGGACCCTTCACTGGATTTTACCCACATTACTGGGCCTCAGACTCTTCATCTGTAAAATGATAATTTTTAGAACTTCCCAAAACTGTGAAGTCCAAAGAAAATAAAAGCATAAAAGGCCAGAAAACTGCAATGCACCACACACCTGTGACTATCCCCTCAGGGCCTTAGGGTGTTGCATCTGGCCAGATTCATCTGTGCCACCTAAATATCTGATAATTGAATGTCTAACTGATGAGAGACATAAGAAAACAGACACCTGACTCATAAATCAATTCTCTAGGAAGATGCTTTATCACCTTCATTAACCTGAAGCACCTCTAAGAGGGACCTGTTGCCTCCACCGCGGGAAAGGAAGGCTGTAATTCTTAGTGCTACCTTTGTCGAAATCCCCACAGCAATGCAGGGTTGAAGTGTCAAATCGAAATCACCTGAAAAGAACTGGAACACAAACACCAGAGTGCTCCGTTCCCGCCCCTCACTCTTGGCCCACGGAATTTAAATCCTGCTCAACTGAGCAGCCGAAGGCAGGGCGACGCCGCACCCACTCTGGGCGACTGAATTTGGACCTGGGGCCCCGGGAGCCCCCCGAAGCCCGCCCGCAGGCCCGTGGTGCGCGGTTACCGGGAAAGTCACACTTGTAGGGCCGCTCGGGCTCGAAGTGGGTGCGCTGGTGGGAGCTGAGTTTGGCGTGCGTGGGAAAGCGTTCGGAGCACACCTCGCACTTGAACAAGTTCTCCTGCTCGTGGCCCTTCATGTGCGCCTTGAGGTTGTACACGGTGGTAAACTTCTTCCCGCAGCCGCCCACCGGGCAGCCGAAGGGCCGCAGCTTGTCGTGCGACTGCAGGTGCCGCTTGAGCTTGTAGGAGGTAGTGAAGGCCCAGCCGCAGCCGTCCAGGGGGCACTTGAAGGGCCGCCGGCCCTGGCTGCTACCGTGCGTCAGCAGGTGCACCTTGAGCTGGTGCTTCTTGGCGAAGGAGAGCGCGCACTGCGGCTCGGGACAGCGGTAGCCCGGGGCACCAGAGCCGGGGCCCTGGGGGCCGCGGCGGCCCCCGGCCGGGCTCGCGGCCTCCTCGCCCGGCGGCGCGGGCGGGCCCCGGGGAGGCTGGCCGGGCTGCGGCGGCGCGGCGGCCAGCGTGAAGACGCCGTGATCGAAGCGCACCAGCAGGTCCTGGCTGTTGATGGTGACGGTGCCCGCCAGGGCCGCGCCGGACCCGGGGGCGGCGGCTGCGCCGCTGGGGCCCTGCTGGGGGCAAGGGACTGGGCTCGCGCCAGCGCCGGGCCCGACCTCCCGCCGCCCGGGGACCTCGGCCGCGGCGCCGCGCGCCACTTCCAGCAGTACCACGAAAGAGTCGCCACCGTCTTCGGGGGGCGGGGGGCTCGGCCCCGGGGCCGCCGACGCCGCCCGGGCCTCCCCGCGCAGCGGCCCCGGCCCGCCATCTTCGGGGCCCCGCAGCAGTAACAGGCGGCGGCGCGCGGGGCCCGGGCTAGGCGGTGGCCCCGGGCCTCGACGGAGTCGGCCGGGGCCGCCGCCGCCATGTTGGGCTCCGCGCGCGGTCGGGGCTGCGAGCAGCTTCGGAAGGTCCATCTTGGGCCCAGCCGCGGCGTCCCAGCCGCCGCCTCAGAGGAAGCGCGGTCCGCCCCGCCCAGCCGTGCGCGACGCCGTGCGGCCGCCGCGACGGGTCGACGCCAAAGCCCGGCGCGGAGCAAGACCGGACTCCGGCCCGGAGCTGCGCGTGCGCGTGAGCCGAGGGGCGCCGCGCGAGGCTTGCCGGGCTGGGGATGGTCGGCGCCGCCCAGGCGCGGCCCCGCGGGCCCTGCCTGCCGCCGAGCCTGGGGACTTCGGCCGACCCCGACCTCGCCAGCTGCGGCCTGACTCCCTGCATGGGGAACGACGCTCGCCTGACTTAACAATCGTATCTTTCATCTGGGTAGTGGATTAGTAATAGCAGCCAGCTATCTTCACACTCACAAATGTGAGGAAACTGAGGCACAGATAGCTTGAGTCCCTTGCCCGAGGTCACATAGCTGGGAACTGGGAGAGTCAGGGTTCGGGCACCAGGCTGGACTCACTGAACTGCGAACAGCCCAGCTGCCGCTGGCCTTTGGCTCATAGACCTTGCGCGAAGTGCCCCCAGATCCTTCCCCGCCACCCAGCCCCTCCACCGGGACCCCTGCCTACACTCTTCCAATTGCATTTCCTACTAAACTTTGTACTGTCCCACACCGCCTCAGCCTTTACGCGTTGTTGCCTGAACTCCTCCACCCCACCCCCTCAACCCGGATTCAGTCTGGAGTCCCTACACTTGGCTCCACGTCCCTGCCCTACGGACCCAAACTCCTCCTTCACGCCTAGTTTCTTAGGAAAATAACACCGCAGCTGATCCGTAGCCTCCACCACGCCCAACCCCGAATCTAGTCTCAATAGAGCCGACTTTTGTGATCTTCCCAAAGTGCAAATCAGCTGTGCCCCAGTCACTCCATTGCTCTTATTTCCTAGCTGGTCTCCCCCGCATTTCTCACCACTTCACCCCTTACTCTACAATCCCAGGGCTCCCCTATCTCTTTCCATTTCCTCCAGCAAGCCGAACTAGTTCTGCTAGACTGCACAGCTGGTCTCTGATTCCTCTAGGAAGACTGGCCTTCTGATCAGGTACACCCTCACCCAGCCCCTTATTCTCCACCCCACCCTCCGATTTGTTACCTCGTATAGTTCTCAATTGCTGTTGTTTTATTGGCCCCTTTCCTGGATAATTCATTGTCTGTGTACCCCTCTAGAATGTACACTCATTTAGGACAGGAACTGTGTCGGTCTCATTCACAGCTGTATGCTCAGAAGCTAGTAGTGGAGACTCTCAGTAAATATTTATTGATGAATGCCTTATTATTAACAGTTCTTTAAAAATAAGATACATAATATTGAAAAGAATAGGAAACATATATATATATGAAATATGAATTTATGCCCCAAATATATTGGTCCCAGGAAAGAATAATCTTTTCAACAAATGGTCTGGGACAACTGGATATCCACACATGAAAGAATGAATTTGGACCCCTACTTCCCACCAGACACAAAAAGTAACTCAAAATGGATCAAGGACCTAAATGTAAGAAGGAAAACTCTTAAACTATTAGGAGAAAACAGTATATCTGTGTGACCTAGGATTAGGGGATGGTTTCCTAGATATGAAACTAAAAGCACAAGCAGTGAAACAAATTGGGCTTTGCCAAAACTGAAAACTCTCTTAGGTCAAAGAACACCAAAAAGAAAATGAAAAGACAACCCACAGAATGGGAGAAATATTTGCAAATCCTATATCTGCTAAGCAACTACTACCTAGAATATATTTTTAAAAACCCATGACTCAACAGCAAAAACACAAGCCAATTTAAAAACAAAGGACTTGAATAAACACCTCCCCAGAGATGTACAGATGGCCAATAAGCACATGAGGAGATGTTCAACATCATTACTCATTAGGGAAATGCAAATCAAAACCACAAGGAGATAACATTCCTTATCCACTAATATTAGCAATAATTTTTTAAAATGAAAAAGGAGTGTGAGGATGAAGGAAAAACTGTAACCCTCATTTATGCTGGGAATGTAAAACGGTGAGGCCAGTGTTGGCCAGTGTTGGCAGTTCCTCAAAAAGTTAAATATAGAATTTCCATATGACCCAGCAATTCCACTCTTAGGCATATACCCAAGAGAAATGAAAACACATTCACACAAAAACTTGTTTGTGAATGGTCATCATAGCAAAATCAATGCAGAACATTGTTTAGAAGGATCCCACTTGTATAAGGAGGGAAAACTATACCTATGTTCACATGCTTGCACATCCTTTTTATTATGTAGCATTATTCATTATTCATAATGCTACATAATAAAAAGTGGAAACAACCAAGTATCTATCAATAGACAAATGGGTAGACAAAATGCAGCATATCCACACAGTGGAATATTATTGGGCCATAAAATGGAGTGAAGTACTGATAAAGGGTACAACATGAGTGAAACTTGAAAACATGCAAGGGGGAAAAAGCCAGACACAAGACACCACATACTATAGGATTCCACTCATATGTCCAAAAAAGGTAAATCCATAGAGCCAGAGAATAGATTAGTGGTTGCCAGGGGATAGGAGAGGAGGGCAAATTGGAAATAACTGCTAAGAGCTACAGTGTTTCTTTTGGGAGTGATGGAAATGCCCTGGAATTAGACAGTGGTGATGGGTACACAACACAGTTGAATATACTAAAAACCACTGACTTGTACACTTTAAAATAGTGACTTTCATGTTCTGATTGGCTCTGCTAAAAATATATTATTGGGAAAAATCAATGCAGAACATTGTTTAGAAGGATCCCATTTGTATAAGGAGGGAAAATTATACCTATATTCACATGCTTGCACATCCTTAGAAAGTTTCTAGAAAGATACACAAGATACTGCTAGTACTTGTGACTGCTTCTAAAGTGAGGTGGGGAAGGGCATCTTCACTAAATACTTCTCTCCTGTTGGCACTATTTGCTTTTGTTTTAGATCATTAGTGGGATTATTTTTTGTTGTCGTTTTAATTCCAGTGTAATTAACATACAGTGTTATTTTAGTTTCCAGTGCACAACATAGTGAGTGATTCAACAATTCTATACATTACTCAGTGCTCATCACAGTATGTGTACTCTTAATCCCCTTCACTATTTCACCTATTCTCCCCCTCCCAGCTCCCCTCTGGTAACCAACAATTTGTTCTCTGTATTTAAGAGTCTAGTTTCTTGTTCATCTTTTTTTCTTTGTCCATTTGTTTCTTAAATTCCACATATGAGTGAAATCAGATGGTATTTATCTTTCTCTGACTTATTTCACTTAGCATTATACTCTCTAGTTCCATCCAGATCATTGCAAATGGCAAGATTTCATTCTTTTTTACAGCTGAGTAATATTTCATTGTATACATACACCACATCTTCTTTATCCATTCATCTGTCGATGGACACTTGGACTGTTTCCTTATCTTGGCCATTGTAAATAATACTGCTATAAACATAGGGGTGTGTGTATTCCTTTGGATTAGTGTTGTCATGTTCTTTGGGTAAATACCTAGTAGTGCAATTGCTGGGTTATAGGGTAGCGCTATTTTTAACTTTTTGAGGAACCTCCATACTGTTTTCCAGAGTGGCTGCCCCAGCTTGCATTCCAGCAATAGTGCAGAAGGGGTCCCCTTTCTCCGCATCTCTGCCAACGACCTGTTGTTTCCTGTGTTGTTGATTATAGCCATTCTGACAAGTGTGATGTGATATCTCATTATAGTTTTGATTTGCATTTCCCTGACAATGAGTAGTGGTGAGTATTTATTTATGTCTCTGTTAGCCATCTGTACGTCTTCTTTGAAGAAATGTCTGTTCATGTCTTCTGCCCAACTTCTATTGGATTATTTGTTTTTTGGGTGTTGAGTTGTATAAGTTCTTTATATATTGTGTCTACGAACCCTTTATCAGATATGTCATTTGCAAATATCTTCTCCCATTCAATAGGTTGCCTTTTAGTTTTTTTGATTGTTTCCTTGGCTGTGTAGAAGTTTTTTATTTTAATGTAGTCCCAATAGATTAATTTTGCTTTTGTTCCCCTTGCCTCAGGAGACATATCTAGAAAAATGTTGCTATAGTCAATGTCAGAGAAATTATTGTCTGTGCTCTCTTTGAGGATTTTTATGGTTTCAGTCTCACATTTAGATCTTTAATCCATTTGAATTTATTTTTGTGTGTGGTGTAAGAAAGTGGTCCAGTTTCATTCTTTTGCATGTAGCTGTCCAGTTTTCCCAACACCATTTGTTGAAGAGACTGTCTTTTTCCCATTGGATATTCCTGCCTCCTTTGTCAAAGTTAATTGACCATATAATCATAGGTTTATTTCTGGGCTCTCTATTCTGTTCCATTCATTGATCTATGTGTCTATTTTTATGCTAGTACCATACTGTTTTGATGACTACAGCTTTGTAGTCTATCTTGAAATTTAGGATTGTGGTACCTCCAGTTTTGTTCTTCTTTTTCAACATTGCTTTGGCTATTTGAGGTTTTTTTGTGGTTCCATACAAATTATGTTTGTCCTCCCAATCCCTGAGCATGGAATGTTTTTCCATTTCTCTGTGTCATCTTCAATTTCTTTCATCAATGTTTATAGTTTTCAGAGTACAGGTCTTTCACCTCCTTGGTTAAGTTTATTCCCAGGTATTTTGTTATTGTTGGTGCAATTATAAATGGGATTGTTGGCTTAATTTGTCTTTCAGCTAGTTCATTATTAGTGTACAGCAATGCAATGAATTTCTACATATTGAGTTTGTATCCTGTGACTTCACTGAATTCATTTATCAGTTCTAATAGTTTTTCTAGAAGTTTTTTGGGGTTTTCTATACATAATATCCTTTCATCTGCAAACAGTGACAGTTTTACTTCTTCCTTACCAATTTGGATACCTTTTATTTCTTTTTATTGTCTGATTGCTATGGCCAGAATTCCCAGTACTATGTTGAATACAAGTGGTGAGAGTGGACATCCTGGTCTTGTTCCTGACCTTAGGGGAAAAGCTCTTTGTTTTTCCCCATTGAGTATGATGTTTTTCATATAAGGCCTTTATTATGTTGAGGTATGTTCCCTCTAGAGAGAAGGTTAAAGGTTTTTATCATGGATGGACATTGTACTTTGTCAAGTACTTTTTCTGCATCTATTGAAATGATCACATGGTTTTTATCCTTTCTCTTATTCATGTGATGTATCATACTGATTGCTTTGCAAATACTGAATTACCCTTGCATCTCAAGAATAACTCCTACTTGATTGTGGTGAATGATAGTTTTAGGGTATTGTTGGATTCAATTTGCTAATATTTTCTTGAGGATTTTTCTATTTTCATCAGAGATATTGGTAACTACAGAGTTCTCAAGATCATGAGTGTTTTTAAAGTAATTTTTATAATTAATTTTTTCCACTATGGAAAATAGTATGGTGGTTCTTCAAAAACTGAACATAGAATTACCATATGACCCAACAATTCCACTTCTGGGTAGATACTGAAAAGAATTGAAAGCAGGGACTCAGTCAGATATTCACAAAGCCATATACCCAGCAGCATTATTCACAGTAGCCAGAAGGTGGAAGCAATCCAGGTGCCCATAGATGGATAAATAGCTAAACAAAATGTGGTTTATGTATGCAACAGGACATCATTCAGTCCTCAAAAGGAAGGAAATTTTGACGCATGTGACAACATGGATGAAACTTGAGGACATTGTGCTACATGAAATAAGCCAGTCACAAAAATTCTATTTACATGAGGTCCCTAGAGTTGTCAAATTCATAGAGACAGAAAGTAGGATGGTGGTCACAGGGGCTGGGGTGGAGGGAGGGTGAGTCAGGGCTTAACGGATATGGAGTTTCAATCTGGGAAGATGAAAAAGTTCTGGAGACGGATGGTGGGAATGGGTGCACAATGGTGTGAGTGTACTTCATGCTGCTGGACTGCACTCTTAGAAATGGTTAAAGTGGTAAATATTATGTTATGCATATTTTACCACAATAAAAGAAAAATTTTAAATTTTTAATGAAAAACATTTGGTGGGAATATGGGTGAGTTTCATCTTTTGGATTTTTCAGGTTTTAAAAGATACTTTCAGGGGTGCCTGGGTGCCTCACTGGGCTAAGCATCTGCCTTCTGCTCAGGTCATGATCTCAGGGTCCTCGGATGGACCCCTAGATTGGGCTCCCTGCTCAGCGGGGAGTCTGCTTCTCCCTCTCCCTCTGGCCTCTCCCCCCCCCCCACTCCAGCTTACTCTCTCTCTCTTCCAAAAAAATAAAATCTTTTAAAAAAAGATACTTCTGGTATCTTTCATAACACTTTAAAATGGGTGAAATCAACTTTAGTGAACATTTGGCAAGGACTCATCTCACTCTTCCTACTGCCTGAGGTTCTCCATCACTGCAAGTAATAGGGCTTATAGTGAGGAGCAGATCTCATGTGCTGGGCTTGAATAGTTGTTGTTCAGTGGTGTCTCAGTCAGAGAGGATGTCTCCAAGCATGTGTGTGTCAGGAGTGGTTTGGGGCAGCCAGGGAGAAGACATAAGGTGCTTGTCATACTTGTTTGCATCTGGGGAGAAATCCCACCAGCCCAGATGTTGCTGGGTGCCCAGTACTATAGCTGGGGGAAAAAAGGTGCAAGAATACCTGACTCCAGGGGTCCCAAACAGACCAGGTTGGGCCACTCACCGCTGACAAAGTCCAAAGGCACAGTAACGAGCAGTGGTGAAACAAAGGAATTAATTTACTAAGGCACCACCAGGAAGACCGCGGACTAGTGTCTCATAGACTGTCTCCAAAGTTCCGAAAATAGACCCAGTTGATATAAGGAAAATGTGGGGCAAAGGTGGATGGGTACATGCAGGTGGGCCGTGAAGGTTTTATCCTGGGCATGGTCTTTCTGGCTTAGGGCAGTCCTTATTGCTTCAGGGGGTAGTTTCATTCCCATTAGGGGTTGCTTGGCCGCAAGGGTCTTTTGCCTGAATTAAGAAACAAAATGAAAAGAAGAATTTAATCAATTAGAAAGTACTGATTGAGGTCAAAATGGAGGGAGCTGAAGTCCGCTTTGAGCACTCTGATGGCATCCCTGTGGCCTTTGAATTGCCACTGTCCATGTGCAGGGTATCGCAAGTTCTGGAAGGAGTAGGGACGGGCTGCGGTTGGGAGTTCCAACGTGTGTGTTCTTTCCAACACCACTGAGACAGGGAAACTAAAGGGACCCAATGAAAAACTGCTTTTTTCTCCTTTTCTTGCTTCTATTCTTGCTGGGACCTATATGCCTGCCTTACACACACCTCATCGAACAGATAATGTGTGTCCTCCTTGTAAAGGTCAAGGAGTTAATGATCTCTTTGGAGGCTTCCAGCACAACAGGTAGCATCTAAGGAGTGGCCGGTGGTGTCATTATGAATGTTTTCCAAGACCACTGACTCACCAAGACCCCTGGCTCCAGGGCAGAAGTGACTTACGGAGGACACCTAAACACTTGTCTTTGTTCCTGGATGCCTGAGAAGACACGTGTGCTGAACCACAACCCTTAATAAAAACCCCAGACCCCAAGCAAAGATGAGACTCACTCTTTTTTCCTTTCTGAGTCTTCTAGATGCTCTGTCTGTATGCGCTCTCTCGATGTCTGCAATAAACTCTGCTCTCACTTCCTCTCCGCGCATTTGATTTCTATCCAGCATAAAGCCAAGGATCGTCTTGGCTGGTCCTGTAGGAAGCCCTCTGGGTCCTCGGACCTCGCCAGCCTCCATCACCACTAACCAATTAACCCAATTCTGACACTATGTACCTGGAGATTGCCTAGGTAATGGGCTCAGTCCTACAAGACAGCCCCCCGCCCCACACACACATCAGTTTCAAGTCAGCTGTGCTTCTGATTGACCGGCAGTAGATTGGAGGTTCCCATGACCTCCTCCTTGGGTTTGATTCATGTGCTAGAGTGGCTCACAGAACTCAGAGGAACTTTTTTTAAAAAGATTTTATTTATCTATTATCTATTTGAGTGAAAGAGAGAATGAGAGAGAAAGTGAGCACGAGCCAGGGAGGAGCAGAGGCAGAGGGAGAAGCAGACTCCCCACTGAGCAGGGAGCCCGCTGCAGGGTTCAATCCCAGGACCCTGGGATCATGACCTGAGCTGAAGGCAGACATAACCAACTGAGCCACCCAGGCACCCCTCAGAGGGACATTTTACTTACCAGCTTACCAGTTTATTATAAAAGGAGATAACTCAGGAACAGCCAGATAGAAGAGACACATAGGACAAGGTATGGGGAAGGGGCACAGGGCTTCCATGCCCTCTCAACATGCCATTCTCCCCAAATCTCCATGTGTTCCCCACCACGGAAGCTCTCCTAGCCCTGTCCTTTTGCGTTTCTTTGGTGGCTTCAATATTTTTTTTTTTTTTAAGATTTTATTTATTTATTTGACAGAGACAGAGATAGTGAGAGCAGGAACACAAGCAGGGGGAGTGGGAGAGGGAGAAGCAGGCTTCCCCTCGAGGAAGGAGCCCGATGTGGGACTCAATCCCAGGACCCTGGGATCATGACTTGAGCCGAAGGCAGATGCTCAACTAGTGAGCCACCCAGGCGCCCCGCGGCTTCAATATTCAGGCATAACTGATCAAACCATTGGCCACTGATGATTCAACCTCTAGCTCCTCTCCCCTTTCCAGAGGACATGGGGTAGGACTCAAAGTTCCAACCCTCTCATTACTCCTTGGTTCCCCTTGCAACCAGCCATCATCCTTAGGTGTTCTCCGAAAGTCACCTCATTAACATAAACTCAGGTGTACTTGAAAGAAGTTTGTTATGAATATCAGAACACCTTTTTTAAAATGATTTTATTTATTTGAGAGAGAGAGAGGGAGAGAGAATGAGCAGGGGGAAGGACAGGGAGAAGCAGACTCCCCACTGAGCAGGGAGCCCAGTGTGGGGCTTGATCCGAGGACTCTGATCATGATCTGAGCCGAGGGCAGATACTTAAACTGACTGAGCCACCCAGGCGCCCAGAATATCAAAACACCTTGATCACTCTTACCAGTTAGGAAATTCCAAGGGTTTTAAAAGGAGCTCTGTGCCAGAAATGGGAATGAAGACCAAATATATATATTTTTATTATAAATCAAAATATCACAGAGTGAAAGGAAACTTCTCCATCAGGGATTTCTGTGATGTTAATTTTACCCATCAATTTCAGTGGGCCATTTTAAACATTGTTTCTGGGTATGTCCCTGTGGGTGATTCCAGACAGGATTAGCATTTAAATGGGTGGCTCTTCTGCAAGTAGGTAGGCGTCTGCAATCTGTTGAGGTCTCAGTCTGTTGGGGTCTGAACAGAACAAAAGGCAGAGGAAGAGGAATTCCCTGTTTAATATCCCACTGAGCTGAGACACCTCATTTCATCTTGTCCTGCTCTTAGACGGGGATTTACACCATCTCTTCCCTGGTTCTCAGGCCTTCGGACTTGAACTGAATTATGCCCCTGGCCTTCCCAGTCCTCTAGCTTATGGTTCCATGGGGCTGCCATGATATATATAGCAACAACATCTATCTATCTATATATAGACATCTACAGATATCTATATTATATATGTATATATGTCCAGATACATCTCCTACTGGTTCTGTTTATCTAGAGAATGATAACACACAGATATTTGAATCCCAGCAGAGACTACAGGTGACAGAGTGGGAAGCAGGCAGTGTAAGAAACCAGCATCTCAAGCCCAAGAAGGAACAATAGGCACACTTGGCCTCGCCACTGGAGGGCAGTAAGGACTGGTAGGTGATGTAGGAAAGATGTTAGAGTTCAAAGCCGACGGCCAAGAAAGAATTCTTGAGACATTTTTGGTGCAAAAGGTGGTTTTATTAAAGCACGGGGACAGGACCCGTGGGCAGGAAGAGCTGCACCAGGGTGATGAGGAACGGCCTATTATATACTTTCAGTTTGAGAGGGGGTTAGGGATGGCATAGGTCTCTAAGGAATTTGGAAGCAAGGTTTCCAGGCCCTTGAGGGGGCTAGCTATTGTTGGGAAAAGGTCATTTATTACCGTCTAATAAAACCTTAGTCACGAGACCCTTCAGATGGATATCGGTGGGCCATATGCTTGGGGGATGAGTGCCAACAGGTATCTTGGGGGGGTTTAGAGGTAAAGGACGTATCCAAAGGAATTTTTATATGTTAAAGTAGACTTACAGGATCCTGGGGGGGGGGGGGGCAGGGAATCAGGCTAGGATTGTCTTTTGCCCTTAGCCAAGTATTAACATTGAGGCAGCTGAGTCCCTAGAGGCATGTCTCTCTGCCTGTTTCAAGGACTTGTCAATGGGCTATAGGTAGAAAGGAAATTTAGTAATTTTTCTTCTGCCTTTGTTTCCCACATCAGTAGGGCCTGTGGCAAATTGGAAAAAACAAGCCCAGCTCCAAAGAGCCTCCAGCTGATTGCTGATGCAGAGGTGGCAAGGGCACAGTGTCACCTGATCGCTTGGCTTAAGTACACTGAAAATCTGGATATTTAAGTGACATCTCCCAACTTGTAAAAATTGGTGACAAAGTCAAACATTTTTAAAGAGGGCAAACAAAATGCAGCAGCAGGTCAAGTCTGGCCCCCTGCCCTCTTGTAGGAGCCTACTCAAAAACCCGGGGCAACAGAGCTCATCACTTGGCTGAGCCCTCCTGAACTGACCGGGGCTGGCCAGCAAGGAAAGCGTCTGATTCCCAGGGAGCCCCCAGGTTCACAGAGGCCAGAGGCTACCCAGGGAGAGGTCCTGACACATTCACAACATCGAATTTTCAAGGCAACTGAAGCCGATGCCAGTCATGGCCAACTGGTTTCTATTTTAATCATTTTGATGAAAACATTTCTCAGTAGACTACACATCTCTGCTTTCTTAAAAATAAGACTAAACTGCACACAGAATCCCTTTGAAAAATATCCAGTTCCTGTGTCTGCCTGAGACACCACCGAACAAGCCATCCTGATCATCCAGTCCACGCGGCTGTGGTCAGCTGTCCCCACTCCCGCTGAGCCGCATGGGGGCCCCACTCTGGATGTCGGGCATCCCTTCTCCCTGGTGGCAGCAGGCAGCAGGCTGACACGCTGTGGCCCAGGGACATAGCCTCCTTACTGGCATGGCTTGCAGTGGAGCCAAGAGGGGGTCTGAGGCCCTTGTACATGGCTAGTCGCCTGCTGAGCCATGGCCTGAAGCTGGCCATTGAACCCTGCCTGCCTGTCCTTAAGGGAAGGTGCTGGATGGGAAAAGAAGGGCAGTCCTGGTCTCAACATTGACATACTCTCTTTGTTTCTCCGTAGGAACAGGGAATATTCACACAGATACAGGCACCAGGGTGCTTTCGTGGAGACTTGTTGACGGACCATGGGAGGATTTAGCACTGAACTTGCTGCATGCAACAGAAGCCCTACAGGGATGGCTTTAACAGGTGAGGCTGGAGTGGGGCCAGCAGGGCTGGTACAGCAGCTCTGTATGCTGCCAGGAACCCGGGCACCTCTGCCTTTCCATGAGCATCCTCCATGTGCTTCTGTGGCCCTTGTGGTCACAACAGGGTTGCTATGCTTCCAGGCATCACACCTGAGGTCCTGGCAGGGGGAAGGGGTGAGGACAAAAAGCAATCCAGTCCACTTTTATTTAAAAAGCAACAGCTTTCCCAGAGGTCCTACCATGTAGACTTCCACCTCGTCTCACGGCCAGAACTAGGCCAATAGTCACTCTTAATGACAAAGCAATCCTGAAAATCAACTATGGGGTAATGTACATACTACTGTCCAGAAAAATTTGGACTGTGTAAGGGAAAAGGAGGAAATGGCCACTAGGGAGGAGACAAACAGTGTTGAGTGGTTGAAGACACAGACCCCAGCTAGACTGGTCTCCTCTTTGCAGGTGTAAACGGGGGGGAGGGGTGTCAGGTTCTCTGTGGCTCCTTAGACACCCATCCCCCAATTGCTTTCTCAATTCTGTGTGTAGGGTGGGTCATTTGTCAGTGAGCTCCAGGGGCTGAGCTAAGGCTAGGAAATAATGAGAAGGAGGTTCATGGTCAAAGGTGCCCTGCTTTGCACAGTGAGGTCATGGGGAGGGGGGGGGTCCTCTGGCCTGGACAGCCAGCAAGTGTGGTGGGGCCAGCTCGGCCTGACTCCCTGCATGGCCCTGGATGTTTACAGGGAAGGGAGCAGGTCCCAACGTCAGTAAGTGGGGTGGGAAGGGTGGAAGAAGAGGGGCAGGAAATTCATCCCTTCACTTGGCTTTTTATAACCTGGATGAGAATAAAGCAGAACCACAGTCACCCCTTGACTGAGATGCAGGTATTACACTCTGTCATACAGCTTAGAAAACTGAGGTTCAGAGAGGCCAAGGTCCCTGAGGTCCTGGCAGGCAGGCAGGGTTAGGAGAAAGCTAAGGACTCCCGGGGCCCCACATCCACCTATTAATTTAGGAGAAATTTTTATTTTATAAAAGAAACATACCCACACATTGGGACTCCAGAAAGCAAGTTTTGGCCTCTATAATCCTTCTCCAATAAATAAATTAACATAAATTAAACAGATCAAAGTTTTATCAGAGTCTTGGCATTTCATTTCTAAAACCTAATTAATTACAAAGGAAAGGGGAAGTGTTGTCCAATCACTGCGTTGTGCATCTGAAACTACTACTGTAAGATTGTGCATCAACTAGACTTCAATTTCAAACAAAGGAAAGGGGATAGCTCATTGGTTGCTAAAGACAGGGAGGCAGTCCCCCAGGCCCCCATCTCCCAGGCCTGGTCCCACAGCAGGGTGAGGCCATGGTCTGCCCTGGATTAGAGGCAGGAGCTAGAAGTCCCCTCCCCAAAGGGGCTTGTTCTGAGGAAGGCAAAGGGTTTGGCCTGGGTCCCACTGTGTGAACCAAACAAGACAAATGTCCTCGTCACAGCATGCTCTCCTCTGTCATCAGAGGGTACTACCACCTTTGGGGGTCTTTCTTCCCCCTCTCTCCCACCCCCACCCCACTGCTACCTTGTGTCCTCCTCTTGCCTTCGTCTCAGCTCCAGGGGCTAGGTGGTCACAGGGGGAAAGCCAATCATACCCAAAGCCTGCAGCACCCCAGAGGCCAGGGGCAATAGGCAACCGGGAGTTGAGGAGGCAGGAGGGAGCCCTAAAAGTAGGGGAATCCCTAAAAAAAAGGGTGCCTACTTCAAAAGGAAGGCCTGGAAAAGCATGGCCACATTAACTCCCTTTGCCTGGGTGCTTTGCATCTGAGCCTGGGCCATGGGTCCAGCCACTACCAGGATCAGATATCTGGGGGAGGGGTGCGAAAATGCAGCCTCAGGCCCAACAGGGCTCCTGCAGGACACCTGGTTGCAAGCAGGGTTCTGGAGCGGGCCTCCCTCTAAAGGGACTGGGCTGCATTTTCTTGCACTTCATACTGGGCCAGCCATCGGGGGCACCCCTCTTCTCTCCTTTTTTCCCCACAAACTACCGTTGACCCTTTAGGGCAGGACCTTGCCTGCCGCCAACCCACCAACCCATGGCCATCCTGCCCATGACACCTTACATGGCTTCTTTCCTTTCTTCCCTAATCCTTTATTACCCTGTCTTCCTCCCTGGACCCTCAAGCCCAGGGCCTGGCCGTGTTCCTTTGGGCCCATGGCTGGAGGCACTGAGATACAGAAAGTATGTCATGGACAGCTAGACAGGCCAGCAGATGGAAAGATAGCTGGATGCATGGATGGAAGGCAGACAGGAGGCAGAGTGATTGATAAAAACCAGGCCAAAGGAGACTCTGCTCCCTTGGTGGAAGAAAGAATGGCAGGGGCTTTGAAGGGACTGGTTGACGCCCAGTATTCATGGCATGCACAGCCCCCAAAAGTTCCTGGAGTCTACTTTGTGGCGGGCTAGAGGATTTGGCCCTGGACGAGACTTTTGCTGCCCTCCCAGGGTTCCCAGGGGTCACGGACAAAGGGTCCCATCTCTTCTGGCTTGGGCTGGCTCGTTTGTAAACTGCGGATGGTGGTGCCATGCCCTCCAGGGCATTGAGGGCCAAGTGAGGGCTTGTGTGTGAAACTGCTAACCCAGGAGACAAAGGTGTGTAGTGACAGATGCGCTGTGACTGTGAGGGTGAGGACAGGGACCAAGGGGGGATGAGGGAACCAAGGCCGGCTCTTGGGTTCCCCTCATGGCCGCAGGGCCTGCTGGAGCATGTGCTCATCAGCCACCTCATGCGGGAGTGTCACCACCAAGCCCTTGTTGTCCTGCATCGTCTGGCAGATGATCTCGTAGGCCTTCCGGTTCCCAGACCAACAGCGCCGAGCTACCTGCGGCAGGATGGGGAGAGAGCAGGGCAGCTGTTGGTGCCAACACCAGCTTCCCAATAGGGCCTTCTGGACACACTGCCGCTGGGCTGCAAATCCCCGCCCTCGCCCACTTTGGGGCCCCTCTGTGCTGTGTGTGGGGCCAGCAGTCTTGTGTGTCTGCCCCATCCCCACCTCTAGCTCAGACCTCCCACTCTCTTGGCTGGACTATGTATTTAGCCGCCTCTCTGATCTGAAACTGGCCATCCTTCTACCCAGCCTACCCCATGTCCAAGAAAGACCTTGCATTCACGCAGGGGTACCAGGCCAGGTATCCTGGAGCCATCCTCAGGGAATCCACATCCATCTCAGCTCCACCTTAGAATCTCTCTCCAATCGGCTTCGTTCTCTCCACCTCAGTCCTCGGGGCTTCCCCGCCCTCCCTGCTGCCATGCTTGCCTCCCCCGTCCCTCCCCTCACTGCTTTGTGGCCCTCAGGATGAAGACCACCCCCTCTACTGGTTAGCACCCCTCCAGGAACCCCTCCACCCCACTCTTACGCTCACCCCCTCACCTGACATCCAGCTGTCTGGGCCCCTGCACGCAGAACCCCTCCACTTCCCCCTCACACCTGCCAGCATGCATCCTCCCCATGACCACCTGGCCCCCTGTTTGTGCTCACCACCCCTTCTCTTGGCCTGTGATGTGGTCACGGGGCAGGAGGGCACCCCCCGCCCCTGCAGGGCCACACATGCATGTGCACAGCCAGAGAGGGTGAGAGCTGCTCGGCCTGACAGACCTGCCCCCTCTGAGAGGCTGGAAAGAAAGGAGGTCGTCAGCACTAACAGTGGGGTACTCTCACTGGGAGGGAAGGGCTGGGGGCCCCTATGGGGATCGAGGCTGGACTGGAGGGGTAGGGCCAGAGGCAGGAAGAGACAAAAGAGACTCAGAAACAGCCCCAAAAGATGCAAGGAGAGACCCAGCAACAGTGGGAGAGGAGACACCAGTAAGCAAGAGCGGCGGGACTGTTCCCTGGGGAAGAAGGGAGAAGAACACTCTCTCGGGTCTGCAATCTGGAGAGGCAGAACCCCCATTGGAGAGAAGGCCCGTGGAAAGGCCTGGATGTGACTTACTCCGTTGGAGACATCCCAGCTGAGCATCATCTTGGCCTTCTGCTCAGCCTCCTGGGTCCCGTCCAGCACAAGGCCAAATCCTCCATTGATGACCTCACCCCTGCAAGAGGCAAAGAGGATTCTAGGCCACTCTCCAGGCCTGCCCCTGCCTGGAGCAGACAGAAGCGCACGCACATTTGGGGAACCCTTTGGAAGCACTGGCTCAAGGAGACAGTGTGGCTGGCTCCTGCGGCCTGGAGTCTGCACCCTCTCCCCAGCCTAGGGGATGCAGGAGTCACTGGGCTCTGCACTGCCCACTTGCACCTCCGTGCTTTACCCCGTGCACTCCACACCCACCTTCAAGACTCTTGACCATGTCACCTCCCACAGGTGACCTCCTTCTCTGTGGTTCTGAGTGCATCTCATAAAGGCCTGCTTCCTTGGGGGGCTCTTATGATGCTCAATTCAACTGTCATTCTTCCTGATTTCTCTTTATGCTCTTACTTTTCTTTACCTCTTCTTTCAGCTTGCTTTAGGTGTATTTTGAGGTCCTGATAACTTGATTTGAAGGCTGAGTTCTTTATTTTCTGTATTTCTTATTTTCTAATGACCAGATTTCTCTGAGCACTGTTTGGACTACCTCCCCTCACAGACGTGATACGTTCATGTGTTCATTCATTTCTTCAGTAGGTGTCGTGGGAATCTTAGTGAAGCATGTTAATGCTATCCGACTTTCCACATGTTTGCCCTGTGGTTCTGTGCCATCAGCTAGGAGCACCCTATCCTTCTTGGCACCCCTGGATCTCCATCCTCACCCTTAGCATCATGATCAAGGCCTGGCTGCCCTTCCTGCTATTAGCATCACTATACCCCTCATACCCCCTTCTGTTACACACATAGGAAATGCCCTCCCTCTTGCTGGCACTTGCCAGGGCCTTACTGCCAAACACGAACCTGGCAATACAGCCTCCAACCTTTCAGTTCCCGCTTCCAGCGAATTTGCTCTTCTTCCTTCTTGCACCCAAAATGTGCACCTAGCTTCTCTAGTCTCAGATCCTTCAGGCCTTACCTGCTTCTCTGCCCCGTTTGGGCTCTACTGACAATTTCAGCCAGTTCCCACCAAGAAGGTGAGGAGCCCTCTGTTGCAGGAGCCAGCTGAGCTCCCCACTCCCAGCGTGGAAGTCGAGCACCTCTGTGAGTGGGCAACTGCCCCTGCCCTCAGCCTGTGTCCCCGAGCTGGGCAGCCCTGTGCCTGTCAGTGGGCTCCCATCATATCTCCCACCAGCCTCCGGGTGGATTCAAGGTCATCATCAGTCACCTGTCGGGGGCTGATGTTGGGTGACAGAGGGGAAAGCAGATGCCAGCCAGTGTCGCCAAGCAAGGACTTCAGCGTGTCCTTTGACCAGAGAGGGCTTTTGGAGATGAGAACTTGATCTTCTGTTTTGGGAGCCTGAAGCCCAGACTGCTAGAGAGCAAAGCTGCTCAGCTCCATGTGACCTCAGCAAACCCTGCCCACTGAGGCAACCTCAGCACACTGAGCCCAGGAAGATGAGACAATAAAGGCAGCACCACGATCAGCAGAGCACGGGGGGTTGCTCACAAATGGAGTTGGGACAACTAACTGTCCCTTTGAGAAAAACAGAAAAATAGAGCTCTATGCCACATAAAGAAAAACTGGTGCCAGATGTACTAAAGAAGGAAAAATTCAAAATTATATGATAAATAAAGTTTAGGAGCATGTCTTTTCTTAACTTGGGAAGGAGGAGGAATGTCTTTTAAAGCAACGTTTAAAAAATGAAGGGCCCTTGAATCACCTGGGTGGCTTAGTCGGTTAAGC
Source organism: Mirounga leonina (assembly GCF_011800145.1). Taxonomy (NCBI): domain Eukaryota; kingdom Metazoa; phylum Chordata; class Mammalia; order Carnivora; family Phocidae; genus Mirounga; species Mirounga leonina. The sequence continues at coordinate 589,124 of NW_023270855.1, forward strand.
ATCCGACTCTTGATACTGGCTCAGGTCATGGTCTCAGGGCTGTGAGACCCCACATCATCCATGCTGAGCAGGGAGTCTGCTTGGGATTCTGGGATTCTCTCCCATTTCCTTTTCGCTCTCCTACCCACTCTGTCCCTTTCCCCTCTCCCTGCTCACATGTACGCTCTCTCTCTCTCTCTAAAATAAATAAAATCTTTTAAAAAAATGAAGAGCCAGAATAGAAAAGTTACTGGGTAAAGATAAAGCTCCCTGTGAGGAGAGGAGGCCTGCACAGGGGACTCTTCCAGAAAGCCTGGCTGCAGAGAAGGTGGTTAGCTCACAGCCCCTAACAATAACTCCTTAGGGTCCTTCTTGGGGCAGAGGCTAAGCACTACCATGGCGAGGGCCTGCCCATTTCTGCCCACCCAAAGTAGGTCCTTCAATGGCCTTGGCCCCAGAACCCCAGCCCCCTCAGGCGGCAAGACTGGCGGGTGTGCATGGAGACTGAGGGTGCCCCCCTTCCTTTCTCAGGTGGTCTTTCCAGTAAGCCTTTTACACACTCTACCTCCGCCCCAGCTTCTGCCTCCTGGAAAACCCAGCCAGCACAGATACAATACACGACATTCAAACACAAGGGATGTGCACCCAAGACATGCATCTAATGTCTAGAATGGATTAAGAACACCCAACCAATAAGAAAAATCACACAACTCAAAACAAAAAATTGGAAGCAAGCAAGTCAAATCAAAACAACAAGGATTTGTCACTTCTTGCTCACCAGTCTGGCAAATCCCATGTGGTAACACCCAGGGTGCTGAGGTTATGCAAACTGGAATTTTTATATAGGGAAATGTGACCACAGCTACCAAAGTTTAAAACACCCAGTTTTCACCTGCAGTCCCAAACCGCGTGCACTTGATAAAGGCTAACATTTATGGGAGGCGTGCCACGTCCAGGCCCTGCCCTGGCCCCCTTACAGGTAGTTCGCGGAGTAAGGTTAGCGCATGCATTCGGGCCAGGCCTCCTGCAAAAGTAGCTCGTTTTAAAACCTGGGCAAAGTTATTTCTCCACCTGGGTAGCACCTATTTCTTACAGGGGACTGTTGCAGCGATCAGATGAGCTAGCATGTCAATCTAGAAGGCCTTGTACATGTTGTACACAGTACTATGAGCATTAGCCATTCACTATTTAATGTTCATAGCAATTGCTATTATGATGCGCATTTTGTCAATGAGAAACGAAGCTCAACAAGCTTAACTTGTGCAGAGAAATCAACTTCAGAATCCATGCTCTCAATTGTGCCATGAACTATACATCGAAGATACCCCCCACTGCACTGGAGATTTACGCACACAGAGGGCGAGAACCTTGCAAGCCTTGGTACTCAGAGCGGTCCTCGGGCCTGCAGAAGTGGCATCACCTGAAAGCCAGATGTGCAACTGCTTTATAGGCTGGCAGTGAAGATTCGATAGTGAATGGCTAATGGCCACACCCTCCCTATAAGGACAGGAGACGAGACCTGTGTTTACTGAGCAGACCAACCAGCCTAAAACCAGAGACTGACCACTGACCTCTCCTGCTTTGCAGCCTACGGTCCAAAGGTCCCTGTGCACACTGGGCTGTGGGTGCCCTCTCGAAACACAAGCAGACAGCAAGGACCACTGGACAGACAGCATGAACACAGACTCCAAGCAAGCAACCAGAAAGAGGGGCTCCAAGGAGACAGAGGAAGAGGAAGATGACACACAGATGATGCAGATTGTCTTGGAAATGGAAGTGCTCCAGAACAGGGAGACAGTAGATGATATAAAAACTGAAAGCAGGGGTGCCTGGGTGGCTCATATGGTTGAGCGTCTGCCTTCAGCTCAGGTCATGGTCTCAGGGTCCTGGGATCGAGTCCTACGTCGTCAGGCTCCCTGCTCAGCGGGGAGCCTTCTTCTCCTGCTCCCCCTGCCCCTCCCCACTGCTCCTGCTTGCGCACTCTCTCTCTCTGTCAAATAAATAAATAAACAAATAAATACTGAGAGCATATCACGAAATAGCAGAAGGAGCTTATAACTTAGAAATGGGTTTGTGTAGAACAAAGAAAAAAATTAACTGACGAGTTGAAAGTGATTTCCTCCTGGAGCAGGAATGGTTGAGGTACAGATTTTTTTCCCTGCTGATTTTGCAGTAAGCCTTTCGGGAGCATCTGATGGATTAAATTATGTGGGTGTATGCAGTCCTGTCTGCAAAGCCTCGGGGGCAGCCGGAGGGTGGGAGCAACTTGGGAATTGGCAGGGAGCATTCCCTCTCTTGGGAGCTCCCCCTGCAGGGGGTCCTGCCATGAGACCCTCATGTCATGGATGCTTTCTTAGGCCAGTTCTGCTCTGATCCCTCCTGCCCCCTGTGGCTCAGTTGGCAATGACAGGTGGATCCTGGGAGGTGACAGATCTGGGTTCAGATCCTGACTCCACCACCAGCTCATGTTACTCAACCTCATTCTCTTCACCTCCAGCACCAATTCAGCAAATCCAGTGACAAAATGCGAGGTACCTCACAACCAGGCACTCTCCGTTCTGGTTTTCTCTAGCCTGTGTATTGGAAAAAACACATACTCCCGTCACATTTTCCATTAATTAGAGCCGCCTGACTGCGCTACAGCTTGGAATTCTGGCCTCGAAGCCAGCCGATCGGAATGCTCTGGGAAGCTCCAGTGCTGAAGGACTTGGCTGTGGAGGGTAAGGCCAGGCTCAGTCTGGCCAGAACGGGCTCAGAGGTCAGTTCAGAGATGGCCGGCCAGAAAGCTGCCTTCCTCTTTGAAGCGGCAGCGCCCCCTGCTGCCCCGGAGAGCCAGGAGTCCAACTTGGCGGGAGAGCCCAGACCTGAGAGCTTCCCAGGTCTGGGAAGAGGGGACAGCTGGACAGCTGCAGCTCATTAACCTCCTGGTGCCTCAGTTTCCTCATCTGTAAAATGTATTTGCTTCTACGATTAGGTGAGAGCGTAGATCCAAAGAGTTTAGTAAATGCTTGCCACACCATCCATGTACAATAAATATTAGTTGTTCATTATTCTTTGTGGATTTGATATTGTGATTTATAATAAAAGATATATATTTGGTCTTAGTCCCATTTCTGGCACAGAGCTCTTAAAATACTTGGAATTTTGTAAGCACTGAGAGCAGGTAAAGTGTCTTTTGTTATGTGAATGAGGTGACTTTTGGATCACATCTAAGGAATGGGGGCAGGGGTGCTAGTTTCCAGTGGAACCAACCATACTGCTACAGGATTGGAACTTTCAGTCCCACCTCCCAGACTTCCAGTGAGGGGAAAGGGGCTGGAGGTTGAATCTGGAGTCAATGATTTAGTCAATCATGCCTAAATAATGAAGCCTCCATTAATACCTAAAAGGACAGGTTTGGAGAGGTTCTAGGCTGGGAACCAGAACACTTGCATGTGCCACAGTGCCAGGCCCCAAACTCTGCAAGGACAGAAGCTCTTCTGTTTGGGACCTCTCCCTATGTACCTCTTCATCTGGCTATTCACTTGTACCCTTTGATATCCTTTGTAATAAACTGGTTTCCTGAGTTCTGTGAGCTGCTCGAGCGCATTAATGGAACCCAGGGAGGCTACTGTGGGAACCTCTGATTTGTAGCCCGTCAGTCAGATGCACAGGTGACAACCTAGACTTACAATCGGCATCTGAGGTGGTGGCATCCTTGTGGGATCCTTACCCTGTGGGATCTGGTTCTGTCTCTGAGCAGATGGTGTCAGAATTGAGTTGAATTGTGGACACCCAGGGGGTGTTGGAGAACTGCCCAGTGGTGTGGGAAAGCCCCCACATGCTAGAATTAGGGTGCAGAATTATAGCAGACCTCTTCATGATGGAACTGCCACTGTCAGCTGGAATAAGATCCTTCTACAAACCCCAATTTCCTCATGGCACAGACTGGGAAGAGGCCTGGCAGGGCAGAGCTGTGAGCCGGGGACCCAGGAGAGCCCAGAATCCAGGTCTCCCGCCTCCCAGCCCAGCTGCCCAGGGCACATCAGTGGAGAAGGCCCGGGCCAGGACAGCACTGAGAATTCCTGAGAAAACATCTGTGAAAACAAAGGGGAAACCGACACGATAAGTGTAGGGATGGTTTTTACAGCTTTTGTGTCCAGTGCGACAGGTGAGACGCTGAAAGGTAGAGTGGCTCGGCCATGTCCTGTGATTTCCTGTTCACATGAGGAACACATCACAGCAACCTTGTCAGCAGAGCGAGCTCAGGGGAGGCAGGGCCCAGGACCCTCAAGGGAATTCCCGAGACCTCTACACCAGCCCAAACCCACAGCACCCAGTTCTCCCAAAACCTTACCAGCCAACACCCCCACCATTGTGAAGAGCGACCCAGGTGGCACCTCGAAAGGCATCTCCCACGAAGTTCTGCACAGCCATGTCTGCGGAAACAGAGACCACCGCCCATCATTCCCTGAATGAGGCGGGCTGGGGGGCCAGGTCAGGCTCTGAACAGGGCGACAATGGGCTGAGTGGGGCCTGAAGGACAGATAGGGAACTAGGCACAGACTCTAGAAACAGCAATAATTTATGTTTGCAGAGCCACAAAAAGCTGGAGTACTGACAAGTGCTCAAGTACCCACTGTTATCCTTCTGTATAGTTATGCTCTCCAGCACTGAATGCCAGATATAGTGCCCCAGAAGCAGAAAGAACAAAAGAATTAAAGGGTGGTGGTACTGATTTTAGTTCATGGATGCAGAGAGCCAAAGAGAGTCACTCCCCCCGCTTAAAACAAAACAACAACAAAAAATAAGGGTGGAGGACAACTACAAATTAATGACTGTCCTTGACCCCATCAGAGAACTGAGGTCCCAGGGCAACTAACTAATTACAGTCTGGGGAGAGAGAGGCCTTTGCACAGAGAAACAGAACCCAGGCTGGTCACCTAACGTGTGTCTAACAAATTGCTAAAGGACAAGCATGAGCTTGCCTGAGACCTTGAGGTCTCTGGGACACAAATATAAGGGGGTGTGCATGTCCTTGCAGGCTCTTCCTCCAAAAATCTGGCTGGGTGCTCCCAGAGAAGATCGGGGAGAATCCTAACAACACCCTCTTCCTTATACTGGGCTGTGAAATGCAAGAAGTGCAGCTCTAGAGCATGAGAAAGGGTGGGAAACTCTAGGGCCTCCTGAGATGCCACGGCCCAGCCATGGCTTGGCTTTCACTCACCAAATCTGATTTCAGACTTCCGACCTTCAGAACTGTGAGAGAATACATTTGTGTTGTTTTAAGCCATTAAGTTTGTGGCATCTTGTTAGAGTGGCCATAGATATGAATATAAACTATATTAATATCAGAATTTCAGAGCAAGGAATATTATGATGGACAAAGAAGAACATTACATAATGATAAAGATGTCAGTTCTCCAAGAAGACATCAGAAACTGAAATGAGTGTGCACCTAACAGCATAGGTTTAAAATACTTGGAGCAAAGATGGTTAAGACTTGAAAGGAGAAACAGACAAATCCGCAAGCACAGGTGGAGACTTCACCACTCTCTCTCAGTAATTTACAGAAAATTAGGCAGAAAATCAGTAAGGATCCAGATGACCAGAACAGCATTATCAACCAACCTGACCTAACTGATATCTGTAGAACCCACCAAATAACAGCAGAACATATGTTCTTCTCAAGTGCACCAAGATAGGCCATTTTCTGGCCACCAAACAACCCTTAACAAATTTAAAAGGACAGAACAAATATAAAGTATGTTCTCAGACTATAATGGAAGTCAGTATATATAATGAATATAGTATATATAATGAATTCATTATATATATATATAGCATATATAATAAAGTCAGTAACAAAGGTATCTGAAAAGTCTCCTAAAACTTGGAAATTTAAAAAGATACTTCTAGGGGAGCCAGGGTGACTCAGTCAGTGAAGCGTCCTACTAGGCTCAGGTCATGATCTCAGGGTCATGAGATTGAGCCCTGTTTTGAGCTCTGCACTGAGCATGGAGCCTGCTTAAGATTCTCTCTCTCTCTCTCTCTCTCTGTCCTTCTCCCCCACTTGCACACTGTCTCTCTAAAAAATGTTTAATTAATTAAAAAAGATACTTCAAGTAACCAATGGATCCAAGAGGAAGTTTTATGGGAAATTAACAAATATTTTGAACTGAATGAAAATGAAAATATATAAAAATTTGCAGGATGCAGCTACAGCAGTGTTTAGAAGGAAATTTAGAGCATTAAATACCTCTATTAGAAAAAAAAAAAAGGTTTCAAATCAGTAACCTCAGTTTCTGCCTTATGAAGCCAGAGAAAGAAGAGCAAGTTAAACACAAAGCCAGTAGAAGGAAGGACATACTAAAGATTAGAGCTTTAGTATGACTTTGGGGGGCGCCTGGGTGGCTCAGTCATTAAGTGGCTGCCTTCAGCTCAGGTCATGATCTTGGGGTCCGGGGATCGAGCCCCATCATCGGGCTCCCTGCTCAGCGGGAAGCCTGCTTCTCCCTCTCCCACTCCCCCTGCTTGTGTTCCTTCTCTCTCTGTGTCTCTCTCTGTCAAATAAATAAAATCTTAAAAAAAAAAAAAAAAGAAATCAATGACCTTGGAAGCAGAAAAGCAATAGAAAAAAATGAATAAAACTAGAAGTTTCTTTTTTTGGGGTGATCAATAAAGTTGATAAATTTCTAAGCAGACTGATCAAGAAGAAAGAAAGAAGACACAAATGACCAATATCGGGAATGACAGAGGAGACATCACAACTGACCCCACAGACATTAAAAAGATAAAGGAATACAACTCTATACCTATAAATTTGATAACTTACATGAAATATATCAACTCCTTCAAAAAAGTGATACAGATGGGGTTCCTGAGTGTCCACCTCCTTTGCTTGGCATCCCATCCATAATGGAAGGAGCCCCCAAGTGCTGGGAATGAGCAAGCTATGCCAGGACTAGAACCCACCAGCCTCTGTGATGATTAGGATTGTAGTGGGTTTAGAAGCAGAACAGTCGCAGCAGCTGCAGCAGATAACCTTCATTGAACGCTGGCTGCAAGACACTGACCTAATGCTGCACACATATTAATTCATCTCATTCTTCACAACAACACTCTGAAGTAGGTACTATTGTTATTTCCATTTTACAGATGAGGAAATTGAGGTTCAGAGATTTTAAATGCCTTGCTGAAGGCCACCTAGCAAGTGACAGGGTCAGGTGCACAACTGAGATTAGGGCATCCAACTGTCCCATTTTGCCTGACACTAGCTCAGGTTAAAACCAGAAATCCCAGATCCCAGAAACCCCGGTGTGCTGGGCTGGTCACCCTATGCCAAGTCTCTCAGATGCCAGAACATTTTTTGCAGCATTATGATTGACTGAATGAATCAATTGATTTTTAAACAAAATTAAATCCAACATTAAAAAGATTTTTAAAAAATTTTGTCTTCCTCACCTGCACAGAAAGCAGAGCCATCATAAATGTTAGAGGTCTCCCTAAAGGGGCTGTCTGTGCCACTCACATCATGGTGGTCTCGGCTCAGGACCACCGGTGCCTGCAGCAGGGAAGGATATGAGATGTCAGCTAACAGTGTCTACCATAGCTGCCTGGCACACACCAGAAGCCCTTTGGATCGCTCCCCCTGGGAATAGACCTTCTTCAACAAGAGGAAGCATAGATGTTTCTGATGGCTTTTCCTGTAGCTACTAATGGATTCCACAGATTGGGTGCTTTCTACATGCACAGGCCCCCCAGGTGCTATGCCTGTGTAGGCTCACTGGGCAGTCTCAGCGACTCTATCCAGATAGGTATGCCTGTTACCATGCCTGTTTTATAGACAGGAAAACTGAGGTCCAGCGAGGAGAAGAAACTTGCCCAATGCCATAGAGCTGGTAAGTGGACAGGCTGGGATTTAAATCCACACACAGTATACTAGAGTCTGGGCTTTCTCCTGAGCCTGTGCTCTATCGAAAGAGGCAGACAGATAGCCCAGGGGTGCCGGGTGGACGATTCCTCTCTGGGCCTTGGTTTTCTGGACAAGGAAATCACTAGGATCCTTTCTGTGCTGCCATTCTCTGTGAGAACAGAGACTTTTCACGTGGTGAAAGCACAGGGGGTTTGATTTTTCAAATGCATGTGTTGGCAACTCTTCCTGTTTCCCAAAGATTTCAGGCTGCTTGGGGGTCTGTGACGTGCTGCCAGGCAGCTCTGCAGCTCTCCGCCCCAATGACAGAATACACTGCAGCCCTGGGGAAGGCTGAGTGGGGCCGTGGCTAAGGACAGGTCAACCAGGCTCCTTTGTGCCAGGCACAGTGTGGTTCCATTATAAAAAACAAGTTCTAACTGGAACAATTACATGGTAGACGTGAAGGGGCTGGGGCAACGGGGAATGTTGCATGACCACAAGCATGAGGTGAGAGCTAGTCTGGCCCAGCTGCACCTTCCTCTTGGCTGTCCTCAGGGGGAGGAAGGCAGTGCAGCCCAGCTGCAACAGGCAAGCTCTTCCCACACCAAAACTGGGAAGTTTCTTGAGTGTCTCACAAAGGAACTATGGCTGGCCCCAAGAGTGTTGGTCTTCCCAGCCCTCCCCAGTGGTCATAGGATTTCACGGGCTCCCTGCGTAAGAGGAGGTATCTTGCTGAAAGCGGAACTCCCCATTGCTCTGAATTAAGAAACCCTTCTCTCCTTTCCTTGAACAGGCCAAGCTTGCTTTTCACATTTGCTCTGAACTGCCAACCCCCAGGGATTCTAGCACCTTCCAGATATTCAGGTCTCAGTTCTACATCAGCACTCAGAAGGCCTGTTCTCACCACTCTGTCTAAAGTCACCACTCATTCCCACCCCTCACCCCATCACCCCCATTCATTTTCTTCTCATGTTCATCACCATCTGAAGTTCCCTCTGAATTTATGCCTTTATCCTACATCATCAGTTTCCCTTCCCCAGTGCGTGGATGAGGTTGGGACCCTGTCTATTTGGCTCTCTGCCAGGTGGTCCCCAGTCCTTTAGAATGAGCCTGGCATGGAGGAGGTGCTCAATCACGCGTGTGGAATGAATGAATAAGACGTCCAGCTCTCCATGCCAACCGGCCGATGGCAGCCTGGACGTGAGTGCACCTAGAGAGACGTCCTGCCGGAGCTGCCCCAAGCCTCCTCCTGAGCACGCTAGCAGGGTGCTCTGGCAGCGCTCCCTGAGATGGGCTGGGGCTGCTGTCCTTGCCACCATCAAAACCTTGCCACGCGGTGGGTGCACCGGGACAGGCATCACGTTCATCCAACCTGATTTCCCTTTCATATCTGATCATTAATACTGGCACTCCCAAACACAGGATGCCAGCAAGAACTCTGCGCATGAGCCTATGGAACAGGAGCAAGACGGCCCTCCAAATGAGTGTGCCCAGAGCTCCATGTCTTCCATGGTGGGCCGGCTGACTAGGAGGAAAATGGGGGGAAGCCAGGGAAGTTTGTCATGGTTTATAAAAAGATAATTTTTTAAAAAAAGAAGATAATTCAAGAAAGATGACTCACTTGATCCTCACACCTAGGCTTTGAGGTTAACATTAGTCTCTTTTCACAGAAGATGGAACCTGAGGCTCAGAGAGGGCACCTGACTCGCCCAAGGTCACACAGCAGGGAACATGTCAGAGGCTGGGTTTGAGGACAGGCCTCATCACTCCTGGTCCCCAGTTATCTGCCACCCACATGACACAAACATAGACCCCGGGGCCTCAGGGCCATGCCGGCACTGATTGGAAGGAAACTAGGGGAGGCCTCCTGCCTGCAGCACAGGATGCATCACCTTGATCTTCCCATGGGCGATGGCTTGGTTGAAAGCCACAGCGATGGCCACACGGCCTTTCTGGTCTGAGTACAGGATCCTCGCCTGGGACCCCACCACCTGGGGGGAAAAGGGAGAGAAAAGGAACCTTGGTGACCTAGTGATACGCAGGGGGAGACTTGGGTGACAGGTCTGCCAGCAGCCAGATAGTCCCCTCGAGGGAGGTCGTGGAGGACCCCAAGGTGTGTGGTAGCTCTACAGTCTGCAGGCCTGAGGTGGGCCCTCATGTCCAGCCCCCAGGCCACCACGCCAACCACCTGCATGTCTGCATGCAGTCGAGGCCCCCAGACGTCCCTCAGTGATCCAACACCTCAAGGCTTAACCCCAGGAGGGGTCTCCAAGACCCTGACCCGCCCATCTCTAGGGATGTTAACTATTAGGAGCATACCCCTGCTTGAGTCCTTTCAATAAAAATAGTATTAATGCCGCCTAATGCAATTTTGGATTGTGCCTGGCGTAGCCGCAAGTACTCTGCATAACATCGCTCACTGGTGAGTTAATGAGGAAGGTGCTATTATTCTCATCCTAGGCTCCACTTTACAGATGAGAAAACCGGGGTGCAGAGGCTGAGCCACCTGCCACGACCACCTGGGCAGTAGGCAGCACGGCCGAGCGCCTGTGAACAGAAACACCAGGAGCAGCCCCTCTGGAGTAAGACAAGTGCTACCAGGAAACAGAAACTGCAGCAAGTAAAAAGGAATCCCTGTCTGGCACAATGGTTCTCAGCCAGGATGACATGGGGTAATGCCTGGAGACACGTTTGGGTGCTGCCAGCATGGGAGGAGTGCTGCTAAACATCCCACAATGGCCCCCCACAACAGAAACTTATCTGGCCCCCAGATATTCGCACAGAAATTTGCACCCCCATGTTCACAGCAGCATTACTCACAATAGCTAAAATGTGGAAGCACCCCAGGTATCCATTGACGGATGAACGGATAAGCAAAATAGATATATTCTATGCAGACAATGGAATATTATTCAGCCTTGAAAGGGAAGGGAATTCTGACACACGCTACAGCGTGGATGAATCTTGAGGACATCATGGTGAGTGAAAGAAGCCAGTCCCAGAAGGACAAATACTGCATGATCCCACTACATGAGGTCCCTAGAGCCATCAATTACACAGAGACAGAAAGCAGCATGGTGGCTGCCAGGGGCTGGGGGAGAGGAATGAGGAGTTCGTGTTTTAATGGGGACAGTTTCAGCTTGGGAAGACGAAGAAGTCTGGAGACAGATGGTGGTGACAGTTGCACGCAATGTAAGTGTGCTTAAAGCCACTGAGCTGTACCTTAAAAATGGTTAAAATGGAAAATTTTATGGTAATATATATGTTGCCATAGTTGAAAAAAAAAATGATTTGGCCCCAAATATTAGTAGTGCCAAGGCTGAGAAACCCTGGATTCTCCAAAGAGGATGTAGGTTTTCCCTCAGCTGCCCGGCCCCTCGTCCTGGAATGGGGTGGAAGGTTCAGGAGCGGGTGATGGAGCTAGCCGCACCCGTGATCGTGAGCCTGAAAAGAGAGCTCTTCTGGGCCACGGCGCCGGCCAGCATGGTGAGGGGAGCCGCTTCTTCCTTGCACATGACTTGCTAACCCACAGCCTGACTCTACTCCCACCAGCTGCCTCAAAGCCCTGTGGGAAGGACTAGAGTTGAAGTCAGCACTGCAGAGATTTTCAGATGTCTTGGATCCAGAAAAAGAAAATCGAGGAGGAACTGGTATCAGATTGCCAGCTCCATCAAGAGTATACCTTACACTCAATTAAAATGTTTAAAAATCCCGGGGCGCCTGGGTGGCTCAGTCGTTAAGCGCCTGCCTTCGGCTCAGGTCATGGTCCCAGCGTCCTGGGATCAAGCCCCGCATCAGGCTCTCTGCTCCACGGGAAAGCCTGCTTCTCCCTCTCCCACTCCCCCTGCTTGTTTCCTCTCTCGCTGTGTCTCTCTCTCTGTCAAATAAATAAATAAAATCTTTAAAAAAAAATGTTTAAAAAGCATGGGCTTCTGCGACCATCATCTTTCCCAAGGCAAAGAGCAACGTGAAACAAGTACGGAGAACACAACTTCCAGAAAACTTCAACTCAGACACAGAAGAGACAGTCCTGCTTCTCCGTTACCCTTGCAGCAGCGTCCAGAGTGCCACTCCCCACGCCCCTGACCTCTCATCCTCCCGCCAGCCCCTTCCTGCTTGGTGGGAGCCCTTCCCTCGAGGCTGGGTCCTTCTCTTCTCCAGGCCACCTCTGGACTGGCCCCACACATTTCCGCTCCTGCCCAACCTCCCTGTGGCCCAGATCCTCAAGTCCAACAGTCCGGAGGTCCTCTCAAATTCCGAGCGGTCCCAGAGACTGCTGTTGGCACAGGGCTTGTGACGGAAACACACGTGCAAACCACTGGCCCAGGAGGAGTTTGGGTGGGTGGTGTTGGGCCACCGAAGCCCAGGATGCAGGCGTGGTGCTCAAGGGAGTCCCCCTCTGGCCCTAGGACCCCCAGGCCAGGGACGGACGTGTGTCCACCAGGCAGTGTCTGGCCACTGAGGTCTGTGGCCAAAGGCGTGCAAGCCAAATGCCCATGTTTCGTTTGTCCTTGGTACACCAAGCCGGCTGCCGCCTCAGGACCTGTGCTTTGGCTGATCCTCCGCCTCCCCTGACTGTCACATGGCCGCTCCCCCACCCCCAAAGCCCTAGTGCACATGAGCACACCCCCAGATGTGAGGCAGCAGCATGCCCCTCTGCTCAGCCCTGGCCCCGGCCGTGCCTCATGCACAGGCTGTCCCAGAGGGCCTGCTCCAAGCCTGCGCGCCACCACAGCTTGGGCGTGCGGACCGCCCGCAGCATCTCCGCTGTGCGGATGACACGGGAGGCTCAGAGAGGCTGCGCCACTCGCCCCAGGTCACACGGCTGGGAAGCCAGGAGGACTGACTCTCTTGAGCTATCTGTGGAGTACCTGGGTGAGCAACAACCTAACTGATGCTGGTCACTGCCCCAGGGCCCCAGGGCACCTTTTGAAAGGCCCTGGGCTTCTCTGTCCGGTGGCCTGCTGGGTGAGGTGGCTGCGGCTGCCTTCTATGAGGCCAAGGAGGCTGCCACCTAAGCAGTCTCACGGGGTATGATGGCACCATCTTGGGCCCACATCTACCAGCCTGGGCGTGGCAAGCAGCACCCCACCCCTGCTTCCCACCAGGTCAAGCCCTCACCAGCTGGTGCTTGGTGGCCTCCCGGATCCAGCGGATGTTGTCCATATACTGCAGCTTCACAGTCGGGTTCACTGCAGGGAGAAAGCAGGGTGTCACAGGCACTGGGGGCCCCTGTCCTGTCGGGCTCAGGCACAGGCCCTCCCTCTGGCAGCTGCTCAGCACAGACAACTGTTTTGCAACCATCATGGAGCCCAGACATGGGGTCAGAAAGCCCCCATCCCCAGCACCACACCAGACCATCTGACTTCTGGGACCCATAATGCCAATAGTCACATGAATTAATGCACAGACGTGTGCAACCCACTACCTGATACACTCATTCCCTCAGCAAACATCTATTGAGTCCTCACTGTATGCCAGGTGCTGTGCCAGGCACTGGGAACAGAGACTGCTGTGCGCCACGAAGGAAATAAAAGTGTGGTGAGGTAGTCACTAGGGAGGTGGGTCGGGGACCAAAGGCCTCTCTGTGGAGGTAATGGTCAAGCTACATCCTAAATGCTAAGGAACTAGCTACACAAAGATCTGAGGGAACAGTGCTCTAGGCAGAGAGAAGAGCCAAGTGCAAAGGCCCTGAGGTAGAAAGAAGCTTGGCCTATCCCAGTAAGACGGGCCAGTCGGCTAACGTGTGGAGGGCGTGCAGAGTCAGGTGGTAACTGTGTTGCTTGGGAGCTGCTCCTCCCAGCTCATGGGAGCAGACTTAAATCTTCAGGAATTGTGTGACACAGTAGTTGACACAGACATCATTAAAATTTCAATTAAATAAACTCGCAGTTTTAAATATTTTTAAGGCAATGCTCACAAGTCATCACTGCCTAAATACTTTACTACCTTTTATTAGGTTCTCTGCTCTTGAGATTACCTGCCTGGGGGAAATTCTGCAGCCGCTCCACGTGGAGCCGCGCTAGAAATCAGCCACCCGGAGAGTATTTACAGCGTGGCCACCAGCAGGTGCAACAGCTCAGAGCTTCTTCCGGGGACGTTTGGGTGAACACCCACCGTCCTGCCGGCTCCTCTAGCACCAGACAGCATCTGGCGATTTCTGCTCCTTCCCAAGAGGCCTCGGCCCCGCCCCGCCCCACCCCGCCTGGCTCCTCCCACACAGGTGCCCGCCCACCCTCCCCCGGTACGGCCGGCCTTGCATCCGGGTAACCTGGACCCGCCCCAGCCCACCGAGTCTGGATGTGGGCAGCAGCGTGAAATGGCCCCTGGGGACTGAAAACAAGCAGCCAAGGCTGAAGGATCCACACAGAGAACTGGAAAGAAGGCGCCCGCGACCTGCAGAAAAGCTGCGGAGAAGTGGGGGCAGGAGCTAGGACAGCTGAGGAAGTTTCATCAAATACTTGCCTCCTCTTCTCCACGTGATAAGCAACATGTCAAATCCACTACACAGGAAGGGACTGAGGTTAAACAAGGGGCGGAGGCGGGTCGTCCGTCGGGGGACAACCACCACCATCCACGTGGGAAGGCAGAGCCACGCTCTCTCTCGGAGAAACCACAGGCCACGGCAGGAGCTCTGACACAGGGAAGGCAGAGTGGGGCACAGCAGACCCCTGCGAAGAATCGGAAGCACTGTCGACAGGCATAAACCCGAGGCCACATGCTCTCGTGCCTGCGGGGGCCAGGCAGAGGATGAGCGGAGAAGGGGGCTGCATCAGGGGTGGGCTGCTACCCGAGCCTTTACTGGGCCACCTGCCTGTGAGCATCTCCCATGCCACAGCCTCACCTCCGTCAGCAATGGCCTTCTCTAGCACAGATGTGGCCAGCTCATCTGTGACTGCCAGGTCCTGGGGGTCCCCTGACGTGCATACCCAGCGGAAAGGCCCAAATCCCAAGGAGAATATGTCCCTGCAAAGACAAAATGCCTCCTGGCCTTGGGGCTCCCCGGCCTGGCTGCACCCACTCACGAGGGCGGGGCTACCATGAACCAAGAAGGGAGGGCCTGCAGATGCTCCAGAAGTGAGAGGGGGGTGAAGGTTGTATGCTGGTTGGGTTGTGTGTTGGGGGCGTGGCATGTGGGCACACTTAGTGAAGTCGGAGCTTCAGTGTCCAGAATCATTGCTGGAAGCCCCTAACCCACTAACTGGACCGCAGGTTTAGAAGCCCTCCCCCCTCAGCCTCCTCCCTCCCCCGTATCCTCCTCCCCCTCAACCCCCTCCCTCCCCCCTGTTCCCCTCTTCCCCTCAGCCCCCCTTTCCCTTCAGTATTTATGATATGGGAAACAATGGCGGAAGAAAAATTATTCAATTTCCTTACTCCCTACAGCCCGTTGACAAGTCCTTGAAACAGGCAGAGAGACATTCCTCTAGGGACTCAACTACCTCCATGTTAATACTTGGCTAAGGACAAAAGACAATCCTAGCCTGACAGCACACCCCCCCCCGCCCGCCGGATCCTATAAGCCTACTTTAACATATAAAAATTCCTTTAGAAATGTCCTTTATCTCTAAACCCCCAAGATACCTGTTGGCACTAATCCCCCAAGCATATGGCCCACCAATATCCATCTGAAGGGTCTCATGACTAAGGTTTTATTACACGGTAATAAATGACATTTTCCCAACAATAGCTAGCCCCCTCAAGGGCCTGGAAACCTTGTTTCCAAATTCCTTAGAGACCTACGCCATCCCTAACCCCCTCCCAACTTGAAAGTATATAATGGGCCGTTCCTCATCACCCCGGTGCAGCTCTTCCTACCCACAGGTCCTGTCCCCGAGCTTTAATAAAATCACCTTTTGCACCAAAGATGTCTCAAGAATTCTTTTTGGCCTTCAGCTTCCAACCCTAACATCTTTCCTACATCATTACCCCCTCCCCCTCAGCCCCCCTCTCCCCTCAGTGTTACCCCCTCCCCCTCATCCCCCCTCTCCCTTCAGTGTTGCCCCTTCCCCCTCAGCCCCCCTCTCCCCTCAGTGTTGCCCCTCCTCTGGTTCTCTGTCCCTCCTCTTAGATCTGCACCATTTCTTGCTGCAGGAGCAGGGAGCTGGGACACAGACAGGCAGAAATTCCTTTTTAGTGTTGTTACAAAGACAACCTGAAAATCAATGAACTACATCGAAGTAGTTGGGAGAAACAGTAAATGTGGGGGCTTGGCCAGGTTTGCCTTGGGCAAACCGACCTTCCTAGGTGGCCTCCAGGCCCCTGGCCTCACCCGTCCCCTGGGCCCACGCTCCTCTCTGGACAGTGCCCAGCAGCCCCCTGTGTGTGTAGCCTGGCAGTGCGGGCCCCTGAGCCTCTGCTTCCTCACCCACAGTGAACCTGAGAAGGAGACTATCGCCTTTCTCCCCGCCCTCTCTGGTCCCATCTTGTGCACAAATGGGCTGGCAAACCTTCCAGAAGCATCCTGAGGCCTCCCATCCCCTGCCCTTGTGTTGCTTGGTTTGACCTTGAGGCCTCCCCCTCTCAGTTGGATCTCCCTCCAGTTATCTCCTGTTTCTCCCTACCTGAGGACTTTCCCAACCTGAGAGTCTAGGACCCAGAGGCTGGAAGTGACCCCATCACTTACCCCATGATGTGCTGGACATACGAGGGGTAGCGGAATTCCGTCTTGTTGGCGCCTTTCTTCTCCACATCCGCTCCTGTGGGCAGAGCACCCGCACAGAATCAATCAGTGGAGGGTATGAGGGCTGGCCCACCTGCCCCAAGGCGAGGACTCATGCCACTCTCCAGAAGGGATTTAAACAAAGAGGCCAGGGAAAAACAGTGGACGTGCTCTGTTTTCCTAGGGAAGCCCCACTGGGGTTGGGAGACAGCAAGTGCTGCTGTTGGTGTGGGGCCGGGTGGGGGTGTACCCATGTTACCCCTGGTCCATTGGTGCCCCAAAAGGCCCAGCAGAGCCTTTGAACTCCAGGAGGGGAGCCAGGGGCAGGGCTGGGAGGGCGACCTTCCTCTCTGTAGTTTTGTACCTTCTGCACTTTACCTTCCAGCACGGGCCACCTGTTTCACAGAAAAGTCTCCCGCAGACATTAGGGAGGGCACGTGCTGGAATGAGCCCGGGGTGTTACAGAAGACTGATGAATCACTGACCTCTACCTCTGAAACTAAGACTACACCAGATGTTAATTAATTGAATTTAAATTTTAAAAAGAGTTTCCCTCACAGAAAAGTTAGGCTGCATTCCCTACCACCCCCCGCCCCCCGCCCCCCCTTGGAGCTTATATCCGAGCATCCTACCAACTCTCTTTGTGTCACTTGACGTTCTTAAGGCAAATGGAAAAACTGAGGCCCAGGGAGGCCAAGGACCCAGCAGGACCAGCTCCCAGAAGGCCTGGGCAGGGACATGGTGAAAGCTGCATGCTGTGTCCCCACTTCCCTCCGGGCACCTGCCAGGCCCACTCCTGGCTGGTGAGAAGGGAGAGTGCCCAGTGCCAGGCTCTTGGCCCCTCCCAGCCTGCGGAGACTGGGGCCCCCTCATCTCGCCTTTGTTGTGTCTCACCTGCTCTTTGGGCCTCCAAGAGGAAGGCATTGCCATAGTCCCAAAAGAAGAAGTTCTCCTTGGCTAGTCTGTTGATGGCGGAGACTTGCCTTCTCAGGCTGCAAGAGGCCGGTGGTTCGTGGTCAGCCCTGCCCACCCATAAGGTTCTGAGAGCAGGCCCTCTGTGCCTCACCCCTGTCACCTTTCAACTGCACCCCATGGGGCTCAGCCAGCTCTGTTTCCATCCCATCCCACCCTCCTCCCATCCCACAGAGGAGGATACAGGTTCAGAGAGATTAAAGCTCTCACCTAAGGCCACACAGTTGGCCCCTGGAGAACCAGGCAGAGGCCAGAGCCACCCAGTCCAAAAGCTCCTGCCAGCTGTGTGCAGCCCCACCCCCACACACCCGGAGTAGCCCTGGGACATCATCACCTTTCCTGGACTAGGCCCTTGAATGCAGCAGGGTCGGAGGCCATGAGGCTCTGGGCCTCTGCAAAGCCCAGCTGCACAGGGTAGTAACCACCATTGAATGGGTTGTGACAGGACGTCTGGTCTGACCCCAGGTCCACCAAGAGCTCCCCTGTTGTGTCCAATTCGTGGACCAGACGCTCCCTGGGAAAGACATGGGGTGATCAATGCCGGGCAGCACCTGCCCAGGTCAAGGGTAGGCACCCTCTGGGGCCTGAGTTCACGGCCCAGCTGGGAGGGGATTGCCCTCCCCTCTCAAAAGAACATCTGTAGGAAGGCTGCTGTGAAGTCGGGCCAGGATCTGGGCCTTGAAAACTGGGATCGGAGCCTTAAGCTGAGTACATTGGAAGCTTTGTGTCCGGGGAGCACAAGGCCACCATCAGTACCTTGTCTGGAGGGGGAGGTTCACCCAGGGTCCCCAAGGCTGCCAACTCCCATCCCCCACTTACCAAAGATCCACCACATTGCCATGGTAACCAAGGCTGAGCACCTCCTTCCTTTTCCTTGCTTCCCTAGAAGGGCACGAGAGCAGAGCAGATGGCCCATTGCACCTGCCTGCAGCTGCCCACCCCCACCAACACCAAGCTGGCAAGAATGCAGAAGACCCTGGAGTTCACCACAAGCACTGTGTGCCAGCAGCAGGGCCCAAGGTGCAGGGACCTCTGCGGCGTGGCTTTTGAGGATCCAGACCTGTAACAGCAGACTTGAATGCCCCAGATGAGAGAAATGAAATGACAACAGTGACAAGCCTTTTTGAGGGGATTCACAGAATCAGGGCTGTTGCTGTTAGCGCACTGATTGGGATTGTTCTAGAACTCATGCAAGGTGATCCTAAAATTGTAGACATCACTAAAGGTGATTCCAGAAGGCACCTGGGTGATTCAGTCGGTTAAGCATCTGACTTGATTTTGGCTCAGGCCATGATCTCAGGAACGTGAGATCTCGAGCCCCACATAGGGGCCCCGCCTCAGGCTCTGTGCTCAGTGGGGAGTCGGCTTGAGATCCCTTCCCTCTGCCCCTCCCCCTGCTTGCATGTGCTCATGCTCTCTCTCTTTCTCTCTAAAATAAATAAACCTTAAAAAAAAAGATGAGCGGCGCCTGGGTGGCTCAGTCGATTGAGTGTCTGACTTGGGCTCGGGTCATGATCTCAGGGCCCTGGGACTGAGTCCCACCTTGGGCTCCGTGCTCAATGGGGAGTGTGCTTCTCCCTCTCCCTCTTCCCCTCCCCATCTCTCATGCTCTCTCTCTCTCTCTCTGTCTCAAATAAATAAATAAAATCTTAAAAAAAGATGACTCCAAACATTATTGGGAGAAATAAAAGGACAAAAAAAAAAAGACAGCATATTTAATACAGATAAAAAATACAGAAGATGTAATACATAAAGCCCCACAGGTAGGAGAGGGGTCAGAAAGCACGAATACGTCGGGAGTTTGGGCACCACTCAGAGATGCGGTTTGACTGAACACCACGCTTGGCAGAGATGCCTGTGGAGCCGACGCGCCCCTTTCCCAAGTGCAAGGAAAACGAAGCAGGAAAAGGCATACAGTCCTAGAGCAGTGAGGAGTGTGGAAGCAGTGACCAGCAGAGAAGGAAGATGGGATCCCAGCTGCAGACCAGCACGGGGACTGGGCCTCCACTCCCAGAGGCTCACTCCACTCCCATCTGTGCCTTCCGTAGCTCAGGGAGCAGAAGTATAACCCGACGGGCTGCTTGAGGCACTCTGTTAAAAAGATTTGACCTGGTTCTGTGGTGTGTGTGTGTGTGTGTGTGTGTGTACAAGTGCATGCACATGTGTGCAAGTGTGTGAGTGTGTTCAGGATGCTCAACAACATTAACAGGTTTAGGAGCCAGACCCATCAATGTCCCACTAGAAGTCTGGAATTTCTCCTATATTCCTATATTTAATGGAAACTCACCCGAGAGTTTTACACAGGCGTGCAATGGGGTCAAACTAGTATTTTTAAAAGATCAGTGTCAAATAGTATCCAATCCTGGTAATGGGAGTATTTCTCAATTCAGTATATGCTTGAACATTTTCCTATAAGCCCCTTTTGAAGAGCCCTGGGCAAATCTAATTATAGCAGAGCTGGAGAACCACTGTGCAGTGTGTCTTCCCCAAACAGAGCTCAGTTCTGCAAAGTAAGAGGAAGCTTCAAAAAACCGGCATCAGTAGGTGAAGCGTCCAACTCTTGATTTTGGCTCAGGTTATGATCTCAGGGTCGTGAGATCAAGCCCTATGTAGGGCTCTGCGCACAGCAGGGAGTCTGCTTGGGATTCTCTCTCCCTGTGCCCTTCCCCTGCCCTCTTGTGTTCTCTCTAAAACAAACAAACAAAATGGCATGGGATCAGCAGCCCCCAGGGCAGTCCTCCCCCCATTCCCGCTAAAATACCTCAGAAAACATCAAACCAGAGGGAAATGTTGCCAACCCCTTGTCCCCCACCCTGAGAACCAGAGCATGAGTGGGGAGGAAGATCAGCTTACCCCTAAACTGGAGTCACGCTGAGGAACAGTTCCATCTTTCAAAGGCTCATTTCCCCCCAACAGATTAGATGAGCACCTACTATGTGCTAGGCTCTGGGCTGGGCACTGAGGCCACAACAGTGAGAAATACAAGGCGTAGTCTTTGCAAAACGGTGGCTCAATATCAAGAAAATCATTTAGCAGCAAGTGTCTGACCACCAGGTATGGGAACTCCAGAGTTACCTGCACCCTAGCCCTAGGGACTAGTGAGAAATTCTAATGGAATTAGAAGGGGCGCCTGGCTGGCTCGGTCAGTAGAGCACGCAACCCTTGATCTCGGGGTTGTGATTCAAACCCCATGGTAGGTCCTGTGATGTTGGTATAGTACGACCTCTGTGGGGTCACTTGGTGAGGCGCCACCTGTGGCCAAGTGTCAGGCATTTAACAGGCCCATGTAAAGCAGCCCAGCCTCCAGGCCCCTTCTTGGGGTCTAACCACTTCCCCATGCTCACGTGTCAGGCACTGTACCTGAGTCTTTCAATGCAGTGGTCCAAGCTGTCGGTCACTTCCATCAGCCATCCTTGCTCGTGGCGTTTCATGAGGGCGGCTTTATCCACCTGGGACCATGAGACACAGGGTCTCCCAGTTACTGGGCATGCCAGCCTCCACTAGGAAGATGCCGTCCCCCATGTAAGTCACCCACTTTTATAACGCAGTATCAGGGCAGAGGCTGTGAGCTGCTTTCCAATACTTATTCTCCCTCCTGCCTTCCTTATCAACAGAACCCAGATTTTCACAGGGACACTGTGCTCAGCCCCAGTCCAGGCGAACCACAACTAGTCCACTGTCTCCAGCCTCCCTTTTAGGTAAGAACTTCCATTTGATCCAATACTGACCAATGAGGTAAAAGAAGGGGTTTCTTAAGTATTATTTTCTCAGTCATAGATGGCACTTCCCTTCTCCTTCCTGCCTTAAATGGAGATGGGCTAGGCTGGGGCTGGAGCAGCCATTTTGTATCCATGAAGGAAACCCAAGACAATCGAGAGATGTTGGCCTTGACATCACTGAGCTGCTGGACCAATGCCAGCACTGCTGGCTGTGTGAGAAAAATAAAACCCTATTTGTGGAAGCTGCTATAGTTTGATTTTCTGTTACCTGAAGCCAAGTGGGTTCCTAAGAAGTACAAGAATGTATGACACAGACTTAGTATCAACTGAGTGTGAATCACAGAAGTGCGTATCACCAAGGCTTCTCTTGCTTTCTCTCTCTTTAGGATTACTTATGTACTATTTGGGAATTTTATCACACATATTTACTGAGTGTTCTCTCTGTGGCAAACGCTTTTTGAAGATACAGGGGAACGTAGATGAGGATGAGCGTTGAGGATGCGGCAAGGGGAAGTCAAGGCTTTTTAAAAACATAGGCTGGGGGCGCCTGGGTGGCTCAGTCGGTTAAGCGGCTGCCTTCAGCTCGGGTCATGATCTCTGAGTCCCGGGATCAAGTCCCACATCAGGCTCCCTGCTCAGCGGGGAGTCTGCTTCTCCCTGTCCCTCTGCCCCTCCCCTGCTCATGCTCTCTCTCTCAAGTAAATAAATAAAATCTTTAAGAAACAAAAATAAAAACATAGGCTGCTTTCCTGCAGATTCCTGGGGATGAGCTCTGAGAAAGCTAGTATTAGTTGCTATAACTTATTTTCCGTGTAGGGGCCAAGGGCAGGCTCCCCAAAATGTTCCACTCTGGCATATTGATTATTCTAAATACAAGTTGCTTAAGAGACACCTGTGCCAGGACACTCGGGCCGTCCTCTGTCCCCCTGAAAGCTGGAAATACATCTCCCATGAGAAAGTACCCCCAACCCCAACCAAGGTTTGTCTTAAAGTTCCTCGCCTCCTCTCCTGGGGGAAATGGCATTGGATCAGCAGCCCCCAAGGTTGGGGCATTGGATCAGAAAGCCCCCTCTCAGGTGCCTGGGTGGCTCAGTTGGTTAAGCAACTGCCTTCGGCTCAGGTCATGATCCTGGAGTCCCTGGATCAGGTCCCGCATCGGGCTCCCTGCTCGGCGGGGAGTCTGCTTCTCCCTCTGACCCTCCTCCCTCTCATGCTCTCTGTCTCTCATTCTCTCTCAAATAAATAAATAAAAATCTTTAAAAAAAAAAAAAAAGAAGAAGAAAGCCCCCTCTCACGGACCAGAAAGCCCCCTCGTGGCTTTCTTGGGGAGTGCCAAGGACAGAAGGCTTTGCCTCCCTTCTGTCCTTGGCACTCCCCAAGAAAGCCGTGAGAGCCGCTGAGCATGAGCCGCCTGCACACACTTCCACTGATGCCTGACTCTGACCTGTCTGAGTGGGGAAGTCTATGCTCATTTATCCACATTCATTATCCACCGGCCAAATTCCCGGGATTCGGTGGGATAGGGGAAGCAGTGCCCACAGGTCAGTTTCGCGGGACAGCATCAGCAGGCATTGACCATGGAAGGTGATGGGCACTTTGAAGGCAGCGGGCATACGCTGCCGTGGGAACTCACACTGGGAGGCTTTGGGGCGGCGGTGGCGAGAGAAGAAAGAGCTGTGAGCGGCTCTGGATGGAGGGAGGAAGCCCGGGGGCAGGGACCGGGCTCCTGCCGGGCTCACCTCTGCTATCACACCGATGCACCCCACGATGACTGCAGCTTTGGCCTGAGCGCCACTCATTCCGCCCAGCCCGGAGGTGACAAAGACCTTACCAGTGAGGTCCTTGACACCCAGGTACCGTCGGCCCGCATTCAACACGGTGAGCTGCCGGGAGAAGACGAAGGCGCTTGCTGTCCCCTCCAGCACATCAGCCTCCCACCCCTGCAGCCAGGCGTGGCCCTGTTTCTCACCACTGTGCCGTGGACGATTCCCTGGGGACCGATGTAGCAGTAGCTGCCTGCGGTCATCTGGCCGTACCTGACCATAGACAAGGCAAGGCCAGGGGTGAGCCCAGAGCCAGGCACGGCTTCCACATTACATGGCTTAAAATTCCTTTTTAATTACCCCCAAATGCATTAATACATTTTCCTTCAAAAAAAAGTAAACAGAGATAAAGCTACAGTCCCCCAATTCTGGTCCCCTCTGACCTCCTGGATCTTTTATAACAAATTTTGTTTTATTCAAAATTGTACTATAATTGGTAAAATCACTTTGGGGACTATTGAGCCATATCAGCGGAGGCTGAGCGAGACCCAGCACTTCCACGGTCCAGGCTCACACCCATGTAAAGACACGCACACCACTGTTTAAAGCGGCCACCCCATGAAACTGTTGGATCACCCATCACAGAGGACAGAGAAGTGATGGCAGCATATGAACACAACGAAATGCTACGTGGCAAAGAAAACAACCGAAGTCCTACTGTGTGTCAAGTGGCTCCGTGAAGAAGCCAGACGTGAAAGAGTATGTTCTGTGGGATTCCATCCTATGACCCTCGGTGACCTTCCACTGGGGAGTCTACCTGCTGGAGGGCGGCACGAAGCTGCAGGAGGCAGGGGTGGTGTCTTCAGAGAGGGGCTGGCACGGCACACGCGTGTATCCGAGCTCACCGAGCCACTGTGCCGTGCCTTGGTGAGGCTGACTGCCGCGAAGGGCCCTGGGAGCACCGTTTGCATGTGGGTCACCGTTGTCATCAGTATCAGTGTTATTTGCATAAACGGCCCCACTGCGTAGGTAGCGAGCGGTACTGTGTCCGCGCAGGGCACATCAGCGGTGCAGTCCTTTCCACCACGGCACACACAGATCCTGCTCTTTCCTATTCATGGCTCCGCAGTACGCAATATCAGAAGCCACAGAATGTTCCCCTGCCCCCTGCGGTCTCACTATGCAAACTACCAACACTGAAGTGGCAGTGAGCTGCCTGCTCCCCCTCTCCCGAGGCCCAGCGAAGGAATCAGGAAGGACTAGAGCTGGGTCCTCGGGCGCAAACATTTCAAATATGAATAGATACTCTCAAATGCCAAAGTAACTGTCACCTGCAATGCATGAGCATGCCTGTGTCCATCACTTGATAATTATCAAACACTTGTATTTTCTGGCAATGCAATGGGGGAAGGACTGCATTCTTCTGTTGCCTTAACCTTCCTCTTCCCTGAGGACCACTGAGGTAAGATGCTCCAGGGCTTACTGACGCTTGCTTTTCTCCTTCGTCAATTTCAACTCCCTATCTCTTTTCTACCGGGTTCCTGTCCCCCAGCAACTCTCCCCAGCCCCTCCTCTCTCCTGGATCAATGGTGGATCCTGATTCTTGCAGCTCTGTGCCTGATGCCAAGTCTATCCCATAATTTGGATAAGGCACCAGGCCATGTGGAACCTCTGCATCTTCTTCCAAAAAAGGGGGAGGCATTATCCTTACCTTGGAAGGTTGTCTATTAAACAACATAAAAAACAGTGCTAAGATAATAAATACCCACCCAGGGAGATGGGTGAAACCATCATAACCGCCCACAAGGCTGCATGGGCCCCCTACCCTCTGCCACAGGGTGTGCTCCCTAGTGAGCCCACATCAACTCAAGCAGAGGGCTCAAGGGCTCCCTTTGTGTCACGTGGAAAAGGGTGTCCCTTCTATCATTTCATGAATTCTCACACAACTCTTTGAGGCAGGAGCTATTAAATCCCCTCTTTATAGATAGGATCCAAGTGCCAAGGTTATACAGGGATATGCAGCAGAGCTGGGAACTGATTTTAAATCCGTCTGATTTGGTCCTTTGTGCTCAAGTTATCCCCTGCATGTTGCTCCCAAAATAACTCCTGGAGGTAAAATTGTGGGATCAAGTTAACTTCACTGGGAACTTTGACCCCAGCTGCTAGATGTAGTCCTCCTGGCCACCCCCAGCCTTGCTGTACTGACCTAGACCACCCACAATCTGTGACTGCCTGTTTTCCCACATCCTCCCTAGTACTCGTTGTATTCTGTAGCTTTGTTTTGTCAGCCTGACAGTGAAAAGGCCGGCTTTGCTTCTGTTAGAGGTTCTCAGATCCCGTATACATGTAAACCTCTTCCCACCTCTGTGGGCAATTTGCATCCATTTAGCCAATTGCCCACAGCACCTGGGTCAACCCTCAGGTGTGGCAGACCAGGTCTGACTCTGCAGTTCCACTCTCTTTAAACTTCCATCCTGAACCTACGAAACAGAAGCATACCAACTTGTCCAAAGTCACACTTAGGAGGCAGCGGATCCAGGACACAGATCCTGCCCCTCTGACCTGGCGGCTGCTTCCACTGACACAGAAGAGGCGGTGGGGCCTCCTAGTAAATAATAATAATAGTAACTACTTATGACTAACCAGAAAAATAATTGGGTTTCTGAGCCTCGGTTTCTTCCTGCACAAAATGGACTAAGAAGGGCACCCAGTGCTGAGGCTTGTGTAGAGGACCAAATGTGAAGGTATCTATAAATCTTAAGACACATGGTAGTGACTATTATGATGATTATATTATAAAGTACTAGCCTGAGGCCTGGTTAACTGACTCCCAATACGACAGACCTGATCACCCTTGGTCACTGGTGAGGCCCCTCAAACACCTGAACTCAGGACTGACTCTGAACTCAGGAAATGCCTAGAGGCTCCTGCCTGTCAATTTCCTCTTTTAGAAACTAAGGAAGGAACTACTGGAATGGGAGTAGAAACATTTGAGAACAACCCCCTGTGCAGATGAATCAGAAAGTGCCTGACAGTTACCGCAGCCTCATTATAATATTAAAATCACCCTCTGAAAAACCCTACTAAAAGGGGCCTGCTTGCCCCTGCTGGGAGAGTGGCTTTGGACGTTATTCCCTGTGATGTCCGTATTTCTGCGAATAAAGTGACTTTGTGAGGCAACGCCACCTGGCGTGATCTCTGTCTATAGCTCTCCGAGGAGTGGACCCACTTTGTTGGTCCCAGTAACAACTTCACATGGTTATTAGTCCAGAGCAACACTCCCAGAGATCCACAAAAATATACAGATCAGGACATTCACTGTAGCATTCTTTATAAGCCCAAAGAACTGGAAACAACCCAAATCAGGTGGCAAGGGGGTCAAATAAATCATGCTACAATTGAACACTGCAGGTAAAATACGGGTTAATTAGACTTTCACGTTCCCTTAAATGGAACGATATCGTCAAAGGTGGAAAGGCTAGTGCAGAGGGCCTGCAACGGTCTACCTAAACCTGTAACCATGTGAGCAAGAAATGTTTGGAAAGCCACAGCCTTTACTCGCCTGAAATGGGGAGTATAGGGTGGGAGAGGGATTTCCCTTCCACTGTAGCTCTTTTCATAATGTTTGAGGGAAAAGCTTTCAATTTAGAGCATGCATTAATTTTACGACAGATGAAATGGTTGTGCTCTGTATCTTGGAGTTTGGGTTGCAAGGTGCACACATTTGTCAAACTTATCAAATGGTGCACTAGGATGTGTGCATTTCATGTAAATTTTACTTCAAAAGGAAAAAAAAAAAAACCCTGTAAACAAATACTGAATTCCAGGCCATCATATCTACAGCTTACTTTGAGACGCATCAAAAGCCAAGTTAGTCAGACAGATGGATAGAGGGATGGATAGATAGACACGGGACACAGAGTTTGGTAGTGTGTTAAACACAGAATCTCGGTATTCACTGTTAATTCTTTCAATGTTTTGTCTATTTGAAATTGTTCATAACATAACGAAATGTTGGGAAAAAGCAGGATCCAAATTGTTCACTTGCTCGCAAGTGTATAAAAACTGTAGTATGCATATCCACAAAACCCCTAGGGAATATGTCAACAGGCAATTGTGCTTTGGTGCTGCCATTGTGAGGGTTTTTCAAATTGTTTTTAATGTTGCTACATAGCCACCACATGGCTGAGGTGGAAACACCCTCATATAAACTGCAATAGTGAGATAGGACTTACATTGTAACTCCCACGGCAAAGAGCTTCTCATACTCTGTCCTGGAGGAGTAGTTGGGAATGACCTGGAAAAGAGGGATGGGAGCCAAGGGCTGGGGGCTCACAGAGGGAACGATGGGGAGGCAGGTGTTGGGGGCACCTGGCTCTCCCACCCCAAGGCAGGACAATGCCCAGCTGCCCCAGGACCCACCATCCCATTAGTGATGACCAGCCGGGGGGCCTGGGGGCTGCTCGGGAAGAGGCCCAGTGGGTGTCCACTATACATGACCAGGGTCTGCTCCTCCGTCATCTGCGACAAGTAGGACATTGTCAGCCAGAACTGCAGGGGAGAGGAAACATGGAGGGCTCTGTAAGGGGGGGGGCACGCCGCACCCCAAGTCCCCACCCAGGCCCAGAGAGCTCCCACAGCCCTAGAAGTGCTGCCAGTGCCCCATCCCTCCAGGCCTTCATTACTCTCCAGTGGCTCTTGGTGCCTCCAATACTGCCATTCATGACCTTGGAACCGTCAGTAACTGAGTATCTCCAGTGTTGGCCTCTCAGGCAACAGGGAGGCAGAGACCTGAGTCCTGAGCCCTGGTTGTAAGCTCCTACCAGGCCAGAAGACGTGGGGTGGGGTGGGGGGAAGCCATACAGTCCAGCATACCTGAGCCCAGTTGCTGAACACCTGCCCATTTCCTCCATAGGTCACGAGCTCCTGGGGAAACTGGAGAAGACATGGTATCATCTGAGATGGGGGCCTGGGAGGGCCCCCACCTCGGCACTGTGCTCAAGAGGGCAAGGTGGCTGATGGCCCTTGAAGAAGGAGTGTTAAGGGCAGGGAGAGAAGGCAGAAAGGGCGAGGCCCAGGGAACATTGGCCCACCTGTGACCAGGTAAGAGCTCAGTGTGAGGTGAGGGTCAGACCTGGATCTGGGGTCCCTCTGGGAACTTAGCCCAGGGTCAATGTCAGGGGTCCGTCTGTGACCAGGGTCTGAGGCCAGGGCCAGGGCTGAGGAAGTTCTCGCCTCGAGGTGGAACATTCAAATTCTAGGACCATATTGCCCTCAAGTTTAATACTTGGACACACCCCTGCAAAGGCTATCCTTTCTCAAAATGGGCATCTGACGTACAGCCTGGCCCCCAAGGACGCCCGTGCCGGACACACATGGCCAGACTGGGTGGCATCATCCACGTGTGGCTATCGAACACTTGAACCATAGCTCGTCTGACGTGCTCTAATGTAAAATACACCCCGACTTCAAAGACTTAGTAGGAAAAAAGGTTGTAAAATATTTCAATAATGTTTATACTACAGGTTAAAATGATAATATTTCTGGTACATTGGGATAAACAAAATACAATAGTAAATCTGTTTGTTTGTTTTTTACTTTTTCATGAGGCTTTTAGAAAATTTAAAATGACATGTATGTCCATTATAGCAATGTTGATGCTGTGTGGTAGTCACAGAAGATACAGCCACTGGGGGAAGCTGGGAGCAGGTTTAGTGGTCCCCTCTCCACTATCTTTACAACTTCCTATGAATCTATCTTTGTTTCTAAATCAAAAGCTTAAAAGCATTATACGTATGTCTTGAGTTACGTTTCTATTGGGCAGTGCTGGCCCCAGGCCTCAGTTTCCCCCGGTTGTTACCTGGGCCACGGCAGGGTCCAGGTTGTTCATGATCATGTGCATGATGGCTGCAGCAGCTCTTGTCCGGCAGGGGTACTGCCCGATCGGGTAGGCCCTGCAAGGGGAGTCCAGCCACCAGGTGTGACGATGGGAGGGCACCAGGCTCCCTGCCCGCTGAAGCTCAGGCCCACGCTGGCCACAGCCCAGCACCTGGCCACGCAGGTGTGGACAGCCAGACGGCATCCTGCAGAAGTCGCCCGGGAGTTGCCAGCAGATGGCAGTTCCAAACCATCCAAGCCAGCCCACTCTGGTGCTCACGTTGTTCCCCTCCCCTGATGGGGAGTTAGGTCCCTACCCAGCTGCACCACCCCTTGTCCCCACTTGGCAAGGTCCAACTGGGAGAAAATGGATGAAGCAAAGCTGATGTCTGCCTTCCAGAAGCCTCTACTCCAGATGGAGTTTATTCATCTCTTCTTTCCTTCATGCCACCAGTGCTCCTGGGCATCAATTCTAGAGCAGATGCCAGGCCGACAGGCCCTGACAGGAGTGAGGGGATGTGGCTCCTACTTTATGGGGAGAATTACATTCCCTGGGGTGGTTCCAGACAAGTCTGGGCCTCAGCATATTCCAGAACAGTGGTGCTTAGAGTGTGAGCTCTGGGTGGGGGCAGCATTGTCTGGGAACCATGAGAATGGCAGACCCTCGGGCCCCCACCCCCCAGAACTGCTGAATCCACAATGTAGGGTGAGGCCCAGCCATCTACCTCTTTTTTACAAGGCCTCCAGTGCCATGCACCGTTCAGCCTGAGACCCCCCTAATGCGGAACCTAAGCTGTTTGAGAACACTGACAGAGCCATCCCTTTAAAGCTCTCCTCATCTCTCGGTAGGACAAGGCATGAAGTTTAGGAAAGGGATTTCATATACAATTTGGCTCCAGAATTGCTCAGGATTGACTCCCCAGGACGGTAGGTCAGAGACACCTGTCTGAAAAGGATTCCCTCATCTCCTGGCCAGGCTGGCGGCTGTAGCCAACTCGAGGCTACAGAACCCCCACAGACGACAACACGGCCACCCCCCCGCCCTCTGTGTGAGGGCTGTCCACTCAGCTCGCCACAGCTGTGGGCCTCCTAGTGTGGATAGCCTGGATTCCCCCCGGCTGACCTCCAGCTCCGTCCCTCTCATGAGCTGCCCACTCGGGGCCCCCTTTGACGCTGCACCCCCCAGCACTGACCTCATTTTCATGTCAGGGCAGAACCGGTACATGTAGATATGCCCATACAGTCGCAGCTCCTGGGCAAACTCAGGGGCCAGTAGCTCCTGGACATCTGGGGGGAAGTAGCGCAGGGCATTCCTCAGCGCCAACTGGGGGAGGAGAAGGGGGAGGGGCAGATGGAGGCGGGCGATCTCCAGGCCAAACACTGTGAGGCCATCCCCTTTCCCTACTGAGATTCGCCTCTGCTCCACTGAGAAACCTATGCCCCCACCCAGAGACTACCTAGTTCTCACTTCAAGCCCATCTACAATGTCACCTCCTACAAGAAGCCTTCCCTGATTGTCCTCCCCGCTTCATGTAGGCAGATCTCTAGTCCCTGCATTTGTTTATCCCAGTCAAGGACCAGAGAGAGAGGGGCCTGCCCTGAGGCTTGCAGCTACAGTGGGAGATGCAGACTCAACGGTGGGGAAAGCAGATCTGCCAGGAGCCCACGGCCAACTTGTGCAAGTGTAGAGAAGCAACACTGCATCAGCGCCCAGCTTGGCAACCAGCCTCAGACAATGCACAACTGCACAGTTGCAGCTCCGGAAGTGAGATCCCTCCAGATCCAGGCAGGCCTGGGGCAGAGCCTGGAGCCAGGGACAGCAGGCCAAGAGAAAGAAGAAACCTTCCCAGGGCTTCTCATCCAGACCAACTCCCAAACCCTCTTGTCAATCCTCCAGACGTCCCTGAGGGTCCTGGTCCTGGCGCAGGGCCTTGGCACTTACCCTTCCCTCTGCCTAAACCCACTCTGCCACCCTGCCTTCTCTTGGAGGGTCTCTTCCTCTACTCAGGCCTCAGTCCAGATGCCCCTGCTCTGCAGTGGGCTGCCTTGACCTTCCCCTCTTGACTCCCAGGCTCTCCCCCTGCCTCTGTCTCCTTCCCAAGCTTTTCACTGTTGGATGTTCTAGGGGTTGCTTGTTTTATCGCTTACAATCTGTCTTGCTAAGTTCAAGGAGGGCGGGAGTCCTGGCAGACCCCTTCATAGCACTCTTCCTTCCAACACCTGGACTAGAGCCTGGAGGCAGGCAAAGTGCGAGAGGGGACCAAGGTGACAGCCTGGTGTCTGGGTGGATGTGGAGGCCATTTCTTCAACCAGCTGACCCTGGGGCACAAAGCGCTTTGGGGGTGGGGAGATGAGGAGCTGGGTGTGGTGAATTTATTCCCTCATTCACTCAGTGCCTATCTGCTGAGGGAAGAGGTGGTGTGATACTTGAGGAAGATAGGTGGGCTTTGGACACGGGGAGGCAGCAGGTGATGGGAGAAGACGCTAGGGCCCAGGACTAGGTATGCCAGCATTTGGGCAGGGACAGAAGTACTACCAGGGAGATGGCACTGGATGTCTAGCCAGGAGCGCAGGTGCCTGGGGCAGAGGGCTAGGAGCAGAACCACCTGTGCAATGCACCCAGAGGTCCAACGCTGCCTGGGTAAGACACACCCAGGACTGAGGGACGAGGGTGTCACTGGGGCCTTAGGGGCTGGGTGGGATAGGAGGAAAGAAAGGAGATGGGTAATCAGGAGGCAGCAGATGGCAAGAGAGGCCATAAAGAAAACCCCAGCTCAGGGCGTTAATTTTCATGTGGAAAAGACATGCATCATCCCTTCTCCCTTGGAAAAACAACTGATGAGAAATAGGAGTTTCTCCCTCAAGAAGAGTGGCTAGGAATATGCTGCAGCAGGAGGGTCTCACACTCCAGCAGACGTCGGAATCACCCAGAGGGTCTGGTGCAGCCTCTGATCTGCGTCTCTGACCAGTTCCCTGGTGCTGCCACTGCTGGCCCGGGGACCCCATTTTGGGAACCACTACAGGGTATCAACGAGGATAAACCATCCACAGCGACATGCAGCGGCCGGGCAGCCTCTCCCAACCTGCTGTTGAGTGAAAGAAGCCCACACTTAAGGGACACACTGCATAACTCTGTTGATAGGCCAAGCCACGCATTAGACGTCAGGACAGAGGTCCCCCTTCAAGGCCCGGGTCTGTCCCCCTCTCCCTGTGCACCTGTGACATTCACATCTGTGCACACGTGGTTTTGGCTGCTTTCTGTGCATGTACACCTCAACACAAAGATTACTGTTGTTTTCTAGCTGGTGTAGAGCTTCTCATAAGAGCTTTTCAAGTGAAACTGAGCATTTAAAGAGAAGTTTCAAAAGCAATACATAACACACACACACACAAAATCTACACAAGACTTGACCTTACTACATAGCTCCTAATGTATTCTATCCTGTTCTAGTTTCTTTTATTTCATTTTCTAATACTGACTGCAACCCCCTAAACAGATTTCACAACCCGCTAACGGGGCAGCACAGTGGGAATCCGATGTCCTCACAGCAGGGCCGGCTTCACTTGAACTTACCGAGGTCCTGGACTCAACCTTGTCAAATTCTATGATTTTTAAAATGTATCAATTGATAGAAATAACTTGGCCATTCTTCAGAATGTCTTTAAACGCTGTAAAAAATTCAGCCTGTTCTGAAGGAAGAATGCATGTATGCCATACACATAAAGGGGATTCTGGCAAGTTCCTGAATCCTAAATGCAGCACAAAATCTCTGGGTGCCATATTTTCCCCTTGCATAAGATTTCCATTTTATGACCATTGAATTTTTCTTTATCCCCGAAATTCACTAATTTAGTCTAGATATGTCTTAATGTCAACTATCCTACATCAGATTTTCATTTTTTTCTCTTTCCAGGATAAACTGTATCTTTTTATCGACAATTTCATGTTTTTACTTAGTTCAGGAACATTGTCTTCTATTATAGTTTTGTTCGATAACTTTGTCCCCTATGTCTAGAGTTATGTAATAGACATGCAGTAAATATTTCTTGTGAAAAAATTCACAAAGCAGCAGATCTGTTTGCTGGCCAGGATTCAATGCTCCAAGTCTCTTATTGGGAGCAACTCTCAGCATTAAGATGAGAAAATGGTGCTCAGACAGGTTGTATCTGCCCAAGATCCCACCACAGGCATGAGGCAGGACTATGGGGGAGCCCAGGTACCCAGGGACCTTGGGGACCTCTGCAGAGTAGGCTCAGTGAGGAAAGGCTGGGTGTAGTGACAGGGTCGGCGGCCCCCTGAGAAGCATGAACAGCAGCCAGAGCTGAGCCTGCCCCTGGCCCTGCCACCTACTGTGTGACCCTGGGTTGCTCACCCCTGCCTCAGGCTCCTCATCTCTTGGCATGGCCTACTCAGCTGTGTAGTCAAAAGGATCAGAGGAGAAAATGCGCACTGTCCAGCACACAACGCCTCTACTCACCTGCTCTTTTAAAGATCCCTAAACCAGAACCTAAGGAGTATTTCTTGCTTCCTCCCTAACCCGGCTTTGTAGCTTCCTTGTTTAGAGGACTTTGGTCTATTTTAAGATATCACAACACCCACGGGGAGAGCCAGCAGGCACCCTACTTGGCAACTCACGTCCTGGGTGGTCAGCTGGCATGCTAATCACAGGATGTGACCACGAGTACTTCAGTTCTCCAAATCTCAGTCTACATCAGAGGGTCTGCTGTGCAGCATATACAATGTCAGAGGTCGGGACGCCTGGGGGGCTCAGTCGGTTAAGTGTCTGTCTTCAGCTCAGGTCATGATCCCAGGGTCCTGGGATCAAGTCCCACATGCTTCTTCCTCTCCTTCTGCCCCTCACCCTGCTCATGCTTCCTCTCTCTCTCTCTCCCTCTCTGTCAAATAAATAAATAAAATCCTTAAAAAAAAAAAAGAATGTCAGAGGTGAATTATCATTGGTGAAATTATGGCCCATTAATCATATAATACATGTTCTAAGTGGGTTCTTATTGATAAAATCAGATGTATTCAAGACACATAAATTGGAAAGAATATTCTAGACAACTCCCCACTCCCACCTGGCCTCAATAGGCCTGAAAATCTAACAAACTCAGTGGCCTGTTCCCTTAGGGCCAGAGGATTAATTCATAGAATGTCCCGGGTTTAGTCATCAGGTTGGAGAATTCTGGATGCCTAATGGTGTGGTGGGCAGAATAACGGCCCGCAAAGACGTCTGCACTCTATGCCTTGGAACCTATGAATACGTTAAATTACAAGGCAAAACATGTGATTTTGCAGATTAAGGATTTGAGGATGGGAGATTATCCTGCATTACCCAGCTCAGCCCTATATATTCACCAGAGTCCTCGTAAGAGGACTCTTTTTCTCGTAAGAGGACTCTTTTTCTGAGTCAGAAAAAGAGATTTGAATTGGCTACGCTGGTGGCTTTGAAGATGGAAGACAGGATGAGGCCACAAGCCAAAACCCGCAGACAGTCTCTAGAAGCTAGAAAAGGCAAACAAAGAAATCCACCCCCACTCCACCCCCAACCCCCCGGAGCCTCCAGAAGGAATGCAGCCCTGCTGCATATATTTTTTAACTTGATATTTTACAATATATTTAATGCTACTGAAAATATATCACGAACTTTTGAGACATGTAAACATAAACCAGGACAATCTCATGTGTAATATTTGCGCCCCGAAAATGGGAATCACAAGACTCAATCAGAGAGCAAAAGAACAAGCAAGATATCAATATCCTTGCATATACATTAGTGTTGCTTGCCTGTGGCCCAAGGAAACCCATTTCAGATTTCTAACAGCAGCCCTAGGAAAATAATAGACAGGGACAGAATCCTGTCTTGGGAACAGTGGTACTTCTGCCATAAGCAAATCTTTCCTGGGTCGTGGCTGATCACCTAAAAGGATACCAGCCTGCGACATTGGTTAGCTCACAGAACAGTGTGTGTGTGTGTGTGTGTGTGTGTGTGTGTGTGTGTGTGTGTGTGTGTGAGAGAGAGAGAGAGAGAGACAGACAGACAGACAGACAGGGAGAGAGAGAGGAGAGGGAGGGGGAGAGAACTCGGCTTAGGCCTTCCTTCCGTCCTAACTGGCACCTGTAAGTTTTTGACTTCACTCTTTCTGTCAAAAATCATGGCCATGATCCACCTGGCGTGGCCTTGTTTGAATCACCCCAGTCCTCGCACCCACTCTTGCTCAGGCTTCATTAGGCCAGCTCTGGCCTGAACTGGAGCAGGACCTCCTGGGTCTAAACTGTGGCTCAGGTGCTTCCTAGCTGCGGGTGGGGCAGCCTCTGCCCAGGCTGCAGCTACAGTGCTCTGGCTCTTCAGATCTCGGTCTATCCCAGAGGGGTGGCTATGGGGCACCCTTCAAGTCCCTGAACTTCAGTCTCCTCTCCTGGAAAATGAGCACAATAACAGCACACACGTCATAGGCTGTCTTGGCGACTAAGTGAACAGAGTCTGGCACATACACGTACCATGGGATTGCCAGCCATCAAAATAATCATCTCCCACACTCATGGCCCTCCGTGCTGCCAATTCTTTCTTCTAGTTGGGCCTCTTGCCCACCCTGCCCTTTTAGGAAATCTGTAGAAACCTTTATACTCTCTGTGGGGAGTATTGTTAAGCAGCAGGTCATGCCCCTACTCAGAAACCCTCAAGGGATACCCATTAC
The DNA here is from genome assembly GCF_011800145.1 of Mirounga leonina. Lineage (NCBI taxonomy): Eukaryota > Metazoa > Chordata > Mammalia > Carnivora > Phocidae > Mirounga > Mirounga leonina. The sequence continues at coordinate 624,686 of NW_023270855.1, forward strand.
TCATCTGATAAAGTCCCCACTGCTTTTGGCTTTCAGGGTCCTCAATAATTTGGCTGGGCCTGACTCTCCAAGCTCCATAGCCAGCTTGGACCTACACGGGGCCTCCTTCACCCCCATGATACTTTGGACAGGCCCTTCTCTGCATGTTCACTCACTGCCCCCCTTTGTCTCCAAATGGCCTTCCTTTTAGGATTTCCCAGTCTAAGAATCTTGACCATGTTGCCATGACCACCTCCTCCAAGAGGCCCTCCTAGGTTTCTCCTGCCCACTAAACTCTTGTAGGATTTGGTTGGAGCACTTAGCATAGACTCTTGCCTGTTCATTCAACCAACAAGTACTGGTGTCACTGAAGACCCAGGAATGAACCCAACAGATCCCCACTCTCAAGAAGCTCAACATAGTGTGTTATTAGTGATGGGAACATGGACACAGGTGGGAGGTCTTCAGGTCTGGGTATCTGATGTCCAGAATAGCCCCCGCAGGTGGGGCAGGATTTGGAGAAAAGGTCACTAAGGGTAGTTGCGTATGGCACCAGGGGGTGCTAAAGACATTTCTAGTAGAGCAACTGCTCCTATGACACGACGAAAATTTCCCTCTGCACTATAGAAGCTGTCCTGTGTTTGTGCTGAGAATACACTGACTAAAATTATAGCCAGACCATACTCCATATTTAAACAGAGAAATCTACTTAAAGAAGAACAAAGAGTGAAGCGCACCCAAGTAATGAAATACTGCGCACCAGTTACAAGTATGGGACAACTCTAAACTCACCAATAACGAACACCTAAAAAAAACTGACGTGTATAGAATGTGTCTATATTCTTAAGAAGGACACACACACATTTTGTATGTACACAGAATGTGTGTGGATGATATGCCAAAAAATGGCCATGGTGACTCAGGAGAAGTGGGGAACTTCCACGATTATAATACTTGACTTCCTTATCTGACAAAATTACCTGGAAAGTTTATGTCAAAAATCAAAGAGACACATTAAATTTTGAAAGAATTGAAAACAAGCTGAAGGAAAAGTATAAAGCGAGCTGCTGGTGAAGTCACTGGGTTTGGGACTGCCTCTCATGTTTCTTCTCTAAGGGGAGTGTTCTCACACAGGACGCTTCTGTGACTGGTTTGAGGGGTTTCCCCACATGACCAATTCTCCCCACCAGCTGGGGGACCTAAGATTCTATTCAGTTCTGACACCATCTACGCGGAGTCAGCTCACACCGGGAGCTAACACACTGAGTCCCAAAACCTGCCCCTCCCACTTCAGATGCTGGTCACACATCCCAGGCTTGCACTTGTACTTCTGACCAACCAGCTACATATCAGGACTCCCACAGCCTCCTTCCTTGGGTTCCTAATTTGCTAGAGCAGCTCAGAGAACTCAGAGAAACATGTCTACTGGTTTATTATATAATAAGGCATATGAGAAAGGATACAGATGAACAACCAGACGAAGAGGTACACAAGGCAAGGTCTGGGGAAGGGGCGTGGAGCTTCCATGCCCTTTTAGGGCACCACACCTGCCCCAGCACTTCAGTGTGTTCAGCAACCCAGCTCTCTGAACCCTGTGGTTAAGGGATTTCTATGGAGGCTTCGGCACAAAGCATGATGGATTATTAACTTGATTTCTCACCCCTCTCCCCTCTCCAGAGAATGGGGGGTGGGGCCCAAAGTTCCAAGTTTCTAATCATGGAATGGTCTTTTTGGTGACCAGCCCCCCCTCTAGGAGCCCACCCACAGTGGCTTCCTTAGAACAAAAGAGGCTCCTATCACCCAGGAAATTCCAAAGAATTTAGGAGCTTTGTGTCAGGAACGGGGGTCAAAGACCAAGCATTAGCAGGAAGAGGGGTCAGGGCAGAGGTCAACATACATCTTTCTTACTGTTTCACAAGCACCAGTGGAAGGCTGGCTGACCCTGGTACCCCAGGGAAGGTTTAGCGGCTTCAACAGTCCAAACTCCCAGACCTGCAAGTAGCCCCTCCTCCAGGGGTTTTGTGTCCTTCAAGCAAATGGCGACATACCCAGGGCAAAGATGAGGTGACCAAGCTCCTCAGCTCCTGGGTGCCCTCCTCCCAGCACAAGAGGCCATCACACAGCCCTAAAAGTATCACCTGAGGGGCGCCTGGGTGGCTCAGTCGTTAAGCGTCTGCCTTCGGCTCAGGTCACGTTCCCAGGGTCCTGGGATCGAGCCCTGAATCGGGCTCCCTGCTCAACCGGAAGCCTGCTTCTGCCTCTCCACTCCCCCTGCTTGTGTTCCCTCTCTGGCTGTCTCTCTCTCTCTCTGTCAAATAAATAAAATCTTAAAAAAAAAAAGTATCACCTGAGATGGGCAGGTGGCAGAGCCCTCCAGGCCCTCAAGGTCAAAAGTCGAGGCCTTAGCACCCAGCGGGGAGGTGACCCAGGGGGAGGAAGCTTTAATGACTACCTTGACGTAGTTGGGCTGGGCGAGATAAGCACCGCCCCATAAAGGGGGTGGAGCCAGGCCCAGCGCCCCGCCCCCAGCAACACCCCGCACTCCCCTGCGCCCCGCCCCCACCCTTCCCTGGCGCCAGCTCCGTCCAACCCCGCCCCAGAGCCCGCCCACGCAACACCCCTCACACCCAGTACCCCGCCCCCACCCTTCTCCTAACTCCCGCTCAGCCCAGCCCCGCCCCAGCGCCCCGCCCTCAAAAAACCCCTCACCCCCAGCACCCCGCCCCACCCTTCTCCTGTGCCAGCTCCGCCCAGCCCTGCCCCAGAGCCCCCGAGCGCAACACCCCTCATCCCCCGCACCCCCTCCACCCTCTCCTGTGCCAGCTCCGCCCAGCCCCGCCCCCTCCCCGCCCCAGCGCCCCCCCCCAGCGCCCCGCCCCCACTTTGTGAGCAGCGCTGGGCAGAAAGTTTAGGGGCAGCCGCTGAAACGCAGCAGTCTTTATCTGGGGTGGGGTTGTGTGATTCCTTTTTTAATGTTTGTGCTTACTTATATTTTCTTTTTTTTTTTTTTTAAGATTTTTTATTTATTTATTTGAGACAGAGAGAATGAGAGAGAGCATGAGAGGGAGGAGGGTCAGAGGGAGAAGCAGACTCCCCGCCGAGCAGGGAGCCCGATGCGGGACTCGATCCCGGGACTCCAGGATCATGACCTGAGCCGAAGGCAGTCGTTCAACCAACTGAGCCACCCAGGCGCCCTGTGCTTACTTATATTTTCTATCCCCCCCACACACACACACTGTTCCTGAAACTCTCTAGTAATTCTGAGTAAAGAAAAAGGAGACTACTGTTGATATAACCGTGCCACCTACTTCATTTCATCGGGCCTCCACCACCGCGTGGTGTAATTATCCACCCCGCCCCCCCAGCTTACGAGGGAGACAAGTGTGCTCCCAGACGGTCAGACCTGCCCGGGGTGCTGGCTGGAGCGCCCCCAGTCCCAGGCCGTCTCCGGCCGGGCTCTCGGGGCTGTGGGCGACGGTGGGGACACCTGGCTTCCGTCCTGTTCCTACAGGCGGAGCTGGCGCCAGCATCATCGCGCCCCCACTGCCGTTCTAGCCTTCCGCTGTAAACTCACTGCAAGATTTGCGGGGAGGGACACAGGCGAAGACAAGAGCTGGCTTCGTAGATTCAAAGTCGTGTGCGTGTCTGGGGCAGGAGGGTACACCGCGCTGCCATGCTTTTGGGGCACTTCGCCCCGGCTTCACTCCTCTGACTGAAGGCAGCCACAGAGCCGCTGCTTCCTGGCTGAGTGACCTTGAGCCTCAGGATCCCCACATCAGTAATGGGTACCCTAATCTTGCACCCAAGGATGGCCGTTGGGGAGAGAATGAGGAAGTGGGTGGGCCGAGGGTGGAACACGTTGGATCCCCCTGTCCCGTCGACACCCCCTCGGGAGCTCCTGGCCGGCAGGGGTGGGAAGTTGAGTTGAGAAGCTGCAGCTCCCGCAGATACAGCAGGAATAGGAAATGCCCACCCGGACCATCTGGAGGGCACCCAGAGGGCAAAAGACCCCGGCAGGAATGGGGCCCGACTTCTTACCTGCTCCTCCGCGGGGCTGAGGCCGGGGGTCCTGACCGGTGCGTGGGGCACCCCAGCCCAGCGGCGCGGGTTCTCCGGGAGGGGCTGCAGTGGCAGGCCGGAGCATAGTGCCTGGAGGCTGGACATGTCTGGCTGAGACTGAGACGGAGGCCAGCTCTGTGGGGAGGCCAGGCAGAGACTGGGCAGTCATCGTCCCCCTGGGCGGGGACCTCCCGCTCCAGAGCCACCTCCTCCAGCCCCTCATTGGGCCCAGGGCCCGCAGAAGGAGCCAAGTATAGGTCATTGGGTCATTGGCCCCTAGCCTGGCTGCCTGCAGTGTTGACCTGAGGTGGGGGCAGTGCTCTGGGGAGAGGCAGGCTTCATGCAGGGGAGACTGCTACATAGGAGTCTGTTTGTCCTGTTAGTGGGGTGTTGGCCTTGAGGGGTTGCGTTTTCTAGGACACAGCTTTGGAGAGCTGGTGGGGCTCTGATGTTGGGGTTTGCTTTGGCAGTCTTACCCCAGGCAGGCGATGTTGGGTTGGTATCTTGATGATGGGGAGCCATGTGATACTGGAGCTGGCACAGAATGCAGGGTCTGTGCAGAAGGCAGGCAGTGCTCCTTGTACCCCTCCTCCCTGCCACCCATGTGGAGGGCATGGCAGAAGCACCCCCAGCAGCAGGTGTACCTTCCTTGACTCCCAATGAGGTACACACTGCTTCATCCCCTTCCCAAAGCTCTCTGTGAAGGGCCCACCTGGAGATGGCTCTCATCCTCGATTTCATTAACAACTTTGCAAGAAAGTGCTCCAATCAGTCCTGTGCTACGGATGGGGAAACTGAGGCCCTGGTCTAACTCACGGCCCCGAAGCGACAGCGATAGAATCCTGGTGGTCCCGGGAAAGCAACACATCTGGGTGGTAATCCAGCTCAGTTGCTGACCGGCCCTGTGGCCTTGGGCTGTGTCCCAATCTACAAAAGTGGGTGGTAATTTACCACTCAGGCTGCAGGAGGCACAAATGAGTTGCGTAAGCACCCAGTGCAGTACCTGCACAAGGCAAGGTTGGTAAAGAACAACAAACATCTTCTGAGTGCTAACGCTTCTGAGCACATCACGTGATCCAGTTCACTTTGTCGCCTCATCGGCCCTGTGGAGTTCACTGTCCCATTCTATGGATGTGGAAGCTGACGTGGAGAGAGGTGGTGGGAACTGTCTCAGGCCACCCAGCTGGTCATTGGCGGTGCTAGAATCTGAACCCTCAGAACCCAGAGCTCTGGCTCTATACACGCTCCCGGCCACTCTTGCAGTCTCCCTGGCAGACCTCATCTTCTGATGGCTCAAGGTAAGCCAGAAATCTTTTTGTGAGACCTCCTCATTTTGGAAATGTTTGCAATCATTTAAAAGATGGTTTTAAACATTGTGCCGAACAAGATGGTGGATTTTATCAACGTCAACGAACTGGTTGTGACCCTGCGCTGCAGTTTTGCAAAATGTTACCAATCCGGGGGCGCCTGGGTGGCTCAGTTGGTTAAGCGACTGCCTTCGGCTCAGGTCATGATCCTGGAGTCCTGGGATCGAGTCCCACATCTGGCTCCCTGCTCGGCAGGGTGCCTGCTTCTCCCTCTGGCCCTCCCCCCTCTCATGTGCTCTCTCTCTCTCATTCTCTCTCTCAAATAAATAAATAAAATCTTTTAAAAAAATTAAAATAAAAAAATAAAATCCCTCTGCCTCTCCTTCTATGCCTCCCCGCACTCTCTCTCTCTCTGCCTCTCTCTCAAATAAATAAACAAAATCTTTTAAAAAAAATTATTGAGTTGTTGGGGCGCCTGGGTGGCTCAGTTGGTTAAGCGACTGCCTTCGGCTCAGGTCATGATCCTGGAGTCCCGGGATCGAGTCCCGCATCGGGCTCCCTGCTCGGCAGGGAGTCTGCTTCTCCCTCTGACCCTCCTCCCTCTCATGCTCTCTGTATCTCATTCTCTCTGTCTCAAATAAATAAATAAAATAAAATCTTAAAATAAAAAAAAAAAAGATGTTACCAATCCGAGAACTGGGCACATGGGATTGTTTCTTACAACATGAATCTACAAGAATCACAAAATAAATAAGTTAATTTTAAAACATCGTACAAGCTATGTAAAAGGATGAGGAGGTCAGGGATGTTACATATGCCAGACTGACTCTATCACTCACTAGCTATGTGTCCTTGGACAAGTTACTCAGCCTTTCTGTGCTTCAGTTTCCTCATTTGTTAAATGAAAGTAATAATAGTACCTACCTCATGGGATGTGTCCAAGGATTAAATGAGAACACATGTAAAGGTCTTATTGCCTGTTACAGAATAAACATCTGCTAAGATATTGTTAGTTTTCCAATTGTTGCCTGTATCAAAAAGCAAGGAACAGAGCAATGTATGTAGTACAGAAAATAAAGAGAAAGTGTGTGTGTGTGTGTGTGTGTGTGTGTGTGTGTACACCACAAAGAACTAGGGAGGGAAGGAGACTTTTCACTGTAAAACTCTGGCGCTTTCAACATTGTCAGTGCACTAAATGCCACAGAACTGTACACTTTAAATGATTAATTCTATGGTATGTAATAGAATAGAATTTTTCGATTGAAAAAACCTCTGGTGGTTTTGAATTTTGCTCCATGGACAAACCAAATAAATAATTTTAATTATTTATAAATAAAATTTAATTTATTTATAAAAATAATTAATATAAAAATAATTTTAAAAATTTAATTATTTATAAATTTAAAAAATTTAAACTAATAAGGAGTAAAGAAAGGCAGGCAGGCACTACAAGCCAAACCCAGTTTCGCTCAGTACGTGCCTCCCTGGTGCTTGATGGGGTCTCTCTCCAGTCATCAAGTGCCTGCCTTAGTTTCCCCACTGGTTGCCCCCAGTGGCTGCTTCTGTCCTAGCCAGACTCTCGTCCTAGCAACCCTTGGCGACCAGCACCACATAGACCAGCCCTGCCTGCCTGTCACCCCCAGTCCAGGCCACACTGGACCCCAATCTCTGCAGTATCCAGCTGGCCTTCCTGAGCCAGGCAGGACTTCTGTCTCTTGAACCATCGGCCTGGTCCCAGCTTCCCCTCCTTCTCCTCCATCCACTCTGCCACCCAGCGCACCTTCTCCTGAACCACCTGACCCAACCCCTCTAACTTGAAAATATACCCTGGACCCTGAGACTACCCCACCCTGGTCCATGCCCATCTTCTCTCCCAGAGATAGCACCAGCCTCTCTCCTGGTCCCCCACCTCCTCCCAGCCACCTCCAGTTGATTAGCAACACAGCTGCAGACTACTTAGAATAACCCATTTGTGGCCCAAGACACCCTGGGGATATGGACTCCCCGTCTGCCTCTCTGACTTCTCCGTCCACTCTCGTCGACCCCTTGTTCATACCAGCGGTGGTTTTAAAACATGCCAGCAAATCCTTGCTTGGGTGCTTCTCCAAGTGATGCCAGGGTACGTATGGTCCTGTCGCCTGAGTCTGAGCTAAACTTCGTGGTTATCGGGTAACCAACAGAAGGAAGCCTGAGACTCTGTGGAGCAGCCCAAGTACCCCGGGACCCCAGGCTGGGGTGTGCCATGTGGAGGTGCTGAGGTCAACTGCCCAGCTGGGTTCTGGCGCATGAGGGAGCGCCATCAGGGATGGCCACCCCAGCAGCCTCCAGATGGCCAGTCCCAGCTGCCATCTGATGCAGTAGAATGAGACCCCCAGGGAGAAGCATCGAACTCAGCCCCTTCCCCAAATCTTGACCCACAAAATGGTGAGCAAAATTTATTTTTTTTAATTTTTTATTTTATTTGAAATCAATTAACATATAGTGTATTATTAGTTTCAGAGGTAGACTTTAGTGATTCCTCAGTTGCATAGAACACCCAGTGCTCATGATATCAAGTGCCCTCCTTAATGTCCATCACCCAGTTACCCCATCCCCCCACCGACCTCCCCTCCAGCAACCCTCAGTTTGTTTCCTAGAGTTAAGTTATGGTTTGTTTCCCTCTCTGATTTTGTCTTATTTTATTTTTCCCTCCCTTCTCCTATGTTCCTCTGTTTTGTTTCTTCAGTTCCACATAAGAGTGAAATCATATAATTGTCTTTCTTGTGAGCAAAATTTAAATGGTTGTTTTAAGCTGCTAAATTTTAGAGCAATTTGTTAGGTAATAGCTACTGGCACATCGTATCAAGGCCTCAGCAAGGGCTGGTCCTCTGCCTGGAAATGTCCTCCTACAGATACCTGTGTGGCTCCTCCTCACCTGACTCATATCCGCTCAAGTGTCACATCCTCCCCGAGGCCTGCGCCTACCATCCTCGCTCCTTATGTGCGGTATACATACTTCCCATCCCTTATCCTGCTTTATTCTCTTTATTGCACCATTTACCACCTGGCATGATCTTATATATTTTTTCCTGTTTTCTATGCCCTTCCCATTCTATAATATAAATTCCATGAGGGCAAAGAGCCTACCTTGTTCTCTCCCCTGGAGCCCCTGCGCAGAGTGGGTAATTCAGTATCTGCTGAAGGAATGAGAGGACATTTGAGAGGACAGAGGCTGCAGAAAGTGTCTTCACAGGGAAGATACTGAGGCTCTGGGCCTCTGGCAAGGCATATCCAACCCCCCCATCCCAAGACCCCACACTGAGGCACCCCCCATGGGCCTCCAGGGATCAGGTCTCCAGGAATTTTCTCCACAGGGATAGGCTGAGACATTGTTCTCAGCTTTGGCCACCAGGTGGCAGCCCAGGAGACCAAGACTCCTGCCCGAAGGCCCCAGAGGCTGGGACCCCTTACAGAGACTGTGGGGGGAGGGTGGTAGGATCTGGAATGCAAGTGTAGATTAGATTTGGGGCCCAACGGGCACGTACATGGCTGGAAATCCTTGGGCCCTGGGCCCAGAGCAGCAGCAGCCCTGCCTGAGGTGCTTGGGTGCTTCTCCAAGTGATGCCAGGGACGCATCCCAAGGCTGAGCGGGACGCATCCCAAGGCTCTCTGTCAGGTCCTTTGGAAAGCCATAATAAGGAGCTTCTGGTTTTATCTGTGAGGGGCGTTTCCCACTTCTCTGCCATTTGAGACGTATCATCACCCTTTGGAGCCATATCTTTAAGCCAACAGAACTATTATTTACTTAACATGTTTCCTCAAATAGACCTTTAAAACTTCAAAAAATGTAATAGGAAGGAACTTTCGTATCACCGCTGTAAGAGAAGCCAGTCTTCTGCCAGAAACAGGCAGTAACTGTAAAAATAAATTAATTCATCACTAACATCTAGGATTTAGATGGCCCTCACGGATCCGTTGTACAGGGAATTGGGGCACAGAGAGGTTAGGCAAATTTCCCAATCTCACGTGGTGATTAAGTGGCACCTGCAGGGTTTGGAAACGGATTTTTCAAGAGCAGCTATAAAACTGTAGTTTACTGCAGGACCCTTTCCCACACACTCACACCGCCAAGTGTTGACTCAAGTGCACATGCACACACCTGCACACGGCATCAGCTGCACCCTTGGTTCCCTGTTAGCCTGACTTCTGGGCAGCAAGGCGCGAAGGTCAGGCCTGCTTCCTGGTCTCCCCACCCCACAGGGCTAGCTGGATGTTTCTCTTTCAAAGGCGGGACTTCACTCTCATCCCCTCACACACAGGAGTCCTGCGCAAGCTGAGTGCTCACCTGGAGAGTGGATCCCGTGCCAGGACCAGGTGAGGCCCAAAGGCCCTGATGCCCAGCAGGGCAGGAACTGAGAACTCCCACCTCTCCTCCCAGAGCTGGCCAGGACCTGCATGAGCCAGAATTCAGGCAGGACCTGGAGACACCTGTGGAAAACAAGGCTACAGGCTGGCCTTGGGGGGAGGTAAGAGGTGCTCTTAGGCCTGATGCTGGGGATGGAAGATGCGGGAGGGGCTTATGTACAGAGGGCTGCTCCCCATACCAGCCCTTGGCCCCCAGGCATGCAAGGCAGCAAAAAAACACAAGAGGACACAGTGCACTTCCGACCCACCGATCTGCCACTTTGATGACAAGGCTTCTTGGCCTCGGGTGGAGGATAGTACCCCCAGGGCAAACTGAAGGGGGCGGAGCCTCACCGGGCGACAGGGTTCTTTCCACCCAGTCTCCCCTTTGCGCCCTGGACTGCAGCCCCACTTGATCGGGTGTAGGGCGTGGAGGCTGGACGAGCGAGGCTCGCCACCCGCCGTCGTCCACCACCTCAGTCCCCAGCGGTCGGCCGCCGCGCCACCCTGCCGCCCGCCAGCGGGGCCCTCGCACCCCCGCGCCGTGCCTTGGTACGCGCCGCCGGGCGGGCCGGACCGGGCGGGGCGAGTCCCGGGGCGGGTCCGGGGCCGGGCACTGCTGCCCCCCGCCGGACAAGGCGGACTGCAGCCCCGCGGGCCCCGCGCAGCATGGGGAGGCGCTGCTGGCGGCGGCGCGCGCTGGCCGCCGCGTGTCTGGGGGCTGCGCTCCTACTCCTGGGCGCCGCGCCCCGCGCCCTGCGCCCGGGTGAGTGCCCGTCGGGCCCCTCCATGGGGCACCTGCTGTCTCCTCCCGGGCTGGGAGTAGGAGGTGGGGGTGGGGGGCAGAAAGGCTCTAGGCACCCGCGCCCATGCCCCAGCTCCCCGCAAGGGTGTTGCGCCCCTCGGGAGTTGGTCTCTCGACGCCCAGGAGACGTGATCGTTTTGGGCCTCACAGCCTGTGCCCAGGGATCCGGGTCAGTTGTGGGTGTTAGAGGGCATTGGGCCCACCCAGGAAGGCAGCCTCATTTACCTTGCCCCCGAAGCCCCTTGGCGCCCCGAAGCCCCTTGGCATAAGCTTGGGTGGGCTGGGAAAGCTTCAGGCCGCCTGGTCCTGAAGGCGGGCCCTCTGTGGCACAGGCGCTGCCGCCCTGCTCCGCCTGAAGTTCCCACGGGGAAGAACTTGGGGCTCCTTTGCACCCACTGCATGGTCTGGTTGGGGAAACTGAGGCAGCTAGCCATGACTCCGCAGGGTGTAGTAGCTGCTCTGGGCCAGGCATGTGCTGAGTCTTAAATTCACTTCATCTCCTCCCCATTTCACAAAGTGGGAAACTAAGGCCAGAGAGATTTAGGAACAGGTGTGGATGGCTAACCTGCAGCCTACACAGTCCGCCTGGGGGTTGAGGTGCCCAGTCAGCAGTGTGTTCCCATCTCTGGCTCTGTTTGCCTTTCCTGGGTGTGAGTGTGTTGGGGTAGGGGGCAGGGATATGTGGGTAAGGGGTAGGTCTCCACTCTCCTCCCTCTCCCTGTGTGCGCTCTGTGAGAATCCTCAGAGTCTCATCTTTGGTGACTCCCAGGCAGGGTCCCAGGGAGTAAATAATCACACCCCAGGGTGGGCAGGGACTGTGGGCAGCGGGGTCAAGTTGGCCCAAGAGATGAGGCTGAGGAATCTGTTTTTGGGGGGACACTCACCCACCTGGCTGGGTCTAGATTAGTGGATAAGGGTCATTCCACAGCCTTACCTGCTGGATGACCTAGTCCCTCTCCTCCCAGGTCCTCAGTACTCCCATCTATCACATGGAGTGCTCAAGTTCTTCCTTACAGGGCTTCTGGGGAGATGAGAATGAGACAGCAGACAGAAAGTGGTTGGTCATGATTAGGGCCAGCTGTCATGATTAGGGGTTTCACTGTGCTACCTTCATCCTGGGGTGAGGGGCTTCCCCCTCCGGCTTTCCCTCAAACCCCCATACTGCTGGAGGCCAGGGTTTAGCTGGGGTCCAGGTGAGCAGGGCTTGGAGAGGGCCTCTCTAGTGCTCACCAGAGCTCTACCCAGTCACCCTGCCACTCACACTGTTTCCCCTATGCCTGGACTCAGCCATCCAGACACCTCTCCAAGCCCATGGAAGGGAGATGTGGTCAGTCTTTCTACCACCACCCCCTTTCCATGAGCAGGCAGGCCATCTGGGAGTGGTGCTCCTGGTTCATGGCAGGTGCTCCTGTGTCCTAGCTGAGTGGAGTGTCCCCTAGTACAGTGTGGGCTGTGGTCCTATGGTCTATGACCATGACAGTCTCTGTCCACCCAGTCATTCACAGACAAATGTTTACTTAGGAGCTGGACTCCCAGGCCCCAGCGCTCAGCCCCTGGGGTGGGATGTGAGAAAGAGAAAAGGCCAGAGCATCTGGGCCCTGGGTGTGGGGGGTGTCTGGGGGGTATCTACAGAGGAGTCGGTACATTTGGGTAGGCTTCTGTGTGTCTGTATCTCTGGGCTTGCACGTATCTCCTCTGCCTGGACACATCTCTCCTGCTACCTCCTCTCCTCCTCTACCCAGGTCTGAGAGAAGAGAAATGAGCCAAGGTACTGGTCACTCTCTGTGCTTTGTTCCTTTTGACTGTCTCATGCAAAACCCAAGAGAGCAGGAGCTAGAGAGAGGGACTTGTGGTCCCCCTTCCTAGTCTTTGCCTGGGCTGTGTATCCCACTGGGCTTCCCTGCCATGTGAATACCTTGGCCATGACAAAAGAAGGTTAATTAAACCAACCTACCAATCTCCTCTGCTGGTTCTCGCCCCCGCCCCCCACCCCCGAGCCATGAGCTAAAGCCCCTGACCCCAGAAGCCAGTGAGGGCGTGCTAATGTTTGGCCCACATGCACCTGGCAGACCCCAAGGGAAACAGCTAGGTGGAAAGGCCTTCTGCCAACCGTCCAGCTGGAGGTGGACCCTGCTGTCCAGGGTCTCTGAAACTGGCCTCAATAGGGCCTTCAGCATCTCTGAGCATGTTGGAAGGGGGTGCGGTGGGGGTGGGCCCCTGGCCTGGGGCTAGGGCTCTGGGGCACAAGAGGAATGTCAGCACCTTACTCCAGGCAGGTAGGTCTGGCACAGTCCCCTCCTTCTCCAAAGCAGAAGGTGTTGCCACACGTTGGGCAGGGGACCCCTGAAAGGCTGCCACTATAGGCCTGGGGCCCCTGTTGCCCATTTACTAGTGGGGAAGTCTGGAGCAGCCCACCCTGGCACCCCTCGGCCCCCAGGATTCCACAAATGCTGACCTAGTTAGTGCCTAGGGTCCTGGGGATGAAGAAGATGTTGGGGGCAAGGTGGGACAGCTGCCCAGGATACTGCTGCCCTCAACACCCACCCTCACCCCAGGGTCCCAGTGGCACCTCCACTGTCACCTCTTGTCCCCTTTGCTTCCTCTGTGTCCCAGCCTGGGCATGGCACTGTAACCCTGTTGACCACATATTTGCTGGGCACGTGCTCATGCGAGGTGCCTTTCTAGGGCTGACAGCAAAACTTACTAATATCCCTGCCCTTGCAGACCTTACATTTTTAATATTAAAAATCCAAATCTCCAGTCTGCATCCTCTATCCCCAGAGGCACACGCAGGGAGAGTCTCCATGCCACCACATTAAATCCGCTACAGGGGTTCACAGGGGCGGCATTGGGAGGGGCCAGATCCCTTTCCTAGGTTTGCAAGGGTTGCGCATCTTTCCTGAGGTTGGAATCTCTGTCCACTTCTAGGGGACCTGGGTTGGGGGCAGGGAAGGGAGAGTGTAGAAGAGGTTGGGTGGAGGGGGGCTTATTCCCAGGGGAGCCCATCCCTTTCTTGCAGGCTGGACTGTGGCCCTTCTTTCCTCCGGGCCACAGCCCTTCTCTTGGGGTCCAGTGCTTCCTGTCCGAGGTCCAAGGGTGATGTGTGCTAACAGAGATTTCCCTCACCATCCTTCCTGGAAGGTCTCCAGGTGGGGAAGGACCCAGGAAGCTCAGGTGGGGACCCTGACTCTCTCTCCTCCTCGCTCTCCATCCCCTTCCTTCTTTGGCACCACAGCACCTGGGGACTCAGGCCACAGAGACAACTGTACAGACTGAATGCGGGGTGCCTGATAGTCAGGGTGCCCCTGCAGTCATGCAGCCTAGCAGCCCTAGAGCCAGCCATTGCTTTTAATGAAAAACCAGTATTTTGGTTCTATGCAGAATAAATACAGAAATAAATGCCCAACGACTACTGGGGAGCTGGAGTGCCAGGGCTGAGGTGGGTCGGTGAGGACTGACATAGGCCTGGCCTTGGAGCTGAGCAGGGCCCCCTAGGACCCAGCAGTGGCCCGTCAGCGCAGAAGCCAGGGATCTTTGCAGGGGTAGCCAGAGGAGGCCTGAGCAGGCGGCTTCCCCCTGCAGCCCTGTGTCCCTTGCTTCCCCCTGAGCCCCCTGCAGGGCCCCACCCCGTAGACTCTCCCTCATCTCCCTTGCACAGTGGGGCCCCGATGCCCAACTCTACATGCTCTGACTCCTCTCCGTCCTGGCCCCTAGTCTCTCACAGGCAAGTGAGGAACCAGAGACTGGAGCCACCCAGAGGACAGTGTCTCAGTGTGGACATCTCAACTCAGGCCAACTTAAGCCAGATATGGCTGCCTTCAGGAATGCGTGGATCCAGGGGCTGAAACCATGTTTCCAGCTCTAGGTTCAGCTTTTCTCTCTCACTCCAAAGGAAGGGCTCTTTTACTGATAATTCCAGGCAGAGTCTCAAGGATGTGTCTCATTGGCCTGAATTGGGTCACATGGTATCCACCTCTGAGCCAATTGCTGTGGCAGAAGGGGATGGAATGCTCTGATTGGCTAGGCCTGGTCACATGCCTATCCCAGCAGCTATGGGAGAAGGACGCCTATCAGAACCACGTGCATGGGACATAAGCAGGTTCATTCCTGGAGGGAAATCAAGAGGGCTAGCCAAAGCAGGGGGAGTGGCTGCTGGCAACCAAATAAATAGATGCTCACCACCCTGCTGTTCATTCTCAGATACTGCCAGAGTGCCCAGGGCACAGAGGCACCTTCCAGGCCTTCGGAGACTGCCATGAGAAAAGTCTAGCTGGCAAGATGGATGGCTCACTAGAGTAGGCATTAGTAATCCCATTTTGCAGAGAGACTAAGCTCAGGAAAAGGGAAGTCATTTGCTCAAGGTCACCCAGCTAGGAAGTGGGGGGGGCCAGGATTTAAATCCTAGTCTAAATCCCTAACCTTTATGCTTTCTACTCTACACTGCAGGGGTATTTGGGTTGGGCTTTGAAGGCTGCATAGAAGTTCACCAGGTGGGAAAATGAAGAAAGGGAATTTGGGGCAGAGGGAATGGCACAGACAAAAGCATGGAGGAGTGAAAGGCCTGGTGTGCTAAGGGTTGTGCTGTGGGCAGAGCTCTGGGTTTATGGGAAGAGGTGGTAGGGTGGAAGGCAGAAAAGTACTATAAGTCGGGCCGGTCATAGGTGGCCTTGAATAGCAGGCCAGGAGTTGGGGTACTCTCCCTATGGCCATAAGGGGCTATCAGTCTTTAAATAAATATTCATTGACACTAGGTGAGGTACAGGGATTACAAGAAAAGAAGACAGTCCCCTTCTTACAGAGCTGACCTTCCGAAGAGGCAACCAGACATCAACCCATATACAAACCACGTTATTTCAGCGGTAATAAATGCCATGAATAAATTAAAAGGAGAGACTGGGAAAGATCCTGGTGTGGAGTGTGGCTCATTGGAGAGACCCTCTTTCCAGAGGGAACTTCTGAGTTGAAATCTGAACATGAAGTATTTACTCTAAAGTATAAGCGTTCCTGGAGGAGCATCCCAGCCAAGGAAGAGTGCAAAGGCCCTGAGGTGGGAATTCACCTAATGTATTTATTGCTTGGCAGAAAGACCAGTGTGGCTGGAGCTGGGTTGGGGGGGGGGGGGGGGGTGGGAGGTGCACCAGGAGGTGGCTCTGGGAAGAAACAGGAATTTGTTAGCCAGTAGGAAGCCATGTAGGTTTTAAGATCACCAAGGTAGAAGGAAGAGAAATAAGAAGCTGGATAAGGAGACCAGTGATTATCCTGGACACAGCCAAAGGGGCTTGCTGCCCTGAGCTGACTACCATGGAGGAGGTGGGAGGTAGGGGGCAGGGGCAGTTCCTGATCATTCTGCAGGCAGAGGTGATGAGACTACACCCAAGAGGGGTTCCATTCCAGGTGGTTTGTGGAATCCAGCAAATAGAGTTTGAATTTTAAATACAAGTGGAAAGATCTCTTTCTCTTCAGAAAAACAATTTAAAAAAAAAAAGTGGAATTGTTTTTTATTTGTGAAGGGCTTGTTAATGTGTTCCTCCATGGGCCTGATTACCAGAGGCAATGTCCCTGACCTGGGGACATGCAGGTCAGCCCTGAAGTCCCAGGTCACCCAGGGGACTGAGAGGGCTGGGGAAACCCTCCCTCCCCCTCCCCCATCAAGGTCCCTGGGGCCTGTCTGTGCAGTTTGGGCCTGGCTGTCCCTGCCTGTCTGGTCTTGCAACACTATGCCCAGCTAGAACTTATTAACCAGAAACCACATGTAATCTTTGCTCGCTGGACTGGGAATCACCAAACAGTATTTCCCCCCCAAATGGTGAAGTTTCAAATGGCCCACAGAACAACTTGCGCCCTGCCGGCTCCAAGGGGAAGCCTGTCCTTAGGGGTGGGTGTGCGAAGGGCCATTTATTGGGTTCCTGCTTTCAGTTTGCCTGGATGGCGGTTCACCCACTTAACTGTAGGTTTTGTGAGGTTGGGCGGGGCTGTGTGCCGGGCAGAATGGGTGCCCAAGAGATGTGCCCTCAGATGTGCGCTGTGGCCTGGGGTCAAATCCCGTTTCTGGGCTTTACTTGCTCTGAGGCCTCAGGCATGTTTCTTTTCCTCTTTGAGCCTCAGTTTCCCCACCTGTCAAATGCAGATAATAATAGTTTCTACCTGATATGAGTAAATGTGTCCATGTGTGCAAAGCACCGAGCAGAGTGCCAGGTGCTGGCTGACCCCAGGGCTGTGCCCCAGGTGCTTCTTCCCTGGCTCCCCTGACCCCACCAAAGCGCTGCCTCCTTTGCCAGCTGCCATGCTCTCTTAGGGGCTTCCTGGCCACACGCAGTGGGCACTGCAGGGTGTTGGGTTGGTCTTCACACTGGTCTACTGGACGGGGACTGTGGTCTGCTCCTGAGGCTGGGGCTGCATGGTTTCCATGGCCTGGAGCCCTCTGGGCATGGGCACCGGGCTGTCCCAGACTGTGGGCAGCTCACCCCGCATTGCTTCCTCCCTTCACCCCAGCTGCTTTGCTTTGAGCTGTTTCAAAACTCCAGCGGTTTCCCCACTGTGATCTCTTTCTCCTCCTGCCAGCCTCTGTTCCTGTCACTGTGTGTAGCCTGTCTCTTTCTCTGTCTGCATCTTTGGCACCCCCAGTCCCTCCCACCTCCCTGCCCCCCCCCCCCCAATAACCTTCTGCTATTTTTGTCTCCTTTTTCAAAGCAGAACCCCACCGCGGTTTTACCTGCGGCTGCCCTGGGCTGGCCCAGGCCCCTCCCTGGCTGTGAGACCTGGCTTTCCCTGGCTTGTCTGCTCCATGGTACCCTTGGCAGGGAGCCTGGGACCTGGAGCCTCATGGAGGGGCTGCAGGGTGGAGGACACAGGCCAAGAGAGGCTTGGGGCAACCAGAGCAGAGGTTGGGGGATGCTTCAGTG
The DNA here is from genome assembly GCF_011800145.1 of Mirounga leonina. NCBI lineage: Eukaryota > Metazoa > Chordata > Mammalia > Carnivora > Phocidae > Mirounga > Mirounga leonina. Next base: position 642,121 of record NW_023270855.1, read on the forward strand.
TGACCCTGTTTGGGGCCACCCTGCCCTCAGAGCCAAGCCCCCAGCTTTCCAGAGTGGGGGACTGGATCCAGGGATCTTCAAGGCAATCCCCTTCCGGCCCTCCTAGACCCATCTGTCCCCTTCCATGGCCAGCCTGCCCATCCCACTAGACTGTAGGTTCTTCTGATCTCTGTGGCAGGAAGGGGTGGAGGGGGTGGGGTAGCCCAGCCCTGTAATCACTGGCCACAGCTACTCTATAAATAGGGCCTCACTCTGGTGCCTGTTCCCTCTGACCCTCACCCACTGGCCGCTGAGGTCTGGTATGGGACCTGCTTTCCTGTAGGCTGGAGCCTGAGCAGGAAATGAGAGTCCCCACACAAGGGTTGGTGTTTCTGAAGGCTGGGTGCCTCCCTCCCAGTTGTGGGGCCTTGGGGTAGAAATGGGCCTAGGTGTGCTTCACTGGTCCTAGGGGCACCTCCCCCACCGCAACCCCTCAGTGGGTACCAGCCCTTCCTCAAGCCCAGGCTGTGGCCCTGAAGGGAGCTCAGTGGGTGACCTTGAGCCACAAGTAACACATCCACAGAATGTGGGTACCTCTCCTCCCCCGGCTGTGGGTGGTGCTGTGCTCATGTGACCCAGCCTCTCCTGGGGGCTACAGCTACACTTAGGCCAGCAGCGGCGGCCACCCTGCCAGCCCTGAGCCCGGGGCCTCCACTGCACTTTGAGGGGCCGGCCAACTTTGCTGCCACCTCTGGTCAGCTCATTGTCCGATGACAGTGGTGTTGCTGGGATGTGTCCAGCTGCCAGGAGACAGAGGTTCAAGTCCTAGGACCATTGATAAATCCCAAGATACAGGTAGGCCCTGAGGGCCTCGCCTTGTCCCGGCACCCTGGCTACAGAAGAGCCCAGGCCTTGTTCCCAGGACACTGGAGTGGGGAGGGAGCTTGAGGCTGCCAGAGGCATGCCAGGAGGCCCAGGACAGTGGGCTTCAGATGCACACCGAAGGTTCTGGAGGCCAAGGTGAGGTCAATCCAGCCGTCGTTTATTCATTCCTTCAACCAACCTCTGCCAGGTATGGCTCTAATAGAACGGTTCTCAAAGTGTGCTCCTGGACCAGCAGCATTAGCATGACCTGGGAGCTGTTAGAAATGCAGATTCTTGGGCCCCACTCCAGCCCTACGGGGCTACAACCTCGGGATGTGAGGCCAGGTAATCTATGTTTTCATCTATGCATGCTAAAATTTGAGAACCACCACTCATGGTCAATTTGCCAATAGTTAATCAAATTTTCCAAGTTTATTTCTTCGTCAAAAACATGTCTTAAAGAAAACGCCTGGATCTTTTCGATTAATGTATTCTTGGCAGCATTTTGAAGACTCTTCATTTTGTTGAAAGCCAAGGGTCATGGGAACGTTCATCCGTCTTACGAATATATTCTTTTCTCATATGATCCTGAATTCTTGAAGATACTCTTCTTATGAATAAGCAATATTCTTAGGAATTCAGGAATATATTATGATAGCCATTGACTAAATTTGTAAGCTAGATTTACATAAAATGCCCTTGCATGTATTCTTTTTTTATGATCAGTATTTTTATTTTCATTGAGATCTAATTCTCATTCCATAAAATTCACTTTTTTAAAGTACACAATTCAGTGGTTTTTAGTGTATTTAAAAGCTGTGCGATATGACCTCTATATAATTCCAGAATATTAGCCATTAGCAGTCACTCCCCACTTTCCCAGTGATCCCCCCCACCGTGTCCCCCAGGCCTGGGCAACCACTGTTTTCTGTCTCTATGGATTTGTCGATTTGCGATGTTTCATGTAAATGGCATCAAATAATATGTGGCCTTTTGAGTCTGGTTCCTCTCACTGAGTGCAATGTTACAAGATCCAGCCATGTGGAGACCAGGGTCAGTACTCCTTTCCTTTTTATGGATGAATATGTATGGATGTGCCACAGTATTTATCCATTCATCCTCTGGTGGACATTTAAGGTTTTGGTTATTAAATATAATGCTGACGGGAACATTTGTGCATAAGTGTTTGTGTGAATGTGTCTTCATTTCTCCTGCGTGTGTACCTAGGAGTGGAATTGCTGGGTCATAGGCTAATTCTATGCTTAATTTTTTTTCCCAAATTTTTGTTATTGTGGTAAAATACACGTAAGATAAATTTTGCTGTCTTCATCATTTTTAAGTGTACGGTTCAGTGATATCAATGCGTTCACAGTGTTGTGTGACCATCCTCTCCAGAGCTCTTTCGTCTTGTAAAACTGAAATTCTGCACCTATTAAATAACTCCCCGTTCTCCCCTCTGCACCCCAGTGACCATCACCTGCTCTCTAGCTCATTGGTTTTTACTATTCCAGGTACTCTGCGAGTGGAATCATTCATGATTGGTCCTTGGTGACTGGCTTTTTTCACTTAGCATAATCTCCTCAGGGCTCATCCATGTTGTAGTGTGTGTCAGTTTGCTTTCCTTTCCAGGCTAATACCCACTGTAGGAATGGGCCCCATTTTGCTTATCTGTTCATCTCTTCATGGACTCTTGGGTTGCTTCCATGTTTTAGCTATTGTGAATAATGCTGCTGTAAACATGGGTGTGCAAACATCTCTTAGACGCCTTGCTTTTTCAAGTATTTTGGGTATGTACCTAGAAGAGGAATTGCTGGGTCGTATGGTAATTCCAAATTTAATTGTCTGTGGAAGCTCCATGCTGTTTTCATAGCAGCTGCCCCATGTTATCTCCCCACCAACACTGCACAGGGTTCCAATTTCTCCACATTAACAAAACTTGTTCTCTCTCTTTTTTTTTGATAGTAGCCATAATAATGGGTGTGAGGTGGTATCTCATTATCATTTTGATTTGCATTTCCCCAGTGATTAGTGATGTTGAGCATCTTTTCATGTGCTTATTGGTCATTTGTATATTTTCTTTGGAGAAATGCTATTCAAGTCCTTTGCCCTGTTTTGACTTTATTTTTTGTTGTTGTTGAATTTTAGGAGTTCTCTATATATCCCCTTTCAGATACCTAATTTATAAATATTTTCTCCTATTCTGTGTGTTGTTTTTGGGTGCACAAAAATTTTTTTAGTTTAATTTTATTTAAATTCAATTAATTCACATATAGGATATTATTAGTTTCAGAGGTAGAGTTCAGTGATTCATCAGTTGTGTATAATGTATAATGCTCATTACATTATGTGCCCTCCTTAATGCCCATCACCCAGTTACACCCACCCACCTCCTCTCCAGCAATCCTCAGTTTGTTTCCTAGAGTTAAGAGTCTCGTATGGTTTGTCTCCCTCTCTGATTCGTCGTATTTTATTTTCCCCTCCCTTCCCCTATGATCCTCTGTTTTGTTTCTTAAATTCTAAAGACAATATGATAATTGTCTTTCTTTGACTGACTTATTTCGCTTAGCATAATACCTTCTGGTTCCATCCACATCATTGCAAATGGCAAGATTTCATTCTTTTTGATGGCCGAGTAATATTCCATTTTACATACATATAATAATGAGATATATATATACACATATATATATCTTACATCTTCTTTATCCATTTATCTGTCAATGGACATCTGGGCTCTTTCTGTAGTTTGGCTATTGTGGACATTGCTGCTGTAAACATTGGGGTACAGGTACCCCTTTGGATCACTTTGTATCTTTTGGGTAAATACCTAGTAGTGCAGTTGCTGGGTCGTAGGGTAGCTCTATTTTTAACTTCTTGAGGAACCTCCATACTGTTTTCCAGAGTGGCTGGACCAGTTTACATTCCCACCAACAGTGTAGGAGGGTTCCCCTTTCTCCACATCCTTGCCAACATTTGTTGTTTCCTTTCTTGTTAATTTTAGCCATTCTGACTGGTGTGAGGTGGTATCCCATTGTGGTTTTGATTTGTATTTTCCTGATGCCAAGTGATGTTGAGCCTTTTTTCATGTGTCTGCTGGCCATTTTATGTCTTCTTTGGAGAAACGTCTGTTTGTGTCTTCTGCCCATTTCTTGACTGGATTATTTGTTTTTTGGGTGTTGAGTTTGATAAGTTCTTTATAGATATTGGATACTATGGGTGCACAAAGTTTTTAAACTTCCGTCAAGTCCAATTTACCTATTTTTTCTTTTGTTACCTGTGCCTTTGGTCATATCCAAGAAATCATTGCCAAATCCAATGTCATGAAGCTTTTGTTGTATGCTTTCTTCTAAGAGTATTATTGTTTTAGGTCTTATGTTTAGGTCTTTGATCCATTTTGAGTCAAATTTTGTATATGGTGTGAGATAAGGGTCCGACTTCATTCTTTTGCATGTGAATATCCAGTCTTCCCAGCACCATTTGTTGAAAGGAGTATCCTTTCCCCTTTGGATGGTCAAAATCATTTGACCATATATGTAAGGGTTTATTTCTGGGCTCTTTATTCTATTCTATTGATTTATATGTCTGTCCTTACACCACCCACTGTTTTTTTACTATAGCTTTGCAGTTAGTTTTGAAATTAGGAAGAGTGAGTCCTCCAGTTTTGTTGTTCTTTTTCAAGATATATTTGGGGTCCCATATGAATTTTAGGATGGGGTTTTCTATCTCTGCAAAAAAATGTCATTGGAATTTTGACAGAGATTGCATTGACTCTGTAGATTGTTTTGGGTAGTACTGACATTTTAACAATATTAAGTTTTCCAATCCATGAACATGGGACATGTTTCCATTTCTTTGTGTCTTATTTATTTCAGCAGTGTTTTGTAGTTTTCACTGTACAAGTCTTTCACCTCCTTGGTTAAGTAATTCCTAAGTATTTTCTTCTTTTTTACACTATTGTAAATGGAATTGTTTTTGTACTTTCCTTTTCATATTGTTCATTGTGTGTGTATGGAAATGCAACTGATTTTTGTGTGTTGACTTTGTATCCTGCTACTTTGGTGAACTCATTTATTAGTTCTAACAGTTTTTGTGTGTGGAATCTTTAAGGTTTTCTGCATATAAGAACATATCATCTGCAAACAGAGATAATTTTATTACTTCTTTCTAGTTTGGATACCTTTTCTTTCTTTTTCTTGTCTAATTGCTCTGACTAGAACTTCCAGCATTATATTGATTAGAAGTGGCAAAAATGGGCATCCTTGCCTTATTCCTGATGTAGAGGAAAAGCTTTTAGTCTTTCACTATTGAGTATGATGTTCACTGTGGGTTTTTCATATATGGTTTATATTGTGTTGTAGTACTTTCCTTCTAGTCCTTGTTTTTTGAGTGGTTTTTTTTTTTTTTATCATGAAAGTATGTTGAATTTTGTCAAATGCTTTGTCTGTGCCAAGTGAGATGATTGTGTTTTTCCCCTTCATTCTCTTAATGTGATGTATTGCAGTGATGGGTGTTTGTATGTTGAACTATCCTTGAATTCTAGGAATAAATCCCACTTGGTTATAGTGCATAATCTTTTCATTGTGCTGTTGAATTCCATTTTCTAGTATTTTGTGGAGAATTTTTGCATCAATATTCATAAGGGATATTGGTCTGTAGCTTTCATTTCTTGTAGTGTCTTTGTCTGGCTTTTTTTCCCCCAGTCAGAGTTATACTGGCCACACAGAATGAGTTAAGAAGTGTTCCCTCTTCCTTAGTTTTTGGAAAAGTTTGAGAAGGACTTGTATTAGTTCTTTAAATGTTTGACAGACCACAGCAGTGAAGCCATCAGGCCCATGGCTTTTATTTGTCAGGAAATTTTTGATTACTGATTCGATCTTCTTACTAGTTATAGGTCTTTCCAAATTTTCTAACTACTTCATGATTTAGTCTTAATACATTTTGTGTTTTTAGAAATGTGTCTATTTCATCTAGGTTATCCAATTTTTTTGGCATACAATTGTTCATAGTATTCTCCTGTGTTGTTGTTTTTTTTAATTTCTGTAGTCACTAGTAATGTCCCACTTTCATTTCTGATTTTAGTAAGCTGTATCTTCTTTTTTTCTTGGTCCATCTAGCTTAAGGTTAGTCAATTTGTGGATCTTTCCAAAGAACCAACATTTGGTTTTATTGATTTTCCCTATTTTTCTACTCTCTATTTCATTTATCTCTGCTCTAATCTTTATTATTTCCTTCTTTCTTCCAGCTTTGGGTTTATTTTTTCTTTTTCTAGTTCCTTAAGTTGTAAAGTTAGGTTGCTGATTTGAGATCTTTCTTGTTTTTTAGTGTAAGCATATATAGCTATAAATTTTCTCCTAAGCACTTTCACTGCATCCCATAAGTTTGGTATATTGTTTTCATTTCTGTTTGTCTCCAAGTATTTTCTAATCTCCCTTGTGACTTCTTTGATCCACTGGTTTTTTATAAGTGTATTCTTTGATGTCTACAAATTTGTGAATTTTTCCAGTTTTCCTTCTGTTACTGATTTCTGACTTCACCCTGCTGTGGTCAGAGAACATACTTTGTATGATATATGTCTTTTAAAATCTATCATGACTTATTATGTGGCCTAAAATATAGACTATCCTGGGAAATGCTTCATATGCATTAGAGAAGAATGTGTATGCTGTTGTTGTTGGATAGAGTGTTTTGTATGTGTCTATTAGATCTAGTTGGTTTATTGTGATATGTAAGTCCCCTGTTTCCCTCCTCATCTTCTCTCTGGTTGCTCAGTTCATTATTATGAGTGGTGTATTGAAATCTCCACTATTATTGTAGAGCTGTCTATTTCTCCCTCCTATTCTGTCAATTTTTGTTTCATATACTTTGATGATAAGTTAATGTTTATAATTGTTCTTCTTCCTGTTTTAAAACTTTTATTTATATAGGAAGTTCTTCTTTGTCTCTTGTAAACTTTTCTGATTCAAAGTCTATTTTGTCTGATATTAATATAGTCACCTTTGCTCTATTTTGTTATTATTTGCTTGGAATATCTTTTTCCATCCTTTCACTTTCAACCACTTTGTGTCACTGGATCTCAAGTAAGTCTCTTGTAGACAGCATATAGTGTTGGGTCAGATATTTTTATCCATTCTGCCAATTTCTGCATTTTGACTGGAGAGTTTAATCCATTGACATTTACAGTAATTACTGATAAAGTGGAACATCTGTCATTTTGTTATTTGTCTTCTCTGTGACTTATAGTTTTTTTATCCATCATTTCCTGTATTACTGTCTACTTTTGTGCCTAATCAATTTATTTTTTGTAGTAAAATGTTTAAATTCCTTTCTCATTTCTTTTGTGGATACCATGGGGATTACACTGAACATCCTAAAATAATACATTGTATTTTGAATTTATACTGGTTTCTTCATTTGAATGGACCATACTTTTCCCGTTTCTTTGTATGACTTCTAATTTTTTGTTGAACACTGGACATTTGAATCTAATAATGTAGCTCTGGAAAGCAGATTCTCTTTCTCAGTGATTGCTGTTTTTAGTTTCTGTTTTTGTCTTTCTGATTGTTGTAGCCTGTCTCTGTGCTGAGGTTCAGCCCAAGGTATAAATTTAAGGTCTTCTTAGGTCTTTTCTGAGCCTCTTCCTGGGCATTCACAGTCAGTTTCTAATTTTCCCCACCTATGCAGTTGTTTTGAATGTTTTAGTATTTAATGTCTGGCTCCAAAAAGGGGAAAAGAGAAAAATGAAAGGTGGGGAAAAGGAACCAGCTCATTAAGTCTCCTGGAAGTCACTTTATGTGGAGTGTGAGGGGTTTGCAACAATGTGGGGAGGTATAACTGATCAAAGCACAGATCTCTGATATTTGGAGAATAGGATCCTTTTTGCCCACTCTGGCTCTTGCATGCTGTATGTAAGCTGCTCCAAGAACAGATGCACAGCTGCCTGCCATGTGGCTGGGGTGGGGGGTGAGTGGATGCCCTGAGCTAAGAAAGAGCTGAAACTGACTGAAATTTACCACCATTTACCATTTAAGCCTTCCCCTGGAAGTTGCAAGCCTTCAATGGACTCCAGAATTCCAGGTCTATCTGATGTATCTGATAGATTCTGCCAGTACAGTTGTTGCCTGGGTGGAGAGACAGATTCTTGGTGTTCCTAGTCTGTCATCTTTCCAGAATCATCTAGGCTTAGCTTTTAAGGAATTGCCAAACTGTTTTCTGTGGCAAAATATCTCTATTCTCCATTCCCACCATCAAAGTATAAGGGTTCCAATTTCTCCACATCCTCACCAATACTTGTTTTTATCTTTTTTTATTATAGCCATCTTAGTGGGTGAGAAGTTGTGTCTTAATGAGGTTTTGATTTGACTTTTCCTAACAGCTAGTGATGCTGAGCATCTTTTTATCTGTTATTGGCAATTTGTATATTATTGGAGAAGTGTCCATTCATATCCTTTGCCTACTTGAAAAGTTGGGTTATGTCTTTTATCATTTGGTTATAGGCATTCTTTTTTTTTTTTTTTTAAGATTTTATTTATTTGAGAGAGAGAGAGTGAGAGAGCATGAGAGGAGAGAGGGTCAGAGGAAGAAGCAGACTCCCCGCTGAGCAGGGAGCCAGATGTGGGACTCGATCCCAGGACTCCGGGATCATGACCTGAGCCGAAGGCAGTCGCTTAACCAACTGAGCCACCCAGGCACCCTATAGGCATTCTTTATATATTCTGGATACTAGTCCCTTATCAGATATATGGTTTGAAAATATTTTCTCCAAGTTGGTAGGCTGTCTTTTCACCTTCTTGATGGTGTCCTTTGAAGCAGAAAAGTTTTTGTTGATATAGTCCAGTTTATCTATTTTTTCTTTTGTTGTTTTTTTGATGCCATATCTAAGAAATCACTGCCAACTCAAAGATCATGGAGATATATGTCTATGTTTTCATTATGAGTCTTTGTTAGCTCTTACATTTAGGCCTATGATCCATTTTGAGTTAGTTTTTGTATATGGTTTGAGGTAGTGGTACAATTTCATTCTTTTACATGTGGATATCCAATTTTCTCAGCAAAATTTATCATAAAGACTGTTCCTTCCTTATTGAATTGTCTTGGAACCCTAATAAAAAATCAGTTGATCCTAAGTGTAAAGGTTTGTTTCTGAACTGTGAATTCTATTTCATCAATCAATATGTCTCTCTTATCCCACCACCACATCATCTTAATTACTGTGGCTTTGTAGTAAGTAGTGAAATTAGGAAGTGTGAGATCTCCAAGTTTGTTCCTTTTCAAGATTGTTTTAGACATTCTAAATCCTTTGAATTTTCTTTTTTTAACAAAAAATTTTAAAAGATTTTGTTTATTTATTTGACAGAGACAGAGAGCACAAGTAGGCAGAGAGGCAGGCAGAGGGGAAGGAGAAGCAGACTCCCCGCTGAGCAGAGAGCCTGATACAGGGCTCCATCCCAGGACCGTGGGATCATGACCTGAGCCGAAGGCAGACGCTTAACCAACTGAGCCACCCAGGTGCCCCAATCCCTTGAATTTTCTGATTAATTTAAGGATCAACTGTCAACTGTCAACAACTGTCAATTTCTGCAAAAAAGGCAGCTAGGGTTTTTATAGGGATTGCATTGCATGTGTAATCTGGGGAGTACTGCCACCTTAATGATATTAAATCTCCCAATCCATGGACATGGGATATTTTTCCATTCATTCAGGTCTTCAATTTCTTTCAATGATGTCTTGTAGTTTTCAGTGATAAGTCTCACACTTCTTTTGTTAAATTTAATCCTTAATATTTTTATGCTGTTGTAAGTGGAGATGATTTTGTAACTTCAATTTTGGGTTTTTCATTACTAGTACTTAGAAATACAATTCACTATTGAATATTGATCTTTTATTCTACAACCTTGCTGAACTCATTTATTAGCTCTTAGCTCTAATAGTTGGTGGATTCTATAAATATACTATATATAGTCTATATATATTCTATATATATTCATGTCATCTACAAATAGAATAATTTTACTTTTTCCATTCCATTCTGGATGCCTTTTCTTTGTTTTTCTTGCCCAATTACCCTGGCATTGTTGAATAGAAGTGGTAAAAGTGGGTATCCCTTGTTTTGTTCCTGATCTTAGAGGTAAAGCATCAGTTTTTCACCATTAAATATGTTAGCTGTGGGTTTTCTCCTAGATGGCCTTTATCAATTTGATGAAGTTCCCTTCAAGTTCTGGTTTGTTTAGTATTTTTATTATGAAAGGGTATTGGATATTGTGCAACACTTTTCCTGCATGTATTGATAATTATGTGGGTTTTTTCTTTTACTCTATTAATATGGTGTATTACCTTGATTGATTTTTGTATGTTGAACCACTCTTGCACTCCTGGGATATATATTACTTGGTTATATATAACCATTTTTATATGTTTTATATATTCAGTTTGCTGGTATTATTATTTTTTTTTTTGAGGATTTTGCATCTATGTTCATAAGAGATAATGTTCTGTAGTTTTCTTTTCTTGTGATGTCTCTGTCTGGTTTTGGCATCAGGGTAATACTGGGCTCATCTAATGTGTTGGAAGGTATTTTTCACCCCACAATTCTGTTTTGTTTTTCTGAAGGGGGTAAAGAGTTTGGAAGAGATTGGTGTTAATTCTTCTTTAAATTTTGGTAAAATTCACTAGTGAATATCATCTGATTCTGGGCTTTTCTCTGTGGCATTGTTTTTTTTTTACATTACTACTTCAATGTATTTATACATATTATTATACATTACATTATTATACATATTATTATATATTACATTGTTATACATATACATTATACATATAATTGTTATATGTCATTGGGGTTTTCTATTTCTTTTTGGTCAATTTCAGGAATTTGCATCTTTTTAGGAATTTGTCCATTTTGTGTAGGCTATCTAATTTGCTTTTGTACAAGTGTTCATGCCTTTCTCATTTCTGTAAGATTCCATTCTAATGGTTTCCCTTTCATTCCTGTTTTTAGTAATTTGAGACTTCATTCTTCTTGGTCAGTCTAGCTAAAGTTTTGTCAATTTTGGTGATCTTTTTGAAGACTGCATTATACTTTATTCATTTATTAATAAGTATAATCATACTTTAGAAAAATATGACCAAGAAGCATAAGATCATGAGCCTATGCTTATCTAAATCAACTACATTACTAATAATATTATTCACATTAATTGAATATATAGGAAGATATTCCTTAAAACACATTTAGAGTAAAAGAATAAATTTAGTAAGCAGAGTTTTTGGTAATTTTAGGAAGATTGAAGAGTGCAGCACTGAGACAGATGGATTGTATTCCTGCACACTGTCTTCCAGCCTAGGAGACAGTGAAACCTGCATTTACCACGAAGCGGCATACACACTGGCCAGGGAAGTACAGGCTGCTGTAGGAGTCCATGGAGGTCATGTGACCTGGTGGGCTGCCACTGGAGAACCTGCAGCTTGGCTGTGCCACCTCTATTGCTACCCAGCCCTTTCTGGCTGCCCACACCTAGGATCTGGGGAGGCTGGACCACCAGCCAGCTTGGTGAGCCCCTGAGGGCTCCATGGACATGGGGCTGGTAGGGGCGCGGCATGAAATGAAGGCAGAGGAGATGGATAAGGTTGGATGGTCAGGTCTTTAACAGAGGGCTGTGGGCTGGGTACCACCTTTCCGCTCATCCCTGCCTGCCTGGCGTCCTCCAACTCTGAAGGGTAGGACATGGGGACAGGAGCGATACCAAAGACGCTGGCCTGGTGGATTAGGGGGCCTATCAGTGCCCCACACCCCACCAAGGCAGATGAGATACAAGAGGGAAACTGAGTCCCAGAGGTAGATCAAATGTGCCCAAGGGAGTTGGCCAAGTCTCCTAAGGGCTACAGCCAGTCCATCTGATGCCTCTTTCCTTATGCCCCATAGCATTTGAAAACAGCCTGGGCTCTGGCTGGCTCAGTGGGAAGAGGAGGAGTCCCCTGAAGATGCTTTATGACTTGGACCAGGTAGGTGGACAGACCCCTGCCCAGTGATCCCTCCCTCTACCTCCAGCCACGGGAAACTGAGAACCCTAGTGTAGACCTGCTGTCTTGGGACTAGAGCCCACAGTAGGGCTTGAGGAGGCTTCCTCTGCAAATCAAGGCCCTGTGCAGAGAGGAGAATGCCTGTGACAAGGGCAAATCTTCGGACAAGCTGAGAGACCTGGGGTCTCCACCCACCCACCCACCTACCCATCCATCATCCACCCAACAACAGACTGAAGCCACACTGTGCCAGGCACTCTGCCATGTGTTGAGGATATAAAAGAGCAAAGGACCCTCAGGAAGTTGACAGTCTAGTGGGGAGACAGGAATTAAGTGACCCCCCAGATTTTAGTATCTGCTGCAATAGGGAAACATGCAGGGAGCCCCTGTCCTCACACTGTTCTTAGGCACCCGGACCAGGAGGCTTACCGGCCCAGGCACTCCACTTCCGCTGTGGGCCTGCTGGGACCAGGCACAGCCCAAACACACACGCAGTTAGACCCCCCCGAGAGCCACGGGCCCCTGGCTCACACACACACCAGCAGGCACGAGGAGAGGCACCCATTCAGACAGCATGTGTAGAGCACCTAGTGTATGCAGGCTGTGCTCAGGCTGCTGCTGATCCAGTGGCAAGCAGGTCAGCTGGATCCCTGACCTGGGGCAGCTGATATGCCCAGGTGAGGCAGATATCATCCCATCATTGCCACCTGCACTAACCTGTAGCTGATTTGCATCGAAAGGGGCAGTACAAGGTGCGACAAGAGATCTACCGGGAGGGTCCTAGTTTAGATGGGGAAGAGAGATCCTCTCTGAGAAAGGGACATTGGAGCTGAGACCTGCAGAGAAGGAGTTAAGAAGCAAAGAGTAGAGGGCCAAGTGCCTGGTGGTGGACAGACAACAGAAGAGGGTGTGCGAGGTGAGCCAGGAGTGGGCAGCAGCTTGGGTGGTGCCTGGCAGGTGGGGCGAGGGCAATAGGGAAACCATAGAGGGTTTTAAGCTGGGGAGAATGATCAGACAGGTTGGGTAAGTAGCTGTTCACTGAATCCCTGAGGGCTGAGCCAAAGGGGCCTGTGGAGCTTATCTGACCCACACCCTTGGGTTGCAGGTGTGGAGGCCTTGGTTCAGAGAGGGTAACTGGCTTGCTCTGGGCCACACAGCAAGCTGAGGGCAGGCCAGGCTCTCAGCAGGATCCTGGGTTCCACTAGTTCCACAGGCTTCTGAGGGGCAGATGGGGCTGACTCAGCCCCCTCACAGCCTGAGGTCCCTCTGACGGTTGGGTGTCAAGGCCCTGGGAGCTTAGCACCTGTGGCTGGAGAAATAAGAGTAATAAAAATAATCTGGCCAACAAAGGCTAACTGTGTACCAGACACTCCAATTCTGTGAACTTATTTAGTCCTCGTGGCAAGCCTATAAGGTAGGCCTGTTGTTATCCCTGTTTACAGATGAGCAAACTGAGGTACAGGGAGGCCAAGGACACAGAGAAGGTTACAGAGCTCATAAGGACTGGAGCCAGGCTAAGGATCCAGGCAGCCGAGTCCAGTCAGGCTGGGAGAGATGGTTGTAACTGTAGGATTTGTTCCTGGACCAGTGGGCATAGCCCCAGCTTCTGAGTCCTAAGGGACCTAAGTTGGGAGTCCCAGCTTCCCTACTTGAGAGCTGTAGGCAACTCATTTGTATTGAGCCTCAGTTTTCTCATTTCTATGGAGATAGTATTGACTATCTTGGTATTTATGGGGCTCCAAGCAACATAAAAGCTGACTTTAAGTCATTAGGACAGTCGGTGTTTACTTCCCAAGATGCTCAGAAACCAACAGCCCTTGGTACAGCAACAACACGTTGTCCATCATCATACTCTGAATGTTGACATATGATACATCTTGTGCCTCATGACTTCAAGATGACTGCCAGGGCTCCGGACATCTCACAGGATGGTACCCCAAGCAGAAAGGGAGGGGCTGAGGCAAAGATTTTTTTCCTTCAGGAGCCCTCTCTTTTTGTGCTGAAGGAAAGTCTTTCCTGGGAGCCATCTAGCAGACTTCCCTGTACATCTCCTTGGCCCAAACCAAGCCAGATGTTCACCCCAGGACCCATAGCTTTCATGAAGTTGTGTGAGGCTGCTATGACTGGTTCTTCCCCAAGGCTTGGCACATGACCTACCACAACTGGGGTCTGCTGGCAAGGAGGGAGGATGACTGACAGGTGGGTGGATGGCCAACATTCCCTGCCCCAAGAAATATGTGAGGATGTCTGGAAGCTGAAAGCAGAGCTTGGCTGTGGGGCCACTGAATACAGCCTTCTCCTGGCACCCAGGTGAAGCCAGGCTTCTGAGGCCAGTCCTGTGAGTCTGCCTTAGAGGGAAAGGGATCCTCTCAGTGCTCTCACGCCCCTCACTGCTCTGAGATTGGCAGTCACCCCTCTGTGAGATTTTGAAAAAGTAAGATAAGCACATGATAGGGCATTCAACCCTTCAAACGAGTATATGCGGTGAAGAGTACCTCTCCTTCCCACCCTGGCCCTGGTTACCCCTGGAGGCGACCAGTTCGTTCCCTGTGTGCCCTTCCAGGCATGTTCTAGACATGTGTGTAGTGTCCAATGCTCTGTCATGTGCTTAGGTCACTTTTCCAGAATCATACCTACAGGTATATATGTCCTTTTTTTCTGCTTTATGTTTTAATTGAGAAAAATTCAAACATATACAGAAGTAAAATGTACAATGCACCCCCACATTCCCATCACCCAGTTTGAACAGTGATCAACTCTGCCCTGTTTCATCCAGACCCCTCTCCCTCCATTCCTACTTGGGATTATTTGGAAGCAAATTCCAACCTTGTTTAGTATGTGACAATTTCAATATATATCTAAAAGAGAGGCTCCCGGGGCACCTGGATGGCCCAGTCAGTTAAGTGTCCAACTCTTGATTTTGGCTCAGGTCATGATCTCGGGTTTGTGAGATGGAGCCCCATGTCAGGCTCCAAGCTAAGCAGGGTTGTCTGATTGGGATTCTCTCTCTCTCTGCCCCTCCCCCCCATGCTCACTCACTCTCTCTTTCTCTGAAGCAAATAAATAAATCTTTAAAAAAATAAATTAAAATATGTGAGGCTGCCTACAACCTATCCTTTCTGAAACATCTTTTATTTCCTTCCTCACCCTTTGTAAACCCAAAATGTGACATGTTAACTCCTGTTCTTTGTGTACTTTAGCTTTTATCACTTGAAGTATTTTGGATTTCTGCTTGGATTTCTGGATACTTTTAAAGGCATGAGAAGCGCAAATGAGCACCTCCCCCCCACACACATTCTTCCCCTCCCCACCCAGCAATGGCAGATACTCTTATGCAGGCACTGGACCCAGTGTCCTACCATTTCAGGTGCTGCTTTGTCCTTCCCTGAAATGGAAACACTCACAAGGCTCTTTTCGTAACTGGGATAAAACTCACATGCCATAAAATTCACTCTTTTACAGTGTACCCTTCAATGGTCTATAGTGACCAAGGCTGCATGACCATCACCACTCTCTAACTACAGAACACTTTCATCACCCCCAAATTTTATTATTGAACAAAAAAATATCTCAGTAGCCTGCAAGTGGCTGCATTTTTCAACTCTATATGGAATTAAAGCTGTTGTTCTTATACACTATCCTGATATTCAATTTGTGCCCACGCTCACCACTCTGATGACATACTTATTCCATCAGGCTTACTCTGACACCGTCATATTCATCATCAGAACCTCCTTGGTCCCGAGGGCCCAACCCTACTTGTCACATCCTTCCACCTGCCTCAGTGAGGTTAGAGTCATTTTCCCCCCAAATTCTGGTCTAGGATCTGGGTCCCAAATCACAGTGATCGGTGGCAGTGCTGGGGTTCGAATCCCCTGTTCCGTCGCCACGGCCCGGTGGGTGCAGGGCTCCGCAGCGCCGACCCCATCCCCCACCCCCCCACCCCCCGCCCCGCTCTCCCACCTCCGCTGTCGCCTGCAGGGCCCGCACTCAGCCCTGGCCGAGGTGCACCGGCAGCGGCGCGACCTGCTGCGCCGAGCCTGCAGCCGCCACACACGCCGGCAGCGCCTGCTGGGGCCCGAGGACCTGCGGCACGTGCTGGTGGACGACGCGCACGGCCTGCTCTACTGCTACGTGCCCAAGGTGGCCTGCACCAACTGGAAGCGCGTGCTGCTGGCGCTGAGCGGCCGCGCCCGCGGCGACCCGCGCGCCATCCCCGCGCACGAGGCGCACGCGCCGGGCCGCCTGCCCTCGCTGGCCGACTTCAGCCCGGCCGAGATCAACCGCCGGCTGCGCGCCTACCTGGCCTTCCTCTTCGTGCGCGAGCCCTTCGAGCGCCTGGCGTCGGCCTACCGCAACAAGTTCGCGCGGCCCTACAGCGCGGCCTTCCAGCGGCGCTACGGCACGCGCATCGTGCGGCGCCTGCGGCCGCGCCCGCACCCCGACGCGCTGGCCCGCGGCCACGACGTGCGCTTCGCCGAGTTCCTGGCCTACCTGCTGGACCCGCGCACGCGCCGCGAGGAGCCCTTCAACGAGCACTGGGAGCGCGCGCACGCCCTCTGCCACCCGTGCCGCCTGCGCTACGACGTGGTGGGCAAGTTCGAGACGCTGGCGGAGGACGCGGCCTTCGTGCTGGGCCTGGTGGGCGCGCCCGGCCTGCGCTTCCCTGCGCCCCCGCCCCGGGCCAAGGCGGCCGCCGCCCGCGACCTGGCCGAGCGCCTCTTCCGGGACATCAGCCCCTTCTACCAGCGGCGCCTCTTCGACCTCTACAGGATGGACTTCCTGCTCTTCAACTACTCTGCCCCTTCCTACCTGCGGCTGCACTAGGCGGCGGGGCCCGTCACATCGGCTGGACGGTGTGCATTTCTGGTGCCCCCCCTCCAGGCCCCCCGCACCCCGATGCTGGTGCTGCCTGCCCGGGACTCCACTCTGAGCACCACTGCCCCGGCCCTTCCCTGCTTGGCCAGCCCGCCCGGGCCTCCATCCCACCCAGCCAGGTTTGGGTGCAGCCCACCTCAGGCGGCTGGACACCCGTGTGCCTGCCTGTCACCTGATGCTTGCTTCCTCTGAGTGTGCCAGCTGGCAGGCACTTCTCCAGACCGATGGGTGGGGAAGCATTGAATTACTAGTATTTTTTAGTTTGTGAGAGGCCATTTTGACCCCAAACCAGAGCAGAATGCCGGTTCGGTGCAGTCTGTGGCCTCTCCTAGCGGCCTCTTCGCCGCCTCGGCCCTGGTGTTGACAGCCGTGGTCCAGGAGGAAAGCCCTCCGTCATCGGGCTCAGGCTAAGGCCTTCCTTGTCAGTGGGCATGGCATGGAGCCCACTCTGAGTTGCCTTCCACTCTGCCTGTCACTGAGCCGTGTTGCCTCTCCCCGTGGCTGGCCCCACCTTTGATCTCGGTCTGGCCAGATCCTAAGTCTTCCGTGTGTGCCCACAGAGCCCAGAGTGCAATATGGTGGCAGGTTTTATAGGACCATCGTGAGCCGGGGAGCTTATGTTTTTGAAATAAATGTTTTTTACTTCTGACATTTTGGAGTTTCTCTGCTTCATTTTGCCATTTGTTCTGCTGCATGGGGCTGCCGGATCTTGGGCATCTCAACAAATCTCTGAGCCTCAGCTTTCCTTTGCTGCCAAATGGTGCAAGAATGCCAGGTGGTCATGAAGATCAGATGAGAGAGATGGAGAGCCTGGGTTTCCTTCACAGCAGCCCAGAGGTGTGAAGCGCTATATGGGGAGTGGGGTAAGGAGTGGATACACCATGGCAAGGGGTGCTAAATTCTGGCTGGAGGGGTAACAGTGAAGACTCGGGGCGGGGGGAATCTGACTTTTCATTCTGCCTAGGCTAAAGATTAAAGCTGAAACCAGCTCAGTGAAACCCTGTGCCTTGGGCTGCCTCCCACCCTTATGTGGGTGTGTAGGTGTGTATTTGCGTGTGTGTCAGGATGCTTGGCAATGAGGACCCACCCTTCTGGCTTTGGGAAGACAGCCAGCCGTGGGAGTCCCCTAGGAAGGGCTGAATGTCCCCTTAGTGACTGTTTGAATATAGGGTGTCCTTTCTCAGTTTCCTTGAATGATAAATCAAAATGCCAGAACTTTGGGAAGACCAGGGCAGGGTATTCCTGAGGTTTTGAGAAACAGAAATCAGAGCACAGCCGAGAAAGGGCAGCTTGGCAGGGCAGAGGCCCAACCTGTGTTGTGGTGCTCCCCCACCCTGTGGTGAGGGCCCGTGAGCCTGGTTACAGGGCCATGCTGGCCTGTGGGGGCCAGGCTGGCCAGGGACTGCCAGCTCAGTCACATTCATGCCTCGGCCTTTGCTGATGTTGTTCCCCTGCCTGCGATGGATGCTTTCCCCTTCCAGGCCAGTCCTAGGGCTTCTCCTTCTCAGGAGCCTGCTGAGGCCTTCCCGGACACTGTCTGTGGGCCCTGCCAGTAGGGGTCAGTGACGGCCAACCCTTGTGGAGTTGGGAAGGGGCTGCCGCTGGGCTCCCCATGAAGCCTCACCCCCCCTGGAGAGCCATGGAAAGCCCAGGAGCCTGGACCATTACCAGGGTCGGGGGGAGAGGGGCTGGGCCTCTGACACACCAGGAGGCTTGTTCCCGGCCTCCGTTGCCCCCACGCTCCCTCATATACCTACGCACACTGTGTCACGTGCCACCTCATGGTGAGTCATCCCACGTGCTTCGATGGCACACACCTTTGTTCCAAGCTCCCTCAGTGCCCACACAGCCTTTGATGCGACCTGTTTGTTGAAGTTATCCCCCATCCAGATGCCCTTCTCCCCCTGCTCCAGGTCGTCACCCTTAGAAGTCGCCCTCCGGCTCTGCAGTCACAGTGCCTGCTGTCATCTCCTTCAATGCCTCCTGCCTCCTGAAGCTTGTCACATGCACACACACTCCCTCATGCGGGCAGGCACTCCACTGCGCACCCCCCCCCCCACTGATGGCACTTGATGTCACACCCTCTGTTGTGAGTACGAGGGCCACACTCCAGGCCCGCGCTTGCTGGAGGCGCCTCTTCCTCTCGTGCAGGCCCTGGGGAGTTCCTCCTGCTCTGGTGTCCTCTGACCTGCTTCCTCTCGGGCTGGTGCCAGAACGTGTCTGTCCTCACAGATCAGAGGCTGCCTGCCCACCCCTCAACAGCAAGGTCCCAGCTGGGTCATCAGATGGCCCGAGGAAGACAGGGTCTCACGTGAACAGCTGGACAAGACAAGAAGGTGCCGGGGGAGGGGGGCTCAACCTGGCATCCTTCAGTGATTTTTCTGTTAAAAGGCTGCCCCAGTTCCTGAAGGAATCAAACACACCAACTGAAGGTCACTTGGCATTTTAGCTTACTGGCAACTGTCTTCTATTTCATGGTTTTCCATCTCTCAGAGCTGAGTGGTGCTGGCCAGCAGCCTCCCCAGCAAGGAAGTGACACCAGTGGATTGGGTTACAAAGACTTGTTTAAAACGTTTCAGTGTTCTGTTGTTTTTGGCTTTGTCAGGAAAATGTTTCCCGGACTTTTGTAGTTATGGCGTTGTTTTGTTTTGTTTTGTTTTGTTTTGTTTTTCAGTTTTCTGTTGTGGCTTTGTCATCCAGGCAGATTCCTGGGAGGCAGAGTTCTATGATTTAAAGTTCTGCTAAAACAAACCCCTGGTTCTTTGTCACAACACTGCTTCATGCATTATTCAGTTTGGGGATTGCAGCCGGCTGTATCTGCTGGCCTCGGCACCTGGCTGCATGGTCTGGGGGCGGGCACCAGCTCACCTTGCTGGGCTGCTACAGCACCCCACAAGGTCCGTGGGCCAGGTGTCAGGGTGCCGCCCTTCCCCACGGGGCTGGAGCTCTCTTCCCGGGGTGAAGGCACCGCTGTCTGTGGCGAAGGCTCAGCAATGATGACTTGGATCAGCTGGTTCCTCTTGTGTAGCAGGAGGTGGTCAAAACAGCTGCTCCATGAAGCCACTGGGGGTACAGGCCTTCTGTCCTGTGGCTCCTCCAGCCCTAGGCTGTATGTAGCCCTTCTCCACGTGGTGCATGAGAGTGAGCCATTCCCTTCCCGGGCAGCAGAATGTTGAAGACACAGACCGTGGATTATACATTCCAGAGCCTATCATTCCTGCAGCGCTCCTGCCTCAAGGGAGGCTGGGCACGATACGCACCCCCCAACCCACATCCCTGTGGCAGTAAGCACTTCCAGGTAGCATTCCCCATGGCTCCCAGCTGCTCCATCTGCAGATGCTCCTCTGGCCACCAGACCTGCTTGGCCTGAGCACAGGGATGTTGGGTGTGCAGGGAGTCAGTGTCCCCGAGCAGCCTTCAACCTATGTCCACTAGAAGCTGGGGGGGGGGGCGGTAAATACTGCAGCTTTTGCCCCTCAGGTGGGAGAACACTGAGGCGTGACCTACAGAGTTCTCCCCTGGGATTCAGCCCCAGGTGCCCAAAGTGGTGGCCAGCTCAAGAGCACACCCTTTGCTTCCTTTCCCTTCCCCACATCTCTGGGGGGCTTCCCGGAATCTCCCCCCATTGAAACTACTTGCATCCATATTTTTATCTCCAGGGGAACCCATGATTCTATTGCAGACTTGCTGCTTTTATTTCATTGGTCCCTAAATGATAGGCAATTAGATTAATTTGTGTCCTTTAGCGCTACAGTGCTGTGAATGTCCCTGCATACATCGGTCCCGCTTGTGTAGGGTGTGATCGTAGGCTACATTCCTAGAAGACAGATCCACTTCCTGACCACATTGTTCACTGTGCCTGGTCCTCAGGAGGCTTCAAGCATCTGCTGATGCACGTTTTACTGTCACTGTGCTCAGGGCACGAGGACAGTCGGAGCCCAGGGTGGCCACACTTTAAGTGCTAGCAGCGTGCCCCGGGTTGCTGTCTGGGCCACTGTGATATGCTAGACATTCAGGGGTTGCCCATTTCCCTGTGAGGACTTCTGCGATGCATGCTTCCTGAAGGGTTGGTTTTCTTCTTTGAGGGCATCGTGTACATAGAAGCACTCAGGACACAGCGGGACCAATAGATAACTCTTTACTCCCTAAATATTCTTTAGAATCACCTCACAGGGGAGAAACCA
The DNA here is from genome assembly GCF_011800145.1 of Mirounga leonina. Lineage (NCBI taxonomy): Eukaryota > Metazoa > Chordata > Mammalia > Carnivora > Phocidae > Mirounga > Mirounga leonina. The sequence continues at coordinate 663,042 of NW_023270855.1, forward strand.
CTGGAGACCATGCACATTTTAGGACTCACTCTGGTTGGGTGACTGGTATGAGCTTTTTCCACCTACAGGACTGGTTCTGCCCCATGTGCTCTAAGAGCCCCTGCGTGCCCTCCCACCTACATCCTAAATACTTGGGGGCCACAGCAAGAGGAGCGCACAGGTGGGCCCAGAGGAGCTTCTTTCTACACGCTGCTGGTGGTCACAGGCAGTGGGACCCCTCAGGGAAAACAGGGTGGTGTTGGCTGGCGTTTGGGAGCCTTCTGGCCAGTGACACCTCTCCAGGGAACAATGTGCACCAAGGACGGGGTAGCAATGCTCAGAGCAGCTGCATCCACAACAGCAAAAACTAGAAGCCAAGTGTCTGTCGGAAAGAGGATGGACAAGCCATGGAGTACTATATGTGCTAACTAAACGATTAAACAAGCCGTATGCACCATCAGGTGACTCGTAGCAACTTGCTGCTGAGGAAAAGAGTTGCATGGAGCATAATACAATCCTATATCGCTAACAAAAAAAAAAAGCAAACAATGTATTGTTTTGAGATACTAGTGTTAGGAGGATAGGAGAGAGCTGTGGTTACGGGGGCGGGGGGAGGTGGGGGCAGCTGGAGAAGGAGCCCCCAGGCAGGTGGACACATCGGTCACCGCACCACTACACTGCATCACAGGCACACTGTGCTATATTTTGTGAATATCAAGAACGATATAGCTGTGAACATGGGAGGAAAAGTCCTGAGACTTACACAGTCCGAATGGAGATCAACCTGCCTCCGACCACAACGGGAGGGGACCCTGGGGTCTCTGCTTCCCTCTGCCACCAGGCCAATGCTGCCTGGTGCACGGTACAACCAGCCTGCTCCCCACCCGGGCCTGGATGGACAGAGGCCCAGGGTCCCCCCCCCCCACCCGTGGCAGTCCTCTGCACCCTTTCCCCAGGCCCCAGACACCCCAGGAGCACAGAGCAGAATTGACTTCTGCCTCCTGCAGGCTGGGAACCACCATCCGGTTCCTCCCTAGGGCTTGGGGAGGGCCCCTTTTCAATTCTCATTCCACGGGGGACCTCATTCCACCTTCTTTCAGGAACAATGTGGCCACTTACCCACATTGCTCAGTGCAGCCACCTTAGTCATCTTCAGGGCCCCCAAACTCTTCTCTCCTAGCGAGAGGGTTATAGTTAGTGTCCCTGATTTTATTTACCCTGCCAAGGACTCCAAGATGACCTTCTGGTCCCTCTCTCTGTAGAACAGAGCGGGGAAACCCTTACATCTTCTGCAGGCACCCTCCTACAGGGTGCTGCTATTACAAATTCCAAAGAAATTACAACAGTCCCTGATTTTTATTCCATACTACTTCTTTTTGAAGAATTTGTAATCCACCAACAACATGGTATTAAGTTCATGTATTAAAATTTCAGAAAATAGGGGCGCCTGGGTGGCTCAGTCGTTAAGCGTCTGCCTTCGGCTCAGGTCATGATCTTGGGGTCCTGGGATCGAGTCCCGCATCGGGCTCCCTGCTAGGCGGGAAGCCTGCTTCTCCCTCTGTCTCTGCCTCTCTCTCTCTCTCTCTGACTCTCATGAATAAATAAATAAAACATTTAAAAAAAATTTTTTTTCAGAAAATAGTAGGCCTGTCCCCAGGTTCCCCAGTTCTTCTACCCAGAGGTACTAATTGTTACCTACCACACACACACACACACACACACACACACGTGCACACACACATACACACACGTACAGTCTGTTTCCTAATGTATACAAGATGGGAGTATATCAGACACACTTCTGTTGTGCTTTAAAACAATCTGAATATGCATTGTAGATTGCTCCAGACCAATATATAAAGAGCTAGTTCCTCATTTCAATGGCTGCCTGGTGGTTCGGGGTCTGGCTGTGGTATATCAGTGAACAGCCCCCTAGTAGTGGATGTATAGGTGGTCTCCGATCCTTTGCTATGGCGCTGTAATGAATACTGTTGTCCAAATATCTTTACTTACATGTGCGAGTGCATCCTTGGGATCAGTTTTGGGAAATGACATTCCTACTCTCTCTGAACCTCACACCACCCATCACTTCATTTTATAGATGAGAAAATGGACATTCGGAAAGCAAAACGCTCTGTCCAAACGGAAATAGGTTTTGAACCTGTGAAGTTTATTCACATGGCGTGGGTTCTGAGGAGATGAAGAGCCCCGTCAGGGTGGTTCCCCTCACTTGTGTTCACCTCTGTCCGGAAGGGAGTGCTCTGTGGCCGCGAGGGAGGCCGCTTGGAGCCGGGCTCTAGAGGAGGCCTCTGGAGGGGCGGGCAGCGCAGGTGCCGGTGGGGACAGTGGGGGCGCCTGGCCCAGGGAAGCGGCGGCTCACTAGCTTGAGTTCCCAAAGTTGGCTCAGAAGAGGCGGTGGCGGCGGAGGGCTCAGGCAGGACAGTGAAGTAAAATCTGGGGCCCCAAGCCTAGAACAGCCACACAGAACCCCACGGGTCCAGAGACGTCGGCTGGGGCCACGACCAAGACTGCTCCCAGCCCAGACCTGCCCTGGGACCCCACACTGAGCCTCTGCTGCCCTCCCAACCGCCACCCCCTATGTCCACGTCAGAACCCCAACAGGGTTCCCGCGCCGTGCCTCAGACACGGCCAGGACTTGCTCCACCAGGCCTGCACAGACACTGAGTGTCATCCTCCAGTCGCTGGACGGCCACCAGCAGGCACACCGTGCTATATTTTGTGAATATCAATTTCCCCTGTGAGGCCACTGCTCCTCTCCTGGTCTGTCTTTTCCAACAGCTACATCAGCCTTAGAGTTGGAGGGAGGGGCTGAGGCAGTCACAGTGGAGCTGGGGTCCTTGGGAGGTGGGGTGGATGCCCCTCCCCACCAACTGGTCACGGAAGCCCTGCATTATGTCACAGCTGGTGTGTGATGGCCCAGGGACAGCCTGGATCTGAGTTCCAGTTTAGGGCGAGTATGTGAAATGTTCGTGTGTGGGGATCTTTCCAAGGGTGTCTGGGTGTTTCAGTGTGTGTGCCCATGTGTAGGGGGTACATCTGTTAGCACATGGTCAGGCTAGAAGTGGCCAGTGCGAAGTCCCCCGTCAGTGCCTCCACCCTCAGAGCAGGCTGCAAGGAGACCAGAAACTTGTGGGCTCTTCTTCTGTTTTGCCTCTGCTGTGTGGAAGGATGTTGGCTAAGCTGCCTGCTCAGGCCTATTTCCCTACATGTGGACAGGGCCCTGTTCAGGTGAGGCCAGGGCCTGCCCACCCGAGGGTCCTGTGCAGCCTCTCCCACAAACTGCTTTGCTGTGGGAGGGACCACTGGACTTCAGTGTCTCCTTTCTGGGCCTCAGTTTCCTCAGCTTGGAAGTGGAGGCTGCTGGGAGAGTCACGTGAGTGTCTGTGCAGAGCTGGGGTGCAAGGCCAGCAGCTTGAGTGTGATTGGTGGGCCACAGCAGCTGTCGGCATCCTGGGCCTGTGACTTACCCTCTGACTGGAATGGATCTCGTTGGCACCAACGTCTTCTGCAGGGGCAGCTGATCCCTCAGTGAGGTGGTCATCTTCGTGACCTCCCAGGGCTTCAGGAACTCTGCAGTAGGTTCTGTCAGCCAAGAGAACCTGCAATGGGCACTTGGCATCTTTAGCGAGCCTGCAGCCACCAGCCATATGAATAGTTCTCGCTCATCTGGAACTTTCTACTTGCCAGGCATCATTCTAAGTGCTTTATCAACATTAACCCGTATGTCAACTCACAACCATTTATAGATGAGGAAATTAAGGCACAGAGAGGTCAAGTGACCTGCCCAAGGTCACACAGCTAGGAAGCCCTCCAAAGTTGCTACATTTTTTTTTTTTTGTCAGGACCTATCAGTGCATTGATGATGGGATCCAGGACACAGCCTGGCCACACAGAGTATTTAGTAACTGCCGCTGGCCGAGGCCCCAGTGCTGCCCAGTCTGGGGGTCTCTACTGATTTCCAAGTGCCCTAGGGCTTTACAAACTACACCCCACCCCAGTCTGACCCCATCACACCTTTGGCAGGGGTAGGTGTTCATGAATGTGCTCCTCAGGTGGTTCCCACAAGGCCACTGACTCAGAGGGAAAGAGCTGGCTACGACTCTGGGATGGCCCCAGGGGTCCCGGGCACCTATCTAGAGGCCCTCAGCTCTGATTGGGATGGGGGTGGGGCGAAGATGAACCCCAGACTGTCACAGAGCTGCTCAGGGAACTCCCTGTGGATGAGAAACCTCATCCCAGGTCCACGCTATACATCCCTGGAATGCACTTTGGCATGGCCTCAGGGGAGGCAGGACTTGGCCCTAGGGGCCTCAGGGTCTAGTACCTGTACGGAAACTTCCTGGCAAATTTTTCCTGGGCCTTGTCTCTACTCTTCTTATACTGGGGGCACTTCTTGGGGTTCTTCGAGTTCATCATGGAAGGAGGTTAAGCTGTGGCACACTTTTCAGCCGTGGCTAGAAGGCAAGAGGAGGCCTGTCAGAGTGGGGAAGGGGATGGGAGCAGCCAGGCTGGACCTGGACCAGACACTCGGCTTCCCATTGGGACTGTGAAGGGGACAGAGGACGGGGCCCCTGCCTGCCCCCCAGGGCTGAATGAGGGCTGGGTCATGCTGGCCCATCACCCATGCCCGGCCTCACCACACTGTACCAGTCATACACGCTCTCACGTGTAAGTGTCTGTGTGTCTGTGTGTCTGTGAAATTTTATGTGTACAGCTTTGTGTAACCACCACCTGGGATGGTTCTCAACTGAACAGCCCGTCCCAAGCTCTGGCAACCACGAATCTGTGTTCGTCTCTGTACTGATGTGACTTTACAAGTGTTATACCAGTGGAACAACGCAGGAGGTATCTTCTAGAGCCTGGCTTCTTTCTCTCAGCATAATTCCCTCGGGAACCAGCCCAGTTGTGCGTATCAGCAGGTGGCTCTTCTTTCAGTGCTGAGTAGTATTCTATGGGATGGATGTGCCATGCTTTGTTTAATCCTCAACTGTTGCCATGCTTTGTTCAATCTACATCTGGGTAGTTCCTGGTGTGGGGCTATTATGAATAAAGCTGCTGTGAATATTCATGTGCAAGTTTGTGCATGAAAACAAGTCTTTGTTTCTCTGGACTATGTAACGGTGAATTGCTGTGGCTTATGATAAGTCCATTTTTAGTTTTAAAAGGAGCCGCCAAACGACCTTCCAGAAGAGCCGTACTATTTTCCATGCCCATCAGCAGTACACAAGCGACTGTCTTTTTAAAGCACCTGGTGCAGATGCAGGTAGGTCAGGGCATAGGTCCTGCCAGAAATGCCAGCAGCCCCGGCTTGTGGCCTGGCCCCTTAGACCCACCAGGAAGTCTTCCCGACCTTCCACATACTTGCCCACCTGGCAAAGAGCTTTGTTCAAAGTGCAGCTCTCTACACCAGTGCTGGCTAGTGGGGGCCTCCATGGCCTCTGACCCTGGACTGTGACTGTTATAAGGACACTGGGGTCCCTTTCATGGGCCTGGCCCCACAGCCTCCACTATCATGTAAACCCGGGTAGGTCACTATAGACTTTAGTCCTCCTCCTGCTGAGAAGCCAGGTGAGGGCCCTGGTCCAGGATGGGCGCCTGTGTCGCAGTGGGAGGCACAGGCTCTGGGCTCAGCAAAGTGTCTGCTAAGCTCCATGTGTGACCTCATTTAATGTTCTCCACCTGACAGAGATGACGGTCACCCCCGTTTTCCAGGGAAGGAAACAGGCTCTGAAGTTAGGTGCTTTGCCTACATCCCGACCCACGTGGTGAGTAGGGGACAAGGTGGGGTCCAGAGTGGCCATCTGAGCTCTACAGCCTCAAACAGTCCCAAATGGGGCTGGGAGATGTGACTATACCAGCCATCGACCTGAGGAAGTGGCACCACTACAGGAACCCAGCGGTCTGGAGGAGGCAGGGGAAGGGACACCCCTCAGGCCCACCCCATACCTACCTGCAGACCCCTTAAGCTGTCAGTGTGACCCTGCAAACTGACACAGCTGAGTCTGCCTCCCTCAGGGGCAGAAGGGCCACTGCAGAGGCCAGGGCAGGACTCTGACACCATGGCCATCTGTCCCGGGCGCCATCTTGCTCCTGCTTCCCTAGCTGATCTGGGACTGTCCTTCCCAGCCACCCAGGCTGCCTCCCTAAATCCTAGTAGTGACCATGATGGGGGCTTGGCTCAGGGTGCCCTGGCAGTGTCAGGAAGACAGCAGGTAGGAGAGCTGCTATGCCCCCTGACCCCCCAAGCCTGGTTCCCCTGGCTACAACACTCTCTTTGTTCAGTGACATAGAGAGGCACAGGCCTGGGTACACAGAGCCTCCAGCCAGAAAGGAGTGGGTGAGTGGACCATCCAAGCTGCAGGCTACTCACGGGCTCACTTATGTGATGCCAGAAGGGCGGAAGCTGGCCATGGCCCTGGCTGCCATGCTGCCACAGGAGCACTGGCCTTGGGGCCCCAGCAGGCCAGGCCCACAGGATCATTGCGACATCAGAAGCCCTTGAAGTCACAATCAGTGACACTGCAGTTGCTGAACCATGTGGCTCAGAAGCTGGCCTGAAGCCCCTCTAGCCCAGAGTGGCTGTAGAGATGGCAGCGAGTAAGCCAGGGCTTGCTGGCATTCCCACGCTCAGCACCCTGGGTGGAGCATCCACCTGAACATATTCCTTAGCAGGGATCTCTCCCATGCAGATTCTGGGAACAGAAGAGATATCCCAGAAATAGCTAAAACCTTACTTTGGTTGCAGAAAAGTTATTCTGGCTGACTCTGACCTGAGCCTTAGCCACAGCCCAACAATCATGGGGATGAGGGTTTGAGCTCAGGGGAGTGTGAGAGTTTAGGGCGGGGCCCAAAAGGCCAATTCCCTTTCTCCCAGTCTGGGTCACTACCTTCTGTGTGGCCTCAGGCAAGCAGCTCAGTCTCTCTGTGCCTGTGTCCCAGACTACATATGTGTTTTGAAAAAATCGCTCTGGTGGCAGTGTGGAGAACAAAGTGAACAGGGCCAGGAGTAGGTGTGGGTAGACCAGGTGACCAGCAAAGGCAGTAACACGGATGAGGGGTGGTGGTGCCTTGGAATGAGGTGGTGATGGAGATGGAGGGAAGGGGGTGGATTTGAGAGATTTCAGGTGACCAAGTTAACACAGAGTGGTGACAGAGGCTGTGGGAGGGCCAACAATGACTCTGGGTTTCTTTACTGACACGAGATGGGACTGGACTAGGCCTTGGAGGGAGACCATGGGTTCGGCCTTGGTCAGGTTGAGTTTGAGATGCCTTTGAGGCCTCCCTCCACTTAGACACTTCTACATCTGGGTCTGAGATCCAGAGGGGTGAGACCTGGGCACAAAGTATGTTTGGGTGTCACTGATGTATCAGTGGTAATTGAAGACAATTATCCGAATGGAAGGCAATGTGGAAGAAGTGAAGAGGGCATTGGCCTGAGTGTTAAGATACTCAGTATTTAATGATCAAGTAAATATTTAGTGCCTGTGACCCAGACAGAGGCACGGACAGAGAGGACGAAGTCAGTGGCGTCATGGAAGCCAGGGGATGATTCCAGCTCAAGAGGCATAGACTGGTCAGTGGTGCCAGTGCTGCAGATGGTTGTGAGCAGGTGAGAAGGAAGAAGTAACTTTAGGTTTTAGTGCTGTTTCGTTTTATGCCGAGCTGTTTCTGTGGAGGAACGCATGCCAGACTACAAAGAGTCGAGGAATGAGAAGGTGAAGGAGTTGAACTGGAGGTGCTATGGCGATTTCACCCGAGCCATTCTCCATTCTCTGTTCTGCCTTCGTTCTACTAATGTGATGCATTACATTGATTGAGTTTCTTATTAAGAAGAACCCTGGCATTGTGGGCACAAATCCCACCTAGTCACGACACATAATCCTTTTAATATGCTGCCGAATTTACTTTGATAGTATTTTGTCAAGGATTTTGTAATCTATATTCATAAGGGGCATTGACCTGACGTTTTCTTGTCTTGTAGTGTCTTTTTTTGGCTTTGCTGTCAGGGTAATCATGACCTCATAAAATGAGCTTGGAAGCGTTCCCTCCTTTTCAATTTTTTGGGAACTTTGATGAGGACTGGTGTTAATTTTTTGTAAATGTTTGGTAGAATTCACCAGCGAAGCCATCTGGTCCTGGCCTTTTCTTTGCTTGTGTGTGTGTGTGTGTGTGTGTGTGTGTGTGTGTGACTCTTAGGGGTTTGTAATTGCTCTGGATAGAACTTTTAGTACTATGTTGAATACAAGTGGCAAAAGCAGGCATCCTTGCCTTGTTCCTGATCCTAGTGGGAAAATTTTCAGTCTTTTTACCGTTGAGTTGGACATTAAGTGTGGAGTTTTCATATACGGTTTTTATTATGTTGAGGTAGGTTTTTTCTATTACTAGTTTGCTGAGTGTTTTTTTTAATCAGGAAAGTGTGTTGAATTTTGTCAAATGCTTTATTGACATCAATTGAGATTATCATGTGGGGTTTATTTTCATTTTTCTTTAATGTGGCATATTTGATTGCCTTTCATAAATTGAACCATTCTTGCATTCCAGATATAAATCTCACATGGTCATGGCATATAATCCTCTTATTATGCTGCTGAATTCAGTTTGCTAGTATTTCATTGAAGATTTTTACATCAATATTCATAAGGGATATCAGTCTTAGTTTTCTTTTCTTGTAGTGTCTTCTGGCTTTGTTATCAGGGAAATGCTGGCCTCATAGAATGAGATAGGAAGTGTTTCCCCCTCTTCAATTTTTTGGAAAAGTTTGGAAAGGATTGATATTAGTTCTTTAAATGTTTGGTAGAATTCAGTGAAACCATCTGTTCCAGGGGTTTTCTTTGTTGGGTGGTTTTTGATTACTGAATTAGTTTACTTACTATTTGTTTGTCTATTCAGATTTTCTATTCATGATTCAGTCTTGGTAGGTTGTGTGTTTCTGGGAATCTGCCCATTTCATCCAGGTTATCCAATTTGTTAACATACAGTTGTTCATAGTATTCTCTTATAATCCTTTTAATTCTGTATAATCAGTAGTAATGTTCCCATTTTCATTTAAGATTTTAGTAATTTGGGGGTGCCTGGGTGGCTCAGTTGTTAAGCATCTGCCTTTGGCTTGGGTCATGATCCCAGGGTCCTGGGATCGAGCCCCACATCGGGCTCCCTACTCGGCGGGAAGCCTGCTTCTCCCTCTCCCACTCCCCCTGCTTGTGTTCCCGCTCTAGCTATCTCTCTCTCTGTGTCAAATAAATAAATAAATCTTTAAAAAAAGGAAAGATTTTAGTAATTTGAATCTTCACGTTTTTTTCTTAGTCGATCTAACTAAAGGATTCACAATCTTGTTGATTATTTCAAAAATCGACTTTTGGTTTTGTTGATTTTCTACATAACTTTCTACTCTGTTTTATTTATGTTTATTCTAATCTTTATTGTCTCCTTTCTTCTGCTAGCTTTGGATTAATTTGCTCTGCATCTTCTAGTTCCTTAAGTTACATAATTAGATTATCAATTGGGGATCTTTCTTCTTTTTGAAGATATATAAATTTCCCTCTTTACACTGCTTTCACTACATCCTACAAGTGTGGTATGTTTTGATTTTGTTTTCATTCATCTGAAGGCATTTCTTAAATTCCCTTGTGATTTCTCCTTTGATTCAGTGATTATTTAAGAAATGTTGTTCAGCTGCCACCTATTTGTGAATTTTCCAATTTTCTGTCAATTTCTAGTTTCATTCCATTGTGATCAGAAAATACATTTTGTATGGCTTGAATTTTTTAAAACTTATTAAATTTAATAAGACTTGTTTTGTGGCCTAATGTATCTTGGAAAATATTCCAGATACACTTGGGAAAAATGTATATTCTGCTATTGTTCAGTGGAGTTTTCTGAATGTCTGTAAGGTCTACATTTGGTTTATAGTGTTGCTCAAGTGCTCCATATCTTTATTGATCTTCTGTTTAGTTCTATCTATTATTGAAGGTAGGGTATTGACTTCTCTATTATAGTAGACCTACTTTGCTATCCAATTTTGTTAAATTTTGATATATTTTTGGGCTCTGTTGTTAAGTGTGTATATGTTTATAATAGTTATATCTTCTTGGAGTGCCTGGATGGCTCAGTCATTAAGCATCTGCCTTCAGCTAAGGTCATGATCCCAGGGTCCTGGGATCGAGCCCCACATCAGGCTTCCTGCTCGGTGCAGAGCCTGCTTCTCCCTCTCCCACTCCCCCTGCTTGTGTTCCCTCTCTCTCTCTCTCTCTGTCAAATAAATAAATAAAATCTTAAAAAAAAAACAGAATAAAAATAAACAAATAATAGTTATATCTTCTGGATGGGTTGATCCTTTTATCAGTATTTAATGTTCTTTGCCTCTTGTAATCTTTTGACTTAGAGTGTACTTTGTCTAACAATAATATAGCTACCCAGCCCTCTTCAGGTTACTATTTTCATGGAATATCTTCTTTCATCCTTTTGCTTTCAACTTCTCTGTGTTTTATATCTAAAATGAGTTTCTTGTAGACAACATATAGATGGATTATTTTTATACATTTTAAAATAATCTCTGCCTACTAATTGGAGAGTTTAATCTATTTACATTTAATATAATTACTGATAAGGAAGGACTTTCTTCTGCCATTTAGTGTTTGCTTTTTTTATGTCTGATATGTCTTTTTCCTCAATTCCTCTATTACTCTCTTGTTTTTGTATTTAATTGAATTTGGTAATGTACAATTTTGGTTCCTTTCTGTCCTTTTCTATATATATTTTCAGTTACTATCTTAGTGGTTACTTTGGCAGTTATGATGAAAACCTTACATTTATAACAACTGAGTATGAATAACAGCAACTGAGTTAGAATTGTGCACACTCTGCTCCTATACGTCTTCTCCTCTCTTTATACTGTTATTGTCACCCATCACACCATTAACGCAGATTTGCAATTATTGCATCAAGCATTTATCTTTTCATATAGAAAAAAGGAGGGGTTATAAACCCAAAATACAATCACATTGACCTTAACATTTACTTATATACTTGCCATTAGCATTGTTCTTATTTCTTCCTATAGCTTTGAGTTACTGTCTAATGTCCTTTCAATTTTGCCCGAAAGACCCCCTTTAGCATTTCTTGTAGGGCAGGTCTACGAACTTTCTGTTTTTGTTTATTTGGAAATGTCTTAATTTTTCCTTCATTCCCAAAGGATACTTTCGCCAGATATAGAAATCTTGGTTGAGAGTTTCTTTTCCTTTCAGGTCTACAAATATGTCATCCCTCTGCTTTCTGGCTTCCATAGCTTCTGATGAGAAATCAGCTGTTAACCTTGTTAAGAATCCCTTGAATGTGATGAGTAACCTCTCTCTTGCTGCTTTCAAGATTCTCTCTTTGTCTTTGAGTTTTGACAATAAGACTATCGTGTGTTGGTGTGGATCAGTTTGAGTTTATCCTGCATTGAGTTCATTGAGGTTATTAGGTATGCATTATCATATTGTAGGGAAGACAGAGCTGCTGTATTGAATTAAGAATATGTAGATTATGACCTGATGAATGAGAGGGCACAAGCCACCCACATGGGGGTCAGCAAGTAGCTCCCTCAGCATCCAAGTTCCCTCTGGATGGGAAGTGAGACCCATGAAGTCATTTTGATTGAAGACACAGTTTCAATACACCCACACAAGAAAGTAGCTACCAGAGTTATTATTACTCAGAGATCCCAGATGTGAGGAGGTGCAACTGAGCCAGTGGAGGGAGGGCAGCTCCCCAGGTCACAAGCAAGCAGGAGATAGAGAGCAGGTAGCAAGGACCTATTACTTACAAGATGGTTGGGGTGTAGGTCTCTTTTTGTGGGCTCAACAATAAAGTGATTACTTTTAAAGGTGCCTGGGAAAAGTAAAACAGGAACTTATGGTGGGCATCCTAAACTCAATTCCTTATCTAAATATCCAGAGTATGGGTGTGTGCAGGGTTATCATACTAGGTAAAATGCCTAAGCACCAACTCAGAAAAACAAAGCTGTTTTCCGCAAATATTCTTTTCTGAATCACATCATGCTTTTCATCAGATTTGGGAAGTTGTCAGCCATTATTTCTTCAAATAGTTTCTGTCCCTTTCTCTTTATCTACTACTGGTAGATAGTTGGTATTCTTTTTAAGATTTTATTTGTTGAGTAATTTCTACACCCAACATGGGGCTTGAACTCACAACCCCAAGATCAAGAGTCACATGCTCTATTGACTGAGCCAGCCAGACATCCCTCTGTTGGTATTCTTGATGGTATCACACTGATACCTCAGGTTTTGGCCTGAGGCATTTTTCTTCATTCTTCTTTTTTATTTTTCAAACTGGATAATTTTGATTGCCTTACCTCCAAGTTACAGGTTAAACTGTGTCCCTTCAAAATTCATATGTGGAAGTCCAAAACCCCAGAATGTGAGTTTATCTGGATATAGGGTCATTGCAAATGAAATCAGTTAAGATGAGGCCATACTAGAGTAGAGTGGTCTCCTAACCCAACATGACTTATGTCCATATGAAAAGAGAAAATTTTGGATGCAGACATACACATAGAGAGAGAATAACATGTGAATATAAAAGCAGAGATTTATAAGCCAAGAAATGCCAGAGATCACCAGAAGCTGACAGAGAGGGATGGAACATATTCTCACTCAGTACCCTCAGAAGGAACCAACCTTGATGACACCTTGATCTCAGACTTCTAGCCTCCAGAACTATGAGATAATAAATATCTGTTGTGTAAGCCACCCAATCTGTGGTATGTTATTACAGCAGCCCTAGCAAACTAACACATATCTTTGTTTTTGTTTTTTTTTCTTGAGAACTGGACATTCTAAATATATGATAACTCTGGAAAATACATATTCCCATACTCAGGATCTGCTGATGTTTGTTTGTTGAAGGCTAGACCCATCTGTTTGTGACTTTTCCAAACAATTTGGAAAGTGTGTATTCCTTATTGTGTGTGGTCACTGAAGTTTCTGTTTCCTGTGGTCATCTAGTAACTTGACAAAGATTTCTTTAAGTATCTGGCTTCCAAAGGGGGAAAAATAAAATAAAATATTTAAGAAGTACTGTCTTTTTAAATTCTCTTGTGGTAGGGAAGTTGCTTCAGATTGTGAGGGTTGAATGATCAGCCTCTGTGCTAGCCCCTCAGCAGTCAACAGCAGCAACCAGCAGTCAAAACAAAAGAAAACAAACCTGAGTTTTGAAGGACAGGGTCCTTTTGCCCCAGTAAGCCCCACCATGAACACAGGCCCCTGTGCCTGTGGCTACCTGCTATGGTGCTGGAGGATGCAGGGTGTTAGCCGCTGGAAGCATGGAAACATGGAAATTCACTAAAATTTATAAGCCTCTTCATCAAGCTCTCCCCTGAATGCTGTAGGTATTTGATTAGATTCTAGAGTTCCCAAACACTTGCTTCAGACAGTTCCTGCCAGCTCAATTATTGTTTCAGTGGAGGAATGGATTCCTGGAGCATCCTACTCTACCATTTCCATAATGTCACTCCTGTTCATCTACCTTTATTGCTGAGTAGGATGCATCACTGTTTGTTTAACCATTAACCCACTGTAGGACATTTCAGTTGTTTCCATTTTGGGGTTATTATGAATAAAGCTGCTATAAACAATCATGTATGCATGGAGATGAATAGAAGTCTTTGTTTCTCTGGGATAAATGCCCATCCAATGGGTTTTTAATTTCTGCTATCATATTTTGCATTTCTAACAAGTGTCCTATGGTTCTCAGAATGTTACTTCTGAAGGGAAGTCCTTCCTATTCTCTGTTCCTGAGTGGAATACATTATCTCTAAGCATATGTACAGTCTCCATTTCTTTCAAGCCATGTACTTTGTATGATTTGTATGTTCATGTTAAATGTTGGAGATTAAAAAGATGTTTCACTTTGGGGATGATGAAACTGTTCTTTATCCTGATTCCAATGGTGGTTTTACAAATGTTTGAACAACAACAACAAAAAATCTTCATTTTGTTGTAAGTAAATTATGCCTCAATTTAAAATTTTTCTTTTCAAGTTTGAAAGCTCTGAGCTTGTGTTTATAGCTTACTGAATTTGGACTTCACTGTCCAATTTTCTAACTGGAAAGTTCATTTGGGGACCCTTATTCAGTATCTTTAGGTCTTTTTCTATGGGCTGTCAGAGTCCCCTGAGAAATCAGACTCTACCCACCTCTGGCCAGAGAAGGGTAAAGGGCTGGTTGCCAGAGTTCCAAGAGCTCAGTGGGAGATGTGTAGGGTTCAGTATGTATTTTCTCACTTCAATATTGTGCTGGGATAGCATACCTTCATTTGATCTCAGTGCCCCTAGTCAAGAGGCCTTTGGTTTTAAACATTTCCAGAAAATAACCTTCCAGATATTTGCCAGTGTGTAGAAAGTGCTCTGTAGAGTGTCCAGAGGTGAAAGTCTCAATATTTCTTTTTTATTTTTATTTTTATTTTTTTTAAAGATTTTATTTATTTATCTGAGAGAGAGAATGGGAGACAGAGAGCATGAGAGGGGAAGGGTCAGAGGGAGAAGCAGACCCCCCACTGAGCAGGGAGCCCGATGTGGGACTCGATCCCGGGACTCCAGAATCATGACCTGAGCCGAAGGCAGTTGCTTAACCAACTAAGCCACCCAGGCGCCCCTCATTATTTCTTAAATGGATTTTTGGCCTGCTTGATGTCAGCTGGCCCCCAAAGCCCCTCCAGACATACATGGTGTCACTAACCTTTGATGGCTTTGATGAGAAGCCAAGCTGGTTTCTTGACTTTTCCCTTATGTGCTTATAAAATTTTCTTAAACCTATCTATGTGCTTTTCTTTCCAAAATTTCATTTTTATTTGCCTCTGTTGCTATTCTGAAGGAAATTAAATAATACCTAAGTAAATGAGGAGACAACCTTGTTTCTGGACTGGAAGATATTTTTTTAAGATTTATTTATTTACTTGACTGAGTGAGAGAGAGAGCACAAGCAGGGGGAGCAGCAGAGGGAGAGGGAGAGGGAGAAACAGGCTCCCCACTGAGCAGGGAGCCCAATTAGGGGCCTGATCCCAGCACTCTGGGATCATGCCCTGAGCTGAAGGCAGATGCTTAACCGACTGAGCCACCCAGGTGCCCCTGGAATGGAAGATTTAATATTGCTAATATGACAATAAAATATTCCATAGGCTTAATGCAACCCCTATCAAAATCCCATCAGATTTGTACAGAAATAAAAAAGCTGATTCTAAAATTCACATGGAATTTCAACGGGCCCCAATTAGCCAAAATAATCCTGAGAAAGTAAAACATACTTGAAAGACTCATAGTTCTTGATTTCAAAACTTGCTACAAAGCAACAGAAATCAAAACAGAGTGGTACTGGCCCTGGGAGAGACAAAGATCAAGGGAATAGAATTGAGAGTCCAGAAACAAACCCCCAGTTACAGTCCATTGATTTTGACAAGGGTGCCAGGACCACTTGGTGGGAAGAGCATAGTCTCTTGAACAAATGGTGCTGGGACAACTGGAAGTTCCACATGCAAAGGAATGAAATTGGGCCCACACCTCATATGATATACAAAAATTAACTCAAAGTAAATCCAAAACCTAAATATATCTAAGACTCTTATAAAGTGTCTTCTAGGGGCATCTGTGTGGCTCAATGGGTTAAGCGTCTGCCTTTGGCTCAGGTCATGATCTCAGGGTCCTGGGATCGAGCCCTGAGTCAGACTCCCTGCTCAGTGGGGAGTCTGCTTCTCCCTCTCCCTCTGCCCCTCTACCCCACTCTTGTTCTCTCTCTATCTCTCAAATAAATAAATAAAATCTTTTTTAAAAAATTCTCTAAACTATAAAACTCTGAGAAAAAACATAGGTGTTGCTCTTTGTCACCATGGATAAGGCAAGGGCTTCTTAAATATGATACCAGTAGCATAAACAGTCAAAGAACAAACAGATAAATTGGACCCCATCAAAATTAAGACCTTTTTTCTTCAAAGGACACTATCAAAAAATTAAAAAATAATCCATATAAGGGGAGAAAATAGTTGCAAAACACATATCTCATGATGGTTGTAGAGTTCAACAACAACAAGACAAACCATTAATTTAAAAATGGGCAAAGGACTTGAATAGACGCTTCACCAAAGCAGAAGTACAAGTAGGCAACTAACACATAAAAAAATGCTCAACATCATTAGACATCAGGGAAATGCAAACAAAAACCACATGAGATACCATTTCAGGCCCATTCAGATGGCCATTATAAGAAAAAGAGAAAGACAAACAAGTGTTAGTGAGGATGTGGAAAAATCAGGACCCTTGTGCATTGCTGGTGGGAATGTAAAATGGGGCAGCCTCTGTGGAAAACAGTTTGGCTGCTCCTCAAAAAGTTAAACATAGAGTTATCATGTGACCCAGCAATTCCACTCTTAAGATACCTTGAAGAATTAAAAACAGGGACTTAGAATGATACTCACAGTGAAGGTTCACTGAAAAGTTATTCACAATAGCCAAAACGTGGAAACAACTTGTGTCCATCAAGAGATGAATGGATAAGCAAAATGTGGCATACCCATACATTGGAATCTTAGCCTTAAAAAGGAATGAAATTCTGATCCATGCTACCACACAAGCTTTGAAAACATTAGGCTAAGTGAAATAAGCCAGACACAAAAGGGCAAATATGTGTGATTCCACCTTTTTTTTCTTAGAGAGGGAGAGAGTGAGAGTGCACACGTGTGCAAGTAGTGGAGGGGCAGAAGGAGGAGAAAGAGAGAGTCTTAAGCAGGCTCCACTCCCAGCACAGAGCCTGATGCGGGGCTCAATCTCACAACCCTGAGATCGTGAGCTGAGCCAAAATCAAGAGTTGGAAGCTTAACCAACTGAGCCACCCAGGCGCCCCTGTGTGATTCCACTTGTGGAAACTACAATAGACAAATGCATCGAGGCAGAAAGTAGAACAAAGAGTTCCAGGTGCTAGGGAGGAGCAAGGAGTTGGGAGTTACTGTTTAATGTATGAAATGCCACTGAACTGTATGTTTTAAGATGGTTAATTCATGTTATGTGAATTTATCTTGATATTAAAACACACACACACACACGAAAGTCTAGAACATCTTGTTTGCCAGAAAGGAAGTGATCAAAGAATGAGGATACATCAAAATGACACAGATCTAGTTCGAACTGGTCAAATTGGGACAACCGTGTTTCATTAGTCTGATGGGACTCAGCCATAGAAAGGCGTGAACAGCTGATAGTCACAAAAATAGGGAGAGTCTCACATGCATCAGGCTAACTGATAAAGTGAGCCGCTGAAGACTAAGTACCCTCTGATTCCATTTGCAAAACGGTTGTGACAGGAACAGACTGGTTGTTGCCAGGGGTCAGCCCTGGGGAGGAGTAGACTGGTTTCCGATGGGTACAAGGGAACTTTTTTAGGACTGTGGAATTATTCTGAATGATGATCACAGAGGTGGCGACCTCAGTGAACCTGATAGTAAAGGACTTAGTTGCCTGTATTTGAAAGAGATTCACTTAGAAACACGAATTCCTCGTTTTTCTGAACTCTTTGGGGGGGGGGGTCCCTCCACCAACAGGCCCACATTACCAGGGGGCAGTAGCGGGCTGGGGGGAGACTGGAACCTGCCCTGGTGCCTGGGCACCTTCTGACTTAGCACCTGGCCCTGAAGACACCCAAGGTTGAGACTCCTGACTAAAAGAGAATTTTGCCTGCCTCCTAAATGGACTACAGGACAGAACAGGACTGAAGCAGCACAGGGACTGAGAGCTGTGTCTTGGGAGCCCAAGGCCAGGGCAGCTTGTGGGAGTCTGCAGGCAGAGCACACTCCTCACCTAGAACCTCCGCCCCCCACCCCCACCCCTGCACCGGCCTTGCTCAACCCTTTCCCTGCAGCCGTGGAAACTGCCTCTCTGGTGCCATCGTGTGGGCACAGGGGGGGGAAGAGCAGCAGTGGCTCCTTGGAGATTTACCAACTCCCTTTGGGACTTTGCAGGCCTTAGAGATTTTGAGCATCTAGAAAGGGCAATAAACGTAAGAGTACATATATCTTTCTGAATTTGTGTTTTCATTTTCTTTGGGTAAATACCCAGCAGTGGAATTACAGATGACAACTACACTTACCACGGTGAGCATTACGTAAGGTACAGTTGACTCCTTGGACAACACAGGTTTGAACTGCGTAGGTCCATTTATATGCGGATTTTTACTGTATACTACTGTAAATGTATTTTCTCTTCCTTATGATTTTCTTAATAACATTTTCTTTTCTCCAGCTTACTTTATTGTAAGAATACAGTTTATCATACGTACAACATACAAAATTCGTGTTAACCGACTGTTGATGTTATCAGTAAGGCTTCTGGTCAACAGTAGGCTATTATTAGTTGTTAAGTTTTGGGGCAGTCAGAAGTGGGTTTTTGTGCATTTTCAACTGTGCAGGTGGTGGGCGCCCCTAACCCCCGTGTTGTTCGAGAGTCAGTTGTATATAATTGTTGAATCGCTATGCTGTGCACCTGAAACACATGATATTGTATGTGAACGGTACTTCCGTTAGAGGGGAGAGGAGAGAAGCAGCCCCAGCCGCCCAGCAAGCCTGCGCTCTCTGACCGGCGTGTCTGGGCTGGAGGGGTGAGCAAGAGCTGAAACCACATTTGCCCTCAGAGTTTCTGGAGCTTCACAGCCAGCCAAGAGGTTCTGGATGTTTATATTCCCAGTATGGACAAAACCCTCCTTGTCCTGTTCAACATCTTTTCCTTTTGATTCTTTTTTTCTGACATTATGATTGTGACCGAGGATTTTGCCTGGGCCATGAGGTTTCTTCCGGGATAATGCAACTCTCCCCTCCCCCTCCCACCTCCCATCTGGACACGCCCAGATCTTGGGACCTTGAATCCTGCTGAAAATTGGAGCCTGGGGCCCGAGAGTCCATTAAAAAGAAAACCCAAACTGCATAATGTTAATCACAGAGACCCAAATTCAACTTTGCCAGTAGAGTGCTGTGTTTGTGGGGTGGGGGAACTGCAGGGTGAGCCCCTTCCCAAACCTGGGTCTGGCTTGTGGCTACTGCCAGAGCAAGGACATTTGATATTGGTGACATTTCACTTGGGTGAAATCCTCAAAACTTGTGTCTTCGTCCTGAGTGCTTGGTGTGGCCGGGCCCTGTGGTGGGAGTTGCACCCCCACCCCCCGGGGCGGACGGTGGCCCAGAGACCGCGTCTTCTCAGGACAGCGGCCATGAGAGAGAGCGGGGGCCCTGGCACCACGGGTAGCTGTGGGAGAAGCCAGGAGTCTGACGTCTTTCCCCAAACACCACAGTCAGGTGGCCCTGGAAGCGGAGGCCTATGCCCGCAGGGCTTTCCGTGGGGCGGTCTTTGCCCCACCCCCCATCCCCTCCCGCGCGGTGGCGGTGGCGGCGGCGGTCGGGAAGCGCGGGCAACAGGGGCAGGTGCGCAGAGGGGCTGCGGTGGCAGAGCAGCCCAGCCCGCAGCCGCGGTCGCTCGTCCAAGCTGTCTGGGGTGAGGCGGGCGGCGGCGAGCAGCTGAGGAGGCCCCCCGGCGCCCTGCCCCAAGCACGCGCCCGTCCGTCCGGCTGCTCGCGGCCCCGCTCTGTGGGCCTGCACTGTCCTCAGCTGTAAAGCGGGGATACCAGGGGCCCTGCTCGCTGGGGCGTCTGCGGAGCTGGGGGGAGGAGGGCGCCCAGCGCGCCGCCGTGGCTGACAGCGCGCCACACCCTTCCCTTGGCGGCTCGCGCTCCCTGACTCGGCGCTCGGGTCTGCCGCGCGTCGGTTCAGGCAGGGAGGCACGCGGCTGAGAGCCAAGTGCGCGAGAGCAAAGACCCCCCCGCCGCCCGCCGCCCGCCGCGACGCGCTCCAGGACTCAGCCGAGCTCCCAGAGCAGGGCCTGGGCGACGCGGGGGGCCCGGGGCTTGCTGGCAGGGCTTCCTCAGTCTCCTCCGCGACTGGACGACAGTGGCAAGTGGACAAGGAATCCCTCCGCATCACTTGGCCAACATTACAGAAGACCTTGACGTGTGTGGAGGAGCAGATTCCCGAGCGCGCCCTAGACGGCTCCTTGAAATAAAACGCCGCGAAGCCCCAGGCTCTCCCCTCCCACCCGTCAGGTTCCCGCAGGAAACACTAGCTGGCCTGCTCCCGGGGGCTGGGAGAGTCCCAGGCGGAATGTGCCGGAAGAGGGGGAGGGTGATGGGGACCGAGGGTCACGGTGGGAAGCTGTTTGCACCCACAGTGGGAGGGGAGGGGTGGCCGCAGCTGTGGGAGGGCCCACGGGGGGGGCGGGGCTCCCAGCCCCTCGGGTCTCTTCTGAGTGCCTCCCACTGGCTGGACCCAGCTAGTCCTACCGACGAGGCCCCCATCATCTCCCAGGATACAGGGCAAGTGGAGAAGAGGCTGGAAGGGCAAACACAATACCCAGCACAATCATTCTGCGGCAGGACTTGCTTTGCGGGGCTCGACCGGCTGCCAGAGCAGCGGAGAGGCAGCTACGTCCTGCCCTTTGTTCCTTTACACACATGACGCAGGGTTCTCCCCGCTGGCTGCCTTCAAAACTAAAATCCAGACCTCTCTCAGCAGGTGCCATCCTCCATCTTCTCGGGCGACAGCCATCCCCTTTCCCCCAAGGCCGTGACTGCTGTCTGCTTTAGCTGTCCCGTTCCAGCATATCTACCTCAGGGCGTTGCAAGCCATTTGGGAACAGTGCAATCTCTGCATTCTTCCATTTCACTGACCATCTCTTGAGTCTGTGGCGGGGGATGAGGGCTCCTCTGTCCCAGACACGCCGCCTCCGCAGCCCTCTCACCTCCCCAAAGTAGTTCCGTGACAACTTTCCGTTAAATCAATGCTCATTGCCTCATCTCTACGCCTGAGCAAGTATGATCTTTTCTGATCCTTTCCTTTCCTCCAGGGCCCGAATCACTTCTCCAGGCCTTTCCTCCCAGCTGCTCAGGCCCCCAGGAAGGCCTCTTCCAGTCTCCTAGCTGGAGGGTAAAGGCCTGGAGCTGGGCAGCTGAAGAGGGCCTGTCGTCAGCCTTGATCACTTACATCTGGACTAGTCTCTCAGTCCCTCCCAGGGGCTGGACCCTAGTCCAGAAGCCTTTGTTCCACACTCTCCAGAGTGCTCAGGTCTGCACTGATGGGGACCAGCGCTCAACCTCCCCGTGATGGGGGGCAGAGGGGCTGGCAGCCCAGGGTGTGACTGCTTCTTCCCGCCTTCCCCAGTGCCCTCCACGCCCGGTCCCTGTCCCAGCATGGCATGGTCTGGGCTTTGAGTCCCCACGGCCTCTGTCACTCAGCTCTCAGCTCTGGCCAGGCACTCTGGAGACCCCTCTCCCACCACATGTCCCCGAGTTAGTCGTCCTCTGGTGCTCCAGGTCCCACAGTCAGGGGCTGGGGTCTCCTGCCCCTCCCAACCCCTGGTGAGACTGAGCTTTAATGAAACATCCCTTTACTGCAACTTGAGAGGGCTTTGAGCAGGGAGACAGGAAGTATTATTACATTTGTTTTCAACCCACCATCCTAACCAGGAAGCCATTTTATTTTTATGCTATAATGTCTTTTCTTTAGTGCTTTGACTATTATAATTACTTTCTGTTTAAGGCAAATAAGACTGGTTTCTATTTGTAGTGGTAATATGAATTTCCTTTTAAAAGACATATACTTAAGTACATATTTATTAAATGTGAGTTGATTTATGAAGACGTTATTGAGTAAATAGTACAAGTGAAAAGAGACATGAGTCATGAATTATGGAAATTCAGAAAACACACGGCTAAATGAATTTCAGGGTTTCTTATATTTCTGAAATTCAATTATTTTTTTTAATGATTAGGAAAGTAAAAAACATACCTAACTGAATCTTTAAATTTGGTTGCTTTGAAAAAGTCACACTATCACTTTAAGAGACAGAGGAAAGCATTTGACAAAATCCAACACTCCTTAATGGTAAAATCTCTCCATGAACTAGGGATAGAAGGAAATTTCCTCAACCCAGTAAAGGGCAGCTACGAGAAACCTACAGTTTACATAATACTTTATGGCGAGAGACTACATGATTTCCCCTGAAGGCCAGGAAGGATGTCTGTTCTCACTACTCCTATTCAACATTATACTAGAGGCTCTAGCCAGTGCAATGGGGAAGCAAAAAAGAAATCCAGATTGGAAAAGAAGAACTAAAACCATCTTTATCTGTTGACAACATGATCCTATATGCAGAAAGTCCTAAAGAACCCATTAGAAAAGCCTGTAGAACTAATAAACAAGTTCAGCAAGGTTTCAGGATACAAGATCAATTTTAAAAAATCAATTGTACCTCTATACACTAGCAATGAACAATCCAGAGATGAAATTAAGGAAACAATGCCATTCACAATAACATCAAAAAGAATAAAATATTTGGGACTAAATTTAACCAAAGAAGTACAAGACTTATACCCTGAAAACTACAAAACATTGCTGAGAGAAATTAAAGAGGTCTATATAAATCCCATGTTTATGGATCCTAAGACTCTATTTCTATGATGGAAGTAATCTCTAAAGTGATCCATATATTCAATACCATCCCTATCAAAATCCCACAGCAGGATTAAAAAAATTTTTTTTCAGAAACTGATAAGCTGATCCTAAAATTTATATAGAAATGCAAAGGATACAAAACAGCCAAAACAATCTTGAAAAAGAAGAACAAAGTTGTAGGACTCACTCTTCCTACTTTCAAAATTCCTACAAAGCTACCATAATCCAGACTGTGTTGTATTGGCATAAGGACAAGAGAATAGAAGGAGAGTCCTTCTGTACTTACATTTATGACCAATTGGTTTTTGGCAAAGGTGCCAGGCAATTCAATGGGGAAAAGTAGTCTTTTCAACACATAGTGCTGGAACAACTGGATATCTACAGGCCAAAAGATGCTTACTTCACATCGTACACAAAAATTTTAAAAAATCATACACCTAAATATGAGAGCTAAAACTATAAAAATTCTAGAAAAAAAAACAGGAGAAAAATTTTCATTATTCTGGGTTAAGCACAATTCTTAAATAAGATCCCAAAATCACAAGCCATAAGAGGAATGACTGATAGATAATAGACTTCATCCAAATCACATGTTTGCACTTCCAAAGACATCATCATGAAAAGGAAAAGATGAGGCACAAACTGGGAGGAAATATTTTCAAATCACATATATGCTAAGTGACTCGTATCCATAATATATAAAGAACTCTTTTTTAAAAAATTTTTATTGTTATGTTAATCACCATACATTACATCATTAGTTTTTGATGTAGTGTTCCATGATTCATTGTTTGTGAAAGACCTCTTACAACCCAATAATAGGAAAACAACCCAATTACAAAATGAACAAAAGATTTGAATAGATATTTCATCAAAGAAGGTATATGATTGGCTTAAAAGCATAGGAAAAGAGTCTCAATATTGTTAGTCATTAGGAGACTGTAAATTAAAACCTCAATGAGATACAACTTTGCACCCCCTAGGTGGCTATAATAATTATTGGCGAGGATGTGGACAAACCGAAAATGTCAGACATTGTTAGTAGGAGCGTAAATTGGTATAGCCACTTTGAAAAACAGGCTGGCAGTTTCTTAGAAAGTTAAACATAAACTGACCATATGACCAGCAATTCCTTTTCTCATTTCTTTCAAGAGAAATGGAAACACAGGTGCCCATGAGGACTAGTGTATGAATATTCATAGCAGCCTTATTGATAGTAGCCAAAAAGTAGAGACAACCCAGTGTCCGTTCGCTGATGAGTGGATAAATAAAATGTGGTCTATCCAGATAATGGAATATTACTCAGCCATAAAAAGGAATGAAGTACTGACAACATGGATGAAATCTGAGGGCATTACGTTCAGGGAAAGAAGGCAAATACATAAAAACTACCTATTGTATGATCACATTTATACATGATGTCCAGAATAGGCCAATCTCTGTAGCCAGGAAACAGCTGAGCGGCTGCCTGGGTGGAGGTGGGAACAGAGATTGACTGCCAATGGGCTCGAGGGATCTTTCTGGGATGGAAATGTTCTAACACTGGATTGTACTGATGGTTGCCCAACTCTGTCAGTGTATTTAAAACCACTGAGTTGTACCCTGAAAACAAGGTGAATTTTACAGCTTGTAAATTATATACCTCAATAACATTGTTGGAATGTTTGTTTGCTTCAAAAACATCAGCTTGGATCTGAATTTGACCTTGCCTAAGTTAAAAGGTCTATTTGATGATAACAAAGCAGGGCTGATTCCTGCGCAGGTGTCTTGGGGCTGGGAGGAAGACTGTGGGAGATGCAGGTGACAGCACATGGATACACCAGGTGGCAGCATGCCTCAACAGAAGGGGACACTGCAAAGCAGGGTCATCACAACTCTTTGTTTAAGGGACCCTCAATGCAGAACTTTTGGACAATACAGAATATTAGAAATTAAAACACACCCTAACTTCATCAGCCAAAGAAAACCAGCAGCATGCTGGAGACTGGCCTGTGGCCTCAGAGACTACTGGCCTCGGGTACAGACAGGGTGGTGGTGACTGTGGACTTCCTACTTACACTTTCTGTGCCTCAGCTTCCTCCTCCGTAAAATGGGGGTGATGGTCAGTTGTGGGGAGGACGAAGTGACCACGTCCAGGTCCTCCGCCCTGTGCTTGCACACAGGAAGTGCTACGTGGTGCTTGCTCTTATGTGGCCCAGGAGAAGCAGGTGTCTTTGTCAGGTTTTAAGCAGGAGAGTGCCACCTACCGTCAGGTGTATGGACACAGGGAGGGTAGGTAGAGAGTGCAGGGCACGCCAGGAGGGATTTAGGAAGTGGAAGAGGGATGGATGTGAAGAGGGAGGTGAAGGAAATGTCTAGGATAATCCAAGTTTGGGCCGGGTAGGGGTGCCATTGGCTGAGATGGGGGTCCTGGGAGAGAATCAGACACAGGTAGGACAAGAATTGTTCTAGGCCACTGGGCCCAGGTGATGAGTGCTAGGGGAGGCCAGAGCTCTTGGCTCAGCTCTGGTGATCGAGGCAGGTGTGCTCTGGGGGCCGTGGCATGGATGGAGGGTCCGGGAAGGGTGGCGCAGCAAGGACTGAGGGTGTCAGGAGGGATGGGGGTCTTTAGCCTTAGCAATGCTGACATTTGGGCCATGACCCCTTGCTGTGGGGAATGCCCTGTTTGCCTGCATCCCTGTCCTCTGTCAACCAAATGTCAGCGGCAGCTCCCCATTCACCAGTTGTGACAACCAAAATGTCTCCAGTCATTGCCAAATGTCCCCTGGGGGCAAAATCCCCTCCTTTCCCCTCACCACGGGCAAGAAACATTGCTCCAGGCCTGGGGGCCACCCCACTACACACAGGCAGTCCTAGACTCCCAGCACACACTTCTCCTGACACTGCAGCTGAACCCACCAACCTTTCAGTGCAGAAATCAATCTTCGCAGCACCAGCCCATTAGTCCCTCCCATGTTAGTGTGCTCGGATTGGACCCTCTAGTCCCTGCTCCCCAACCCCCTAGCCATGCCAGAAGTACCACTCTACAAGGGCAGCCCACATCCACATCTCGTTCAGAGGCCCTGGGAGCAACTTCCCTGCCCGGAATGGTCAGAGCCAAAAGGCTTTATTAACAAAGTTAATAAAAAATTAACACGAACTACAGCCCCAGGGCCAGCTGGGCCTCCCTGTGGGTGCGCCCTGGCAGACAGGGCATGTGGAGGGCGAGACCTGGCTTAGCCAGCCTGGGCCTGCTCCTGTCCTGCCACTTACAAGCTGTGTGACCCTGGGCAAGTCCTTCATCTCCCAGAACATGTTTCCTCAAATGGAGATGGGGGATATGCTATACCGCCTTGCAGTCTGGTTGTGGGGTTAAAGCAGACAAGATCGGTTCCCAGGCTGGGTGCCTGCCAGCTTAGCCACTCAGCGCCACAAAGCAGGCGAGAAGGCTGCCTTCGCTGGGCCTCAGAGCGGCAGTCCCCAGCGACTCCCATCACTGTGCTCAGGAAGGTCCTGGAGCACCTGTGCCTTCAGGAGGGTCCAGTTTGGGGGCTGGAGGCAGAAAGTGAGCTGTAGAAAGGACTCCAGCCCCTGACCATCCTCTCCAGGTGTTCACAGGCCTGTTTCCTGATTGCTTTCTCTGAGTCCTTCTTGTGGTCTCAGCGAGTGTCATACATACTGCCCTTCCAAGAGAAGGGACCAAGCCAGGAGGGGGGCCCTAGTCCCCTCTGCACTCCCACTCACCCTTTCACAGGCTAGACCCAGACCTGTGGGTCTGCTCCCATGGCGCCTCTGGCTCTGGGGGTCACCAAGAACCCTCTTCCTCTTCACCCTCTCCCACTCCCTCAAACCAGGGGCCAGGTCTAAGGGGGAAGGGCCTTTGATCAAGGGTCTGCACCAAGGGAAACCGGAAGATGGTGGGAATCCCTCCAAGTGCTGAAGGGTGGGGCTTGGGGAATGTGAAACTCGACTTCTCCGGCCAGCAAAAATATCCCTCAAAAATGATATTGGCATAAAGACATTTTCAGGGAGACAAAAGCTGGGGAAATCCGTCTCCGGCAGATCTGTGAGAAATGCTACAAGCTCTCAAGACAGATAAAACTGAGTTGTTTTGTTTTGTTTTCACTTGCAGGACAAATGGAAAATGGCTTAACTTCCTAGAAATCAAAATATGTACATGTGATTCCCAGAGCCTAATTTGGAGGTGTGTGGCCTTCCCCGAGGAGGATGTGGAGGTGGTCCAGGGAGCCAGGTGGAGGAGAGCAGGGGAGCAATTTGAGGTCCAGGAGTTCCCAAGAGAGGCAGGTGGAGCCAAACACAACCTGCAGCATGACATGGTTCAAGAGCAGATGAGGCAAACCCCTCCTGTCCCAAAGAAGCCTCATTTATCCTCGCCAGCGAACAACCTGAGCCCCGGGTCTTCCCGTTGATGGCTACAAGCAGCATGGATGGCTGAGGGATTGCAGCTGAGGACTTTGTCTGAACCGCTTGAACAGCCACAGCCTGGTCTCTGATCACCCTGAGAGGCTCAAATTTCCATCAGTAGAAGAGATTCTAAGCGAGGATGGGTCTCTGCCTTTAAATGCACATGCCTCTCAAACTGAAGTGTTTCTCTTTTATGGCAATTTTTTTTTAAAGATTTTATTTATTCACTCGAGACACAGGGATACAGAGAGAGAGAGAGAGCACGACCAGAGGGAGAGGCAGAGAAAGAAGCAGGCTCCCCGCTGAGCCAGGAGCCAGACGTGGGGCTCGATCCCAGGACCCTGGGATCATGACCCGAGCCGAAGGCAGATGCTTAACCATCTGAGCCACCCAGGCGCCCCTCTTTTATGGCAATTTTAACGAGTGGAAGATGGCAGACCAGTTATATCCCTCCCCACCAACGGTAAAATGTCCTGGTCACACTAAACAAAAACAGAGCCCTGATCCATGAATTTAGTAACATTCTCCCCTGCTGCTGTGATAGAATGCAAAAGGATTGCGTTTGGAGTCGACAAGCTTAGGTGTGAAACCCGGCTGCACAGGTAACTCTCCTTGTGGACATGGTTTCCTCATCTGTGCTTATAATCGATATGATTAGGTTAGATAAATGTGTGACCCAAGCATCGGTCTGGCTTATGATAGAATTCAAGAGTCATTTGCTTCCCTAGAGATGACAAAACTAATTTGTATACTTGACTACTTATCTGTGTCTGGTATTCCCACTCAACTGTAAACTCTTGGAGGGCAGAGACCATATACAACTCCCAGGCGAGGCTGGGTCTAAGGCACAGTGTGTCCCCCACAGGCTGAAGGAGCGAGCATGATTTCCCAGCGCTGTGGTAGTCACACCGCTCACTTCACCTGGCAGTTCCACCCGACGAGCTAACGGCTGTCAGTGATAGTGAATGAGTTCACCGGCGTTCAGTTTAAGGTGAAGGAGTCATGCATACCACCTTACAAAGTCATCACAGCTTTCTGTGACGGGGGCTTTTGCCTTTAGAAGGGGATGAAGGCAATTAAGCAGTGCAGAGAACATTCCCCACCTAGTATAATCAGAGAGCCTCCAGGGAAGAGCTGATTCAATGGTCTGTGGTCATTAGTATCACACAGAGAAAACATACTGAGGAATCAGTTGTGTTTTAAGAAGGCAATTTGGGGGGATAGAGTCGCAGCATGTCTGCCATGAGTGCGTGCACTGAGTGCGTTCCCTCGCATGGCCCACTCCGTCTGCACAGCTTTGCCAACATCCAGCCGTGATTTCACCCAAAGATTTACATCACCGAGCAAACAAGTACAAAACTGCCATCCTGCATTCATCCCCATGGTAGAAACTTCTTCCCGGGAAAGCCACAATAAATTTCAGTTTTTTCCCCACTTACTTGGCAGGTGATCTAACAAAAGAGAATTGAAACCAAGTTCATCGCTCCCCAAACTGTGGCAGTCACGTATCATCTTTGAATTTAGGGGGAACGTAGAAGGACTGAAGAAATCTGGGTGAACTGGGGTAGAGGTAGCCTGGTTCAATCCATAGGAGCTCTAAGCAGGTAGTGCAAACAGAAACAATGATGCCACTAGACCTGGGCACTGATGCCACATGGCCCTTCCTAGATGCTGGTCACAGTGGGGAACAAATAATCAAACCTTGGGGCAGTCCGTCAGTGCTAATGGAATACATTACTGATCAGGGGGCTTCATGAAATTGCCAGTCTACAAATGGGCAAATTCTGAGGCACTGAGTCACAGATGCCAACTCAGGATCACACACACAGACACACAGACACACACACACAGACACAAACACACACACACACACACACCCCTCTATCTGGATCCTTATCTCTCTTGATTCATCCTCTTCTCAGCCACTTCAGCCACAAACATTTGAGACACCCCCAATTCCTCTTGCTACACTCATTCTTCTCACCCAACCAGGGCCTACTATTTAGGAAATGTTCAATAAACATTGAATAAAAATCAATTTTGAAGTATAATTTACATACTGTAAATTTGCACCCATTTAAGTGTTCATTCTGACTTATGATTAATCGATGAGTTGATGAATTCATGCAATTCGGTAGCCACCACCACAATCAAGATCCAAGAAGTCCTCCTTCCCAATCACTGACCCTCACCTCTAGGTGAGCAATGATCGCTTTTCATCACTATAAAGTAGATTGGCCTTTTCTAGAATTTCATACACAAGTATGAACATACACAAGTAATGTATATATTTTTTTAGCCTGGCTTCTTTTGCTCAAAATAATGATCTTGAAATTTATATATGCTGTTGCATTTGCCAGTGGTTCATTCATCTTTTATTGTTGAATAATATTTTATTATATGAATATATCACAATTTGTTCATCCATTCATCTTTCAATGGACATTTGGGTTTTTACAATTTTATGCTGTTATGAATAAAGTTGCTCTGAATATTCACACATGAATTTTTGTGCGACACCCAGGAGATGACTTGCTGGGACATATGGTTAAGTATGTGACTAACTTAGGAACTGCCAAACTGTTTTCAAAGTAGTTCAACCATTCCACACTCCTACCAAAAACGTATGAGAGTTCCTGTTGCTACACATCCCCACCAACATTTGGTTTTGTCAGTATAAATTTTAGCCATCCTAGTGGATGTGCAGTAGTTTCTTGCTGTGTTTTTCACTTGTATTTCCCTACCCCAGTGATGTCGGGCTAGTTTTTATGTTGCTTTTTTTGGTCAAGTGTGTACTTTTGTTGCCAAGTGTGAAGAAATTCTGCTCAAATCTTTTGCCCATTTTTTATTGGGTTGTTTCTCTTCTTATTGACCAGTAAGGAAACTGTATACTCTGACTACAAGTCCTCTGTTGGATATGTGCATTGCAAATATTTTTCTCCTAATTGGTGGCTCACATTTCACTTTTTAAACGCCGTCTTTCAAAGAGGTTTTAATCAGAGAGGGAGACAAACCATGAGAGACTTAACTATGGGAAACAAGCTGAGGGTTGCTGGAGGGGAGGTGGGGGGGAATGGGGTAACCGGGTGATGGGCATTAAGGAGGGCATGTGATGTGATGAGCACTGGGTGTTATAAGCAACTGACGAATTGCTGACCACTACATGTGAAACTAATGATGTACTATGTGTTGACTAATTGAATTTTTAAAAAGTGATCAAGTACAATTTATCCCTCTTTTCTTTTATGATTCATACTTTTTGAATACTAAGAAATCTTTGTCTACCTCACAATCATGAAGTTTTCACCTATGATTTCTTCTAGAAGTTTTAGGTTTTATTATAATCCATTTTAGTTGATTTTTGTTTGTGATTAGAGAAGGCCAAAGTTCATCTTTCCCCCTTATGGATACCCACTTGTTCCAGCAACACCTTTCATTTTGTTGAAAAGTTTATCATTTTGTCATAGATTTACCTCAGTACATTTGTCAAAGCAACAGACCAATATAGGTGGCCTATTTCTGGACTGTGCTTCTGCTCCAATGATCTATTTATCCATCCTTATGCCAATACCACACTGTCTTGGCTACTGCAGTGTTATAGTAAGTAAAGAAATAAAGTAATAAAAAAATTAATAAACCTCTATTTTCCAATGTAGTTTTAGCTATCTGGAAATCCACCACATCTTCATATAAATTTTAGATTCAGTTTTTCACTATTTATTTTTATTCGTATTTATTTATCTTTTAAACATGATACAAAAGTCTATTTAATCTGCATGAACTTTTTTTTTTTTTAATTTATTTATTTATTTGAGAGAGAGAGTGTGTGTGAGCGAGCAGGGAGAGAGGCAGAAGGAGAGGGAGAGAGAAACCCAAGCAGATTCAGTGCTCAGCATGGAACCCAACACAGGGCCCGATCCCACAACCCTGAGATCACGACCTGAGCCAAAACCAAGAGTAGGGAGCTTAAACAACTGTGCCACCCAGTGTTTTTTTTTGTCTTTAATTTTTCACTGGGGTGTAGTGAACACCCAATGTCACATTAGTTTCAGGTGTACAGCATGGTGATGTGACTAACTCTACATGTTATGCTATGTTCACCACAAGTGTAGCTGCCATCTGTCCTCATATGACGCTGCTACAGTACCATTGACTACGTTCCTTGTGCTGTGCCTTTCATCCCCATGACTTATCATTCCATAACTGGAAGCCTATACTTCCCACCTCCCTTCACCCATTTTGCCCAAACCCTCTGGCAACCATCAGTTTATTCTCTGTATTTATGGGTTTCTTTCTGATTGTTTTTTCATTTGTTTTGTTTTTTACATTCTACATGTAAGTGAAATCATATGGTATCTGTCTTTCTGTGTATGACCTATCTCACTTAGAATAGTACCCTCTAGGTCCATACATGTTGTTGCAAATTGCAAGATCTCATTCTTTTTGATGGATGAGTAATATTCCATTATATACCACATCTTCTTTATCCATTCTTCTGTCCATGGACACTTGGGCTGCTTCCATATTTTGGCCATTGTAAATAATAATGCTGCTATAAACATGGGGGCATGTATCTTTTCAAATTAGTGTTTTTGTTTTCTTTAGGTAAATACCTACTAGTGGAATTATTGGATCATACAGTATTTCTACTTTTAATTTTTTGAGGAATCTCCATACAGTTTTCCCCAGTGGCTGCACCAATTTACATTCCCACCAGTGGTGCATGAGGGTTCCCTTTCCTCTACATCTCACCAGCACTAGTTATTTCTTGTCTTTTTGATACTAGCTATTCTGACAGGTATAAGGTGATATCTCATTATGGTTCTTATTTGCATTTCCCTGATGATTAGTAATACTGAACATCTTTTCATGTGTCTGTTGGCCATCTGTATATCTTCTTTGAAAAAATATATATTCAGGTCCTCTGCCCATTTTTTAATTGGAGCATTTGTTTTTTCACAATTTATTTATTTTTTATTTATTTTTTTAAAGATTTTTCTTTCTTTATTTATTTGACAGAGAGAGAGACAGTGAGAGAGGGAACACAAACAGGGAGAGTGGGAGAGGGAGAAGCAGGCTTACCACTGAGCAGGGAGCCTGACACGGGGCTTGATCCCAGGACCTTGGGATCATGACCTGAGCTGAAGGCAGACACTTAACGACTGGGCCACCCAGGCGCCCCACAATTTAGTTTTTTAAAAAAGACTGCTGGAAGGTTCTAGTTCTGCATAAGAAAAAGCTACCACATTCCATCCTGTCTCTCCCAGCTATAAAATCTGGACAGAATGCAGAATAGCAATGAGGCTGGAAAGTAAATAGTAGCAGAATTGGGGAAGAAGATAAAAAAGAATTGGGACACTAAACTGGCAGTGAGTTTAACATCTATTTTCTATTTCATAGCCCCCAGTCTGGACTCAGTGTAGCCTGAAATGCTAAATTGGGTATCGGTGAGGACAGAGAAGGAGCGAGTTGAAACCTTTCTACTTCTGGCTTGAGGAGTGGGGATGGGGGTCCCTTAACCCTCAGAGAGAGAGTGGGTTTTCTTCTCTGTTCCCTCTGCCCCATGGCAACAACAGTGGTGGCAGGAACAGCAGGGAAGACAGATGTCTAAAACTCTGAGGGAGAGGAACCACTGGGCCCCTGATGTGGACACAGTTGCATAAAGTGTGTGGCAGAATGAGGTAAATAAAGCCCCAGCTGTGGGGCCCAGAGAACAAAAAAATACTGCTGAGATCGTGGAGAGGGAGGAACGTGGAGAAGTGACACCATAAAGTTGTCCGTAAACCTCTGGGCTCAATGCCCACACTGTATATTCATGGATATGACCATATAACATACTACTGATGTTGAGAATTGAATTATGGGGCAGCCCAATCACAGAGAGAATACTGGGCATAGACACTGTGGAAAAGGAACCAACATTGAATTCACAACACAGAATGCTTGCTCAAACTTGTGAACTGAACCCAATCAGCTCAACTGCCTGATAAAACAAAAATGTCAACTTTCTCTGTAAGATTTAAAGAAGACCAAGAAACTCATAACATAATGCCCCAAATATCTGAGATACAATACAAAATAATTTGGTATATGAAAAACCAGTAAAATCTCTATTTGCATGAGAAGAGACAATAAATAGATGGCGATGCTGAGGTAACACATTCATAGCTGACAGAGCTGTGAAAACAGCTGTTATAAAAATCTCTAACAACAGAAAACACTCTTGAAATGAATAAAAAGATAGAAGTCTCAAGAAAGAAACAGAAGACATAAAAAATAAATGAGAACTTTAGAACTGAAAAATGCAATAAGAAATTATTGGACTCAATAGCAAAATAGAGACAACAGGGAAGTCTGTAAACTTGAAGAGAGGTCATTAGAAATTACCCAGTCTAAACAACTGAGAGGTAAAAAAAGATTTTTAAAAATAAACAGAGCCCCATGGATCTCTGGGGGTAATGATAAGAGATTGAACATTTGTGTCATCAGAATCCCAGAGGAGAGGAAAAAGAGTATAGGGATAAAAACATATTTAAAGAAATAATGGCTGAAAACTTACCAAATTTGACAAAAGACATAAACCTACATATTAAAGAAATTTTGTGAACCCCAAATAAATAATCTGCCAAAGAAATCCACATCTAAATGCATCATAATCAAACTACTAAAAACTAAAGACAAAGAATGGGCCTTAAACACAGCCAGAAAAAAATCAACATATTACCTAGAGAGGAACAACAATTCAAATTATGGCAGATTTGCCATTAGAACCACAGAAGCGAAAGGAATTGGCACATTTCTTAAATGCTGAAAAAAAGAACCAGAATTCTATACCCAGCAAAAATATCCATCAGGAATGGAGATGAAATAAAGACATTCTCCAATGAAAGAAAAGGGAATTTTTAAAAAGATTTGTTTATTTATTTGAAAGGGAGGGGGTGGTGGAGGGGCAGAGAGAGTGGGAGAGAGAATCCCAAGCAGACTCTACGCTGAGCACAGAGCCTGATGCAGGGCATGATCACACGACCCTGAGATCATGACCTGAGCCAAAGTCAAGAGGTGGACACTCAAATGACTGAGCCACCCAGATACCCTAAGAATTTTTTTTTTTTTTTTTTTTTGCCAGCAGATCTGCTGGGATTTTTGACTGGAGTTGCATGGAATCTAAAAATCAATTTAAGGAGAAAGGAATAACTTAACACTGAGTCTTCTAATAGTGAAAATGGTATATTTCTTATTTAGGTTTTTAGTTTCTCTCAGAAATGTTTTATAGTTTCAGTCTCTAGGTCTTACATATATTTCATTAGATCTATCTCAAAGTGTTTCATATTTATATGCTGTTATAGTCTTTATTTTCAATTCACAATGCTTTGTAGTTAGAAATACAATTGATTTTGTATATTGATTTTGTATTCTTTGACTCCTAAGTTCACCTACAAATTCTAGTAGATTTTTTGGGTAAATTTCTTGTTTTTTTTTTTTTAAAGATTTTATTTTTTCATTTGAGAGAGAGTGAGAGAGTGTGTTTGAGCAGAGGAAAAGCAGAGGGAGAAGGAAATAATCTCCAGCAGAGTCGTGCTGAGCACAGAGCCTGATGCAGGGCTCAATCCAAGGACCCTAAGATCATGACCTGAACTCAAACCAAGAGTTGGTCAATCAACTGATGCCACCAAGGCGCCCCAATTTCTTAAGATTTTCTAGGTACACAATCATGTCATCTACAAATAAGGATAGTCTATGTTTCTCTTTCAAATCTGTTTATGTTTCTTGTATTGTTGCACTGCCTAGGACCTCCACTATAGTGCTGAATATAAATGGTGCAGGTTGGCATCCCTGCCTTGTTCTCAAGGCACACCATTAAGTATGTTGTTGGCTATAGTTTCCTTTTGTCGAGACTCTTTACTAGTTTGAGCATGTTTTCTTCTCATCCTAGTTTGTGAGAGTTTATATCATAAGTTGGTATTAAATTTTGTCTCCTGCATCTACTGCGATAACTATATTGTTTTCTCCTCCCCAGCCCATAACTTGAACCAATCCTGAATTCCTGGAGCAAACTTGGTCATGATGTATCATCCATTTTATATGTTGCTGGATTCAATTTGGTGGTATTTTGTTAGGAAGGTTGAGTTGACTTTCATGAGTAATATTGGTGTATAGCTATCTTTCCTTCAAAATATTTGTCAGTGTTTGGTAGCAGGGTTACACTGGATTCAGTGTTGCAAGGGTTACACTGGACTCAGTGTTGCAAGTGTTCCTCCTCTTCTATTTATGAAACATTTGTATAGAACTTGTTTTTTCTTCCTTAAATGTTTGATAGAATTTGACAGCAAAACCATCTAGTCCTTGATTTTTCACCATAGGAAGACTTTAAGTTATACATTCTATTTATTTAATGAATGTAGTGCTCTTTAGATTTTCTATTTCTTCTTGAATTAGTTTTGGTGCTTTGTGTCTTTTTAGGTACTTGTCCATTTTTCTCGAACTTGTTGAATACACTGGGATAACATTGATCAAGATATTCTACTATTTTTTAAATGTCTGCAGGATCTTTTTCATTTAGAAAAAAGGTTTCTACTTTTAAACAGTTTAGATTTACAAAGGAGAAGGAAGAGGAGAAGAAAGTAGAGTTCCCATATACCCCCTCACCTAGTTTCCTTATTAGTATGGCACACAGTACAATTCATGAACCAATACTGATATATTATTATTAACTAAAGTCCATACTTTATTCAGATTTCTTTAGTTTTTACCCAATGTCTTTTTCTATTCCAAAATCCCATCCAGGATACCACATTAAATTTACTTGTTATGCCTAAAACAGGTATTATATTTTTCATCTCTACAAGCTATTTTGGTTCTTTTAAATATCTTCCACTTTTTTTTCATTGTTTTCATGTTTCCCTTTAAATACTTGTGCATAGTTTTAATAGTGGTTTTAATATGCTTGGGTGTTAGTTCAATCAGGTAGTCTTTTCTGGGTCTATTTCCATTCACAGATTTTTATTATGGGTATTTTCCTGCTTCTTGGCATGTCTAGTAATTTTTGACTGGCTATTGGACATTATTGTTATAGTGTTGAATGTTCTGTTGTCTTCCTAGAAAGTGTTGTGCTTTCTTTTGCAGGCAGTGACTTCCAAATCATCTTGATTCCATTAAAGTCTATTTTTATACACTGTTAGGGTAGGTCTACAGTAGACTTCCCTCCTGGGATAGTTCAGTTTATCACTAAGGCATGACCCCATAAAGGTTTCCACTTAATGCCTGGGGTATTATTGAGGACTCTCCTCTGCTGGTCAATTGGAATTTTTCATCTTCTAAGACCTGTGGCAAACTTACAACTCCTCATTATTTCTTGCCTTACCTTTCAAGATTTTACTCTGAGGATGTGTAGCTTAGTGTTCAGCAAAGACCCAAGGGGATCCTGTTGCATAATTCTGGAGCCCTTTTTTGCATAGCCTCCAACCCGCAACTTCCAGCTGCCTTAGCCTTCCTGACCTCCAACCCCCACCTCACTTTAGCAAGATAGCCAGGCTTCTTTGATTCGGGTTCTCCCTTGTGTTTGTAGTCTGAAAAGTACTTCCTGGCAGAAATTTGGGGTAATTGGATCACTTCACATTTCCCTTCTCTCAAGGATCATAGTCCTACACCGTTGTTCCATGGCTGAGTGTAGTCATTTCATATTTCCTCCAGTTTGCTTATGGTGGGCTATTACATCTAGTAGCATGGGTGGAAGCATAAATCTACATAAATACTTGGTGATCTCTTGCATTAAATTCCTAACAGGTTTCCCTGTCACACCCTGCTTAAAAGCACTGGATGATTCTTCACTGGGAAATAAACCACAACTTGAAAAACTGCACTACTATTCAAAAACATAAAGTGTTGTAAACCACATCATACAAGTCAAGCTGTATTAACACTACTCACTTAGAGCTGTATGTTCCAAGAGAAGACTACAGTAACAGTAGCTCTGTATGGTCTCATATATCTCAAATTCTTTTATTTTATTTTATTTTATTTTGGAGAGAGAGTGTGCACATGACTGGTGGAGGGGCAGAGGGAGAGGGAGAAAGAAAATCTCAAGAAGACTTCACCCTAAACATGGAGCCTGGTGTGGGACTTGAGTTCATGACCCTGAGATCATGACCTGAGCTGAAATCAAGAGTCAGATGCTTCATCAACTGAGCCACCCAGGAGCTCCATCCCAAATTCCAAAGATAAGACCACTGACACTTTTCCAGTAGCTAGCCTCAATTACAAATTCTGGCCAATTCCTGCCCAGACCCACTTACTAACCTTTATTGTGTAACTACTCCTTAACTAACTCTGGCCTCCCAAATCCTCTAGGTACCCTTCCCTAGCTCCCATTTGAGAGGACACCAAGACTCTGTCAAGGTAGTGCTCTCCCTTGCTAAGTTTGATGAACCCACCTTTGTATGAACAGGTTTCTCCAGGGTTTTGTCATTTTGTTTTGTTTTTCAGTGTGAGCTTTGACAATCATGGATGCTCCAAGGAAGTTTAGCAGGGACCCACCACAGCCACAGCCCAGGACCACCAACTCAGAAGGCACTCCACTGAGGCTTCTTGAACTTTCCCATTTGGGGTTACTTTCTCCATGATGAGGAGTTCAGTTCAGTACTAAGTTTGAGCTCCACTCCCTTTTTGTTGAGATCCCAAATCTGTATGAGCTTTATTTTATTTGTCATAGGAAAAAAGTCCCCAAAACATTTTAGTTATCTGAATAGATTTCTACTACTTCTAATTTTCCTCGGTGGCCATATTAGGTATCTATTGCTGTGTAGCAGATTACTCCAAAACTTAGTGGATTAAAAAATAATTATTATCTCACAGTTCCTGAGGGTCAGGACTCTGGGAGTGGCCCAAAACCACTAATGAAATTTCAGTCAGGCTGCTAGCTGGAGGAAAAATTGCCTGGGAAGTATTCACTTCCAAGCTCATTCACATGGACAATGGCAGACCTTAGGTACTTGCTGTTGGCTGGAAACTTCAGTTCCTCACCACCTGGGCCTCTTCATGGGCTTCCTGAGAGTTTTCATGACATGGCAGCTGCCTTCTCCCAGAGTAAGTGATCCAAGAGAGTGCATGTCCTTTTATGACCTAATCTTAGAAGTGCATACCACCAATTCTGCCAATGCTACTGGTCACAGAGACCAACCTTGGTACAATGTGGGAGGAGACTACACAAGGATGTGATTACCTGCAGCTGGGGAGTCCAACCTGGGAGCCAACTTGGAGGCTGCCTACCACGGTGAAGTCTGCCAAAGCACTGATTTGTCAATATTTCTCCCATCAGCCTATCTATTGGCTATACTATTGTGCGTCTACAAGAGCTTTCCTTAATAAGGCCCCAATTTATGATCACAGAAGCCAAGATATCCTACACCAATATGCAGTATGCAAGGAACTTAATAAATGTGTTTAAGTCTGTGAAACAAGCAATATTGTCCATACATAATAAATGAAGAATAAGAAAAGTTAAGCAACTTTTTCTGTCATATAAGTCATATGTCATAAGTCACAGGACCAGGCATTCACAAGTCATCATTCTTCAAAGTCTAGGATTTTTCCAGAACTCCTTCTTGTTGACTGGTTCCTGGCTCTAACCTAGCTCTTTCCAGCTTGATCTCCCTCTAACCCTTCACTCACCTCACACTACCTCCATACCTCACTTTCCATCACACTGTACGGATTTTAAGGTTCCTGGTTTCTTAGTGTTAGTCCTGCAGCAGAAATCTTTTTGCCCATTCCTTTATGATATCAGTCTTCTGAAATTTGTTGAAGCTAGCATAAGCGAAGTTTGTAAATATTCCACGTGTGCTTGAAATGAGTAAGCTTTCATGTTGAATGTGATGCTCTTCTGAGTTCATTAAACTGAGCTTGTTAATTATATTATTCAAACCTGTATTTTTTTTTACTGACTTTTAAAATTTTTTTTATTTAAATTCAATTTAGTTAACATATACTGTATTATTTGTTTCAGGGGTAGAATTTAGTGATTCACCAGTTGCATATAACACCCAGGGCTCAGTCCATCATGTGCCCTCCTTAATACCCTCACCCAACTACCCCATCCCCCACCCCACATCTCCACTCTAGCAACCCTGTTTGTTTCCTAGAGTTAAGAGTCTCTTATAATTTGCCTCCCTGTTTTCATTTTTTTCCTTCCCTTCCCCTAGTTCATCTGTTTTGTTTCTCAAATTCCACATATGAGTGAAATCATACGGTATTTGTCTTTCTCTGACTGAATTATTTCACTTAACATAATACTCGCCAGTTCCATCCATGTAGTTGCAAATGACAAGATTTCATTCTTTTCTATGGCTCAGTAATTTACTGACTTTTCTTGTGTTTGATCTAATTACTGAGGAATATTAAAATCTCTACTATAATAGAGGATGTCTATTTTTCCTTGCAAATCTGTATGCATCTGTATGTTATTAGGTACATACACATTTTATCTTCTGGTAAACCTAATCTGTCACCATTATCTCAGGCCCACCTTTACCCCAGAAGAGGAGAGGAGAGAAAAGAGATGAAAGGGGGAGGAAGAGTATGAGGGAGCCAATTACAGATAGGTTTACATCTAAGCCCAATCTCCTCCTTGCAAAGGGAAGATAACTAGCCTCCCCAATAGCCTGCAACCCGGAGAGTGGTTAAAATTCTTTGAGTGAATTACTTCCTTCCTCCTAAGAACATAGCCAAGTTTCCTTGCTGCTTCTTTTCGGGAAGCAGAGTATGTTTTTTGCTCACCCTCCCACTGCGGGTACAGCCTATTGGGGTCCCAGCTTTACACAAAGGCTTCCTATTTGGAACCTTACCTGGGCAGGCCTGGGCTTTCAGGTTTTCTGCATTATGCTTCCTGGTTTCATTTCATTTGGGGTCCTACAAACCCTTGGTTGTTTGCATGTATGTGATGCTCAGCAATATAGTAACAAAGTTTTTAAAAATTATTTTATCTAGAATTTTAGTTGAACCCTTCAAAAGCATCATTCAGAGCCTCTCCAGATTGCTTCAGATCCTTGAAATCCTACTCATCCCTCATGGTTCAGTTTAAATACAGCTGCTTTCATTAAACCCTGATCTATCAGCCACCCCCACCCCATATCCAATGGAAATTAATAGCGTCTTCCCGTTTTTCACCGGGCTGTCTCTACCTGGGTTATAGCAACTGCAACAACCAGGCTTACTTTGCAGAGTTATATTTGTATCTTTCTCTCCCCAATAAAAAGGCAACTCAATAACTGGATCCTCTGTCAGGCCCTCAGGTCCCCCTCCCCACTCCAGGCCTGTTCCACACTCTGCCTCCGGAGAGGGGAGCAAAAGGCTCAATCTACAGATGGTGTTCCCCAACTGCTGAATGGCCTCAAATTTTTCGTTTGAAACCTCTGGCTAGAAATTCTGACCACAGACCTATCCAACCCTACGACAGTGGGCCCATGGCCCACAGCCTGCTCAGGAGAGCACTGGCTGTCTTCCTCGCACTGGCTGCTCTGTGATGTGCGCCCAAGAAAACAATGGATTTTCCAAAAGGACCTTGGACAGGTCCCCACTTCAAGGGCCTCTTAGATGCTGACAGATGCAGATTCGAATAGAATCTCCCATCACCTGTCCATTTACTGAACTTGACTGCAATTCATTTTAAAGAGACTGAATCATTTTAAAGAGTTTTAAGTTCGTTAGATTTCGCATCATACAGTATTGAAAACGTTTTAATATTATTCTTAAGATCAACGTAGAGAAGAAATTTGAGCGTGTCTCTGACACGAGACACTAATAAGAGAGGACTCCAAGGTTGCCGCCACTGGGAACCCGGAGAGGGTGAGGCAGGAGGCGGGAGTCTGACGGTGGGTATGCCGGATACGGCTGACTGAACTCTACACAGTGTGCGCAACCTCCTACTCGTGCACCCACGCCCGCGGCCAGCTACGCGACGGCATTTCCAGGACACCGTGCACCAGTGACCACACGGAATTCCAGGCCCACATACTGCAGGCTCGCCACTTTCCGGTCAGTTTCGACATGGAGAAAACACTTTCAGAGAAATAACAAAGCAAGGGGATAAAAACACCAGCAACCAGAAAAGTTAACTTGGATTAGTTGTGTGCTTGCAAGGTCCTTCAGAGGGAAGCCCGATTCTGACATGGAAGAGCATCAGCCTTAGCTCACCTCACAACGGGTTCCGAGCCAAGACGTCAAGGAGGCAGCCCAACTGCCTCTCCCAGCCAGGCCGAGCCCGCTAAGCACACGCCCGCTGCCGTCCTGCCTCCTCGTCTTTCTCATCTCTGTGCTGGGAAGAGAAGTCCAGCACTGGGCCCTGTGCAAGAGAGCAGGTGCATGAGCACCGACTCACTTTCCCCGGGGGGCATTCTTATCTTCGAGAGAAATGGGAATAGGACAAGGAAAACCAAACAGCAGCGGGGCTAGCCTCAGCAGCCTTTCTGCGTGATGTCTAGTCCCGACGACTTTGTGATTTCCAAAGTTGTAAACACCTGTTCGAAAGGAAGAAAACCAAACACATTTATATCTGGCCATCAATATTTCAGTATTGCTTTAAGAAAACACGTTTTGAATATTACATCTAGGTTAACCTTTAAAATATACGAAGCAGTTACTAATACAAAATCTTTCTGACGATGTGCTTTAGAATAGTTTTTCAAACTACACCAACTGAAATCAGTAAAAACACAAACCTATCTCCGTACCTCACCACATGTGGGATGAATTCCAATGGTGTCATCAAGTAGCTGTTTT
Organism: Mirounga leonina; assembly: GCF_011800145.1. Classification (NCBI taxonomy): domain Eukaryota; kingdom Metazoa; phylum Chordata; class Mammalia; order Carnivora; family Phocidae; genus Mirounga; species Mirounga leonina. The sequence goes on from NW_023270855.1 coordinate 704,750, forward strand.
GTGAGCCCACATTTCATTGCTGCCGCAAACCCTTGGGTGATCTCACCGGCATTCGGTCCAAGAACATGGAATCCTATCACCCGATACTTGAATATGTAAACATAAGAAAGAGAAGCCCAGTAGGTTAATGATCTGAATAGAAGTCTATTTATTGCAAGTTCACAGTTAACATTTACGGCAGCTACTACAGAAAAAGAACTCTAACGTTGAACTGAGCAGAGAACATTATCATGAAACTGAACCACTGTAAGAACCTGTTAAATGAGCCAGTAAATGCACATCCAGAGTTAATTTGCACTCAAATTTACTAGAACAAGCAATTTACCCACTGCATGAAGGAGTTCATTAGTATGATGTAAATTTCCAAATTATGCTGAGATAGTGCTAAACAACAACCTAACAAATCTGAATTGAAGTCCAATGCTGGAATAATTCTAGGGCATCAGGGTTTGGAAATGTAGTGGTTCCTGGCCCAGGAAACAAGTTGCCCGGCTCTTGACATAACTAAGCAGAGATCAAGGAGTGGCCAGAGTGGGGTTTCCACCCAGGCCTGCATGTAGGGAGGGACGGGGCGCAGGGCATGAGCAGACCCACCAAGACAGGAAGCAAGAGTCAAAGTATATTTCCAAGGTAACACTGCATTTTAGGCTGTCCAGTGTTTTTTCATCAGACTCTAGTCTTCATTTTGATGTTCAATAGTGAAAGTGCTCACCAGGTAAGAGAGAGAAGGCAGAAGGGCAGGAGAGAGACCTCTGCCATCCACATTCTGGAGAAAGAACAAAGAGCACACAACCTCGGGCACATCTACTGGTGGGCACTCAGAGGAGAGGCCCTGGAGCGGCATTTCTCAGGGGGCTGGCCATCAGAGGCCACGGGAGCTGTGCATGAAAAGTGGGAGTTCTCGGGACCCCACAGAAGGCTCCTGAGCTAGAATCTCTGAGATGGGGCATCGTGCAGGAAAGTGGGGAAAGGGGGGCAGCCCGGAGAGACAAAGGACCTCTGATGAAAATCTCCCCTTACAAATGAAAATGAAGGCAGGTCCTGTGAGAGGGCAAACCTCATTCACCCTTTTTGCCAAATAGCCACAGGAAGGTAGGAAGTACCAGGGTGATACTCTAGAAGTAGCAGTTTGGATGGGGGTAAAAGGAGGAGCAAGCTCTACTGTGGAGGGCGGGCAAGTGTGCAAGGGCAGTGGAGGCTAAGTGGTGGGAGTGGCAAGGAACAGAGCAGAAGATGCCCAAAGAGGGGTGGAGAGACCTTGAAATTCTGCCCCAGGCCCACCAGTCAACACCTCTGTTGAGAGATCAGAAATATCTTGGCTTCGGCAGGGGCTCTACCAATCTGAGCCCAATCCCGCTCACTCCGGGGGGTGGTAGTGCATGCAGACCATCTCCGCCTGCTCCCTTTGCAAAGGCCACCTGCAGCTGGCATGACGGTAAGCTCACATCACTCATGTCCAGAGTCAGGACAAGCACCCCACAGCCGGCACCACCCCCGGGGAGCACAGCTGGGAACGTGTCACAGCCCTACGGTGTTTCTGGGGCGTTCTGACCAGTATCCCCTTCATTGCCCTGCACACCTGTGCAAGGGCCAAGGGACTAAGTTCTAAAGCTCTGGGTGCCTTCACCGCTCAGGCAATGGGGCACCTGCTAACTGGCCATGAGTTCTGTGACACCTGTTTTCTGTTACACTGCAAATTTGATGGATTCAAAGATGACCATTATATTTGTAAACTTCATACAAATATCACTGTTCACATTTACCTAATTTTATGTTTCATCTCCCAGGTTATAAATTCTTAAAGAGGGAAGAACCAAGTCCTACTGCTTCCTATACTCAGTGTTCTTTACAAAACAAGTCATAAATAAGCTGTGCTTTCAACTACGATAATGAAGGCGCCTATTATCAATTTCATGCTCACCTCAAGAACGGGGAAGGCAGAGAGCCTCCACCCACTGGCTCTCCACCCCACTGATTCTTCTTTAATGAAAGCCTTCATTAGGAATCAGATAATTAACTAGTTTTCACTTCATGCAAACATCTCTTTCTAAAGGCTCTGACACACATTTGGTCAGTTTACAAAATGCACACACATTTTATTTTATTAGTTGATGACCAAAACTTTCACAGATCATCTGGTTCTAAACTGCCAAATTAGATAGCTCTGGGAAGAGACAACTTTCAACGGTTTTTTTTTTTTTTTTGAGACTATTAGTGAGCCTCCATTATAATCTGTCACGTGTGCAACCGCCACAAACACACGGACTTGGTAACAATTTGAAGGATTTCTGCCTCGCCCTGCCTCGCCCGGTCTTTAAAGAGATCATTCAAACCCAAATACTAGATTAAAAGTGACAGTTTAAAATAAACAGCTTTTTAGCATCCAATCATATTACGTACATTGTCGAATTTATGGCAAATTATCTTTGCATAACAAGTATTGTTGTCTCTGCCGGCCACTGTCCATTCAAGAGGCCAGAACAAAGTATGGTACACCTGCAAGACAAGGGAGAAATAGGCCAAGGTTAATGTCTATGAAAACCACTCCCTGATACGCTCTTTAATTATATAAAGAGATCATCTCTAGAACAGCTTTCATAAATTTAAAGTTTCACAATCCCGACTTATGTGTCTGATGGGAGTATCTGGGCCACCATTCCTAAAATACCAGCTACACAAGTGTGTGGACCATTTTTTTTTTTCTGTCAGTCCAAAAAAATCTCCCAATTAATTAAATTCCATTTTCAAACATTTCTAGGGTACTACTGTCCAGGGCAATGCAGTAGGCCCTGTGGCACCTGAGAAGGTAAATACAGATTCTGCTTCAGTGAATTTACAAGCTGCCTACAAGGTTCACAGTCACACCACATCTAGGAAAAGCAGAAGAAATAAAATAGTCCCAGCCATTCATGGACATTAAGAACACTACCTCTGGGCGCCTGGGTGGCTCAGTCGGTTAAGCAGCTGCCTTCGGCTCAGGTCATGATCCCAGGGTCCTGGGATCGAGCCCTGCATCGGGCTCCCTGCTCAGTGGGAAGCCTGCTTCTCCCTCTGCCTCTGCCTGCCTCTCTGCCTACTTGTGCTCTCTATCTGTCAAATAAATAAATAAAAAATCTTAACAAAAAAAAAGAACACTACCTCTGCTACCCAAGAGCGCTCCCTCTGTGCTCTGAGTGCACCTGTAAGGCTCCTCAATCTGGCCTGGTCAGCTGGGAACCGGGACAAAGTGCAACACGTCCTCTACTTGTGGGGCTACATGGCCCCAGCCTGTTTCTCCTAATCGCTCCATACAGAAGGCGATGGATTAATGTCTGCTACCAGGATAAGAAATGAATTCCGAACTAAAATCCACAGTGGAAGGATATAAATACTGATTCTGTGTTCTTTAATAGGATTATGTATTTCATATTTTGAATTATGTCTTTATTGTTTTTATAAAAACAATACAAGGTTATCATAAGAATAATGCAGTGCAGAAAGTCACAAAGAAAGTAAAAAAAGAAAACAAAAAACCACCATCCAGAAATAAATACTTTGAATGTTAGGGATGTATCAATTGTTGGTGCATAGCTAATAAAAATGAAATTTTTATTTAAAAGATATCATAGAGCACAGTTACTTATAATAAAAACCATACATCTAACTTGTATTTAACAGAAGAGAAACAAACTCTTCCACACATTTTAATACAAACTTTTCAATCTCTGTGGCTATTATCATGTTATCATGTTACAGATAAATGTTTATCTCAAGATAGTATTTCCTAAAATACAGGTTAAGAAAAGAGATGGTGAAAGCTCTGGGGTTTCAAACAAGATTTTCCCAATAGCAAGTTTGTCCTTGGTTTGTCCTGTGCTACTCTGCTCACGTGTCCCACTTCCCTTTCCTTCTTTCTCCAGTTTGTGCTCTGTGTGTGGGTTCCTTTTAGTACTCTGAAGATTTTATTTTATTTAAATCTTTGGTCCTTTTGGTTCAAAGTGGATGTGAAGTGTGGATCTAACTTTACTTGTTTCTTGAATGGCCATCCACTTACTCCAACACCCTTAAATGAATGTCTCTTCCCACTGATTTAAAATAAAATACCACCTTTATCATGAATTGTTCTAAGCATTTGAATCCATTTCCAGGTTTCATATTCTGTTCCATGCGTCTTTCCATCCACCTGTACTCCACTATGGCACGATTTTAATTACTACAGCTACATGATAAACTTTAAATATCTAGTAGGGCCCATCTCCCCATTGTTCTCCTTATTCAGAATCTGTTATTGCCTTCTCTTTTTTAATTTATCAAATTATGCATAATTATTAGACGTAATTTTCGAAACTCTGTGATGAAAACAACATCTGCCTCCCCATGCCCATTTCAATCAATCAGAGGTAACTGCTTCACTTTTTTTTTTTTTTTAAGAGTATGTTTTCCTACTGCTGGATCAGCAGATCAGTGCTGCAGTAGTATTTGCCTGGTTTAGAAATGATTTTATTTTGTTGGTCTCATTTTATTCTTCAATCCTTTACCATTTGAAGTCTGTCTTAACCAAAATGCAGATTTCAGACATTAAGGTATTTCCACTTTTTCTCCTCTTCTGTCAGCTTAATAATACCATAGTGAGCACTCTTTTCCTTCTAGAACTACATACTTTGTAAATGAGTTGTGGGCAAGAGAAAATGCCCATGGGTTGGCCAAAGTCAGCACCTCTGGATCAATGGTTCACAACCTTATCTACTCATTAGAATCCTAGGGTGGAGCGGCATACGCCCAACCTGCTAAATTAGCATCTCTGGGTTGCTTTCACCTCTTTTATTTTATTTACCTCCATGTTTCTAAATAACATGCTTATGTTGCTACTTCTTGAGTTTTCCATTTTAGGCTTTATTGACTTGCCTCTACTGGAGAGGAGGATTTAACTCCCTTTCTTTCCCAGACCTTACCACTCACTGGACACCCTTCCTGCCCCACCCACCACCCCCCATCCTCCCAATTATAGTTTTATTCAGCTTGATCAATTATCAGTGTTTCCTTTACTAAGTCGAAGCTATTCACAGACCACTGGATATTCACACACAAAGGAATGAAGTTGGATCCCTACCTCACATCTATTCAAAAATTAACTCAAAATGGATCAAAGATCTAGGTGTAAAAGCTAAAAACTTTTATAAAACTATTAGAAGGAAACACAAGCATAAATCTTCACGACTTTGAACTGGGCAATAGTTTATTCAATATGATGTCAAAAACACAACAGAAAAAAAGATAAAGTGGATTTCATCAAAATGAAAGACTTTTGAGCTTCAAAGGAAACCATCAAAAGAGTCAAAAGACAACCTGCCAAATGGGTGAGAATTTTTAAAAATCATCTCTCTGATAAAAGACTTGGATGAAGAACTCTTAGAACTCATAAAAAGACAACCCAATTTTTAAAAGGGCGAAGGATCTAAATAGACATTTGTACAAAAAAAGATGTACACCTAGCCAATAAGGCCACGAAAATACTCCTAATATCATTATTCATCAGGGAAACGCAAATGGAAACCGAAGAGACACCACTATATTGGTGTATCAGTTTCCCAACACTGCACTAACAAATTACCCCAAATGTGGTGACATAAAACAAAATGAGTTTATATTCTTACAGTTCCAAAGGCCAGAAATCTGAAATCAAGATGTCCGCACAGCCAGGCTCCTTCCAAAGGCTCTAAAAGGAGAATTCCTTGCCTCTGTTAGCTTCTGGTATCTCCAGGTACTCCTTTACTTTGGCTGCACAACTCCAATCTCTGCTTTTGTTTTCACATGGCCTTCTCCTCTTATCTTATAAGGACACTTGTCCTTGGGTATAGGGCCAGAAAATCCAGGATGATCTCATCTCAAGATTCTTAACTTAATTCCACCTGCAAAGGCCCTTTTTCCAAACAAGGTCACATTCACAGCTTCCAGGGATTAGGCTGTGGACATATCTTTTGGGGAGTCACCATTCAACCCATTACAGATAGCCATAATCAAAAAGACAGACAATAACAAGTGTTGGCGAAGAGGTGGAGAAACTGGAACTCTCATATACTGTTGCTGAGAATGTAAAATGGTGCAGCTACCTTGGAAAATCTACTCTTAGGGATAGACAAGAAAATGGATTGCATTATGTCCACACAAGAACTTGTTCAGGAATGCTAGAGCGGCTTTACTCATGATGGCCCAAAAAGTGGAAACAATCCACATGTCTGTCAACTGATGAATGGATAAATAAAACATGGTATTATCCATATAATGGATTATTATTCAGCAGTAAAAAGAAATGAAGGACTGGCATGTGCCATAACAAGGATGAATCTTGAAAACTAGCTTACACTAGGAGAAAGAAGCTGGTCACAAAGGACCACATACTAAATGATGCCACCTACAGGAAATGCCCACAACAGGGAGATCTACAGAGATTGGAAGTAGATTAGTGGTTGCCAGGAGCCAAGGGTGAGGGGATAGAGGAACACAGGGAGGGACTGCTAACAGGTGCCAGGTTTCTTTCTGGGACAATAAAAATGTTCTAAAAGTGACTGGTACTGGACATACAACTCCGTGAAGATACTAAAATCCACTAAATTGCACACTGTAAGTGGTTAACTATATTGTATATGTCTTCTATCTCGGTAAAGCTATTTTTTTTAATTAAGCTATTCACATCTGAGTCACATAGTAGACTATGGTTATTTTACTCTCATGAACTTTTAATTTTCTATGGAATTAAAGAGTATCTTGTTTTGCATTAGACTTAATTCTCCCTCTACCAACCCTGATTTATCCCAAATCTTAACAATACTGTATTCTAATCTATGAACAGGCAATGTCTTTCCAATTAATTAGCTCTTCCTTTATTTCTTTTAACAGTGTTTCAAAGTTTTCAGTGTACATGTCTTTTGCCATCTTGGTTAAACTTATTCCTAAGTATTCTTCTTAATGCTATTGTAATTGTTTTCAAATTTCGTTTTTGGAGAGCTCAATGTAAGTACATAGAAATACAACTGATTTTTGTGTGTTTTCATGCCCTGCAACTTTGCTAAATTCATTTAGTTCTATTATGGGCTGAATTATGTCACAGCCTCAAAATAAATTTTTACTTTGAAATCCTAACCCCTAATACTCCAGATGTAACCATATTTGGATAGGGTGTTTAAAGAGGTAATTAAAGTGAGGTCATTAGGGTGGCTCTAATCCAATATGACTGTGTCCTTACAAGAAAAGGAAATTAGGACACAGACACACAGAGGAAAGATGATGTGAACACACAGGGAAAAGACAGCCATCTACAAACCAAGGAGGAGGGCCTGGAATATCCTTCCATCATGGCCCACAGAAAGAACCAACTCTGCTGACACCTTGGGCTCAGATTTCTAGCCTCCAGAACTAAGAAGATAAAAATCTGTCTTTCACATGAATAGACACTTTTCCAAAGAAGACATCCAGATGGCTAACAGACATGTGAAAAGATGCTCAACATCACTGGGAGTCAGGGAAATGCAAATCAAAACCACAATGAGATACCACCTCACACCAGTCAGAATGGCTAAAATTAACAACTCAGGAAACAATAGATGTTAGTGAGGATGAGGAGAAAGGGAAACCCTTTTGCACTGTTGGTGGGAATGCAAACTGGTGCAGCTGCTCTGGAAAACAGTATGGAGATTCCTCAAAAAGTTAAAAATAGAGCTCCCCTATGACCCAGCAATTGCATTACTAAGTATTTATCCAAAGGACAGAAAAGCATTGATTTGAAGGGGCACCTGCACCCCAATGTTTATAGCAGCAATGTCCACGATAGCCAAACTATGAAAAGAACCCAGATGTCCATCGACAGATGAATGGATAAAGAAGATGTGGTACGCAAAAACAGACACATAGATCAATGGAACAGAATAGAGAACCCAAAAATGGACCCTCAACTCTATGGTCAACTAACCTTCGACAAAGCAGTAAAGAATATCCAGTGGAAAAAAGACAGTCTCTTCAACAAATGGTGCTGAGAAAATTGGACAGCCACATGCAGAATAATGAAACTTACACCATACGCAAAGATAAACTTCTTTCTTACACCATACGCAAAGATAAACTCAAAGTTTAGGATGAAAGACCTAAATGTGAGACAGGAATCCATCAAAATCCTAGAGGAGAACACAGGCACAACCTCTTTGACCTCGGCCACAGCAACTTTCATTTGTGATTTTAGCCATTTGAGTCTGCTTTTTTCCTAGTCAATCTAGCTAAAAGTTTATTTCTGTTGGCCTTTTTTCAAAGTTTTCCTTCTGTTACTGATTTCTAGTTTCATTCCACTGTGATCAGAAAAGATACTTTGTATGATTTCAATCTTAAAATTTACTAAGACTCGTCTGGTGCTCTAACATATGGCTTATCCTGGAGAATGTTCCATTTGCACTTGAGAGGAATGTGTAGTCTGCTGTTGCTGGGTGGGGTGTCCTAATGTATGTTAGATCTAATTGGTTTACAGGTGCTCAAGTACCCCACTTCCGTATCCTGTCTGGTTGTTTTAGCCATTATTGAAGAAAGGGTAATTTTAAAGTCTCCAACTATTACTGCAGAAGTATCTATTTCTCTTTATCTTTCTGTCAGTTTTACCTCATATATTTTTGGGCTGTGTATGTTTACAACTGTTACATATTTTTGCTATATTGAATTTTTAAATCAACATATAATATCTTTCTTTGTTGTAACTTTTTAAATTAAATTCTATTTTGTCTGAAGATAATAATAAAGCTCTCTTTTTGTTATTATTTGCATAGAATATCTTTTTCTATCCTTTGGCTTTCAATCTGTGTCTTTATATCTACAGTGAGTCTCTTCAAACAACATATAGATAGATCCTATTTTTTAAGTGAAATCTGACAAACTGTCTTTTGATGGCAGATCTTAATCCATTTACTTGTAATGGGATTACTGATAAATGAGAACTTACTTTTGCATTTATCTATTTGCTTGCTGTAGGTCTTATATGTTTCTCCCTCCTTAATTCCCCTATTCCTGCCTTTTTTGTATTTAGTATATGTTTTCTAGTGCACCATTCTGAGTGCCTTATTCTTCTTTTTTGTATATTTAAGAAATTATCATAGTGGTTACCTTGGGAATTACAATTAACACCTTACATTTATAATAACCTTGTTGGAATAATACCAACTTAAGGTTTCAATAGCACGCAAACACTGTGCTTCTATATATATATCTCTATCCCCTCCTTTTATATTCTTGTTGTCACAGGTCACATTTTATACCATACAAGCTCATTAACTTGGATTTATAATTATGTTTAATACAGTTCCCTTTTAAATCAGATAGCCAAGAGAGAAGTTACAAACCAAACCAAAAATGCAGTAACACAGGTTATTATGTGTACCTAAGAAGTTATCCTTACTAGTGTTGACTTTTCCTATAGCTTCCAGTTACTATCTGTATCTTTTCATTTCTGTCTGAAGGAGTCTTTTCAGAATTTCTTTGGGGCAGGTCTACTAGTAATGAATTCACTCAACTTTTGTTTTTCTGGGAATGTCTTACTACCCTTCGTTTCTGAAGGACAGCGTTGCCAGATACAGAATTCTTGGATGATAGTTTTCTTTCTGGACTTTAACTACATCACCCCACTGTCTTCTGGCCTCCATTGTTTCTAATGAAAAACCAGCCATTTACCTTTTTAAAGATCTTCTCATATGATGAGTTGCTTCCTTCTTGCTGCTTTTAAAACTAGCTCTTTTTCTTAGGGTTTGGACGATTTGACAGTAATGCATGTCAGTGTGGATCTCTGAGTTTACCCTACTTGGTTGTCCTTCAGATGCTTGGATGTGTAGGTTTATGTATTTCAAGTTTTGCCCATTACTTCCTCAAACATTTTTTCTGTCCTCCCTTCTCCTTCTGGGACTTTTTTTCTTTTTTAAAGATTGATTTATTTTAGACTGAGAGAGCAAGTGAGTAGGGGGAGAGGCAGAGGAAAAGAATCTTTCAAGCAGACTCCCCATTGAGCGTGGAGCTCAACACTGGGCTTGATCCCACGACCCATGAGATCATGACCTGAGCCAGAAACAAGAGTCGGATGCTCAACCGACTGAGCCACCCAGGCACCTCCTTCCAGGACTCTTTTAATGCATATGTTGGTGTGCTTCAAAGTATCCCACTCGCCTTGGGCTTTCTTCATTTTTCTCCATTCTTTTTTCTTTCTACTGTGTAGAATGAATAATTTCAATTGTCTTATTTTCAAGTTCACTGATGCTTTCTTCTGCATACTCATATATGCTGATGAACTTCTAGTGAATATTTCAATTCAGTTATTGTACTTTTCAGCTCCAGGATTTCTTTTTTTTTTTAATTTTTTTATTTTTATATTAATCACCGTACATCATTAGTTTTTGATGTAGTGTTCCATGATTCATTGTTCGTGTATAACACCTGGTGCTCCATGCAGAACGTGCCCTCTTTAATACCCATCACCAGACTAACCCATCCTCCCACCCCCTCCCCTCTAGAACCCTCAGTTTGTTTTTCAGAGTCTATCGTCTCTCATGGTTCCAAAGAAGACAGCTCCAGGATTTCTGTTTGGTTCTTTTTCATAATTTCTAACTCTTTAATGATATTTTGTTCAGACATTGTTTTCCTGACTTCCTTTGTTATTTGTCCACAGTTTCCTTTAGCTCACTGAATATATTTAACATTGATTTAATAGCTGATTTGATGTCTTTGACTAATAATTCCAAACTCTGGGCTTCTTCTGGAATGGTTTCTGTCAAATTATTTTTTCCTGTAAATAAGTCATACTTTCCTGTTTCTTTGTATGTTGTTATGAGTTGAATTGTGTCCTCTTAAAATTCATATGTTGAAGTCCTAGCCCACAGTATCTTAATATGTGATCTTATTTAGAAATAGGGTCATTGTCAGAACAATGAACAATTCCATCTTTCTGAGAAACTTTTCTTTATATCCATTTATAACCATTAATATTGAGACAAAAGAATTGATTAAAACAAAAGAATTCAATTACTACTCCATTTTCAAAGCACTGATTGTAAAATAAAGCTAAGAATTTATTTTAAAAAAAAGAAATAGGGCCATTGTATGTGTAATTAGTTAAGATGAGGTCATTCTAGAGTAAGGTGGTTCTCGTAATCTAATGTGAGTGTTGTCCTTATAAAAAGAGAAAATTTTGGATACTCTGATACACACACTAACGGGGAATCCCAACTGAATATAAGGTAAGATCTACAAGCCAAGTAATGACAAAGATTGCCAGCAAAACATCAAAAACTAGGAGAAAGGGATGGAATAGATCCTCCTTCACAGAAATCAAATGGAAACAACCCTGTCAACTACCTTGATGTTGGACTTCTAGCCCCTAGAACTGTGAGACAATAGAATTATGTGGTTTAAGCCCCCAATTTGTGGTACTTTGTTATGGTAGACCTAGCAAACTAATATATATATACTCTGTTTGTTTGTTTGTTTCCGCAAGCCTGGACATTCCGAGTATTATAATATGGCAACCCTGGAAATTACATATTTCCACACCTCAGAGATGGCTGGTTTTTTGTTTGTTGAGAGCTAGAGTCATCCATGCATGACTTTTCCAAACTATTTTTGCATACTGGGTGTTCATTGTTGTGGTTTCTGGTCCATTGTCCCTGAGGTCAGCCAGGGACCTGACAAAGACGTCCTTAAATGTCTGACTCCCAAAATGGGGGGAGAAGGGAGTGCTCTCTCTTGAAGTCCCACCACAGCAGGGAAGCCACTTCAGTTTGTGGAGGTTGGTGCCAACCCTTCAGCCATCAGAAGCAGGGATGGGCAGTCAAAACATTGCCCTGATTTCTGGGGGACAAAGTTCTTAGTGCCCACTCTGGCACCAGCAAGCTGCACCAGGAGTAGAGGCCACCAACCGTGCAACTACAGTGCTGGGTTTGTGGGACACTGGCCTTTATTGAAACACAAAAATCCACCACAGGCTCCCAGCCTCCTCCTCAAGCTCTCCTCTGGATACTGGAAGTACTCAACTAGATTCCAGAGTTCCAGAAGAACTGCTTCAAACACTTCCTGCCAGTTCAGTTGTGGTCTCAGTGAAGGGATAGATTCCTAGAGCTTCCTATTTCACCATTTTCCATAATAGCACTCCTATTCAACCATCTTTACTGTGGAGTAGCATTCCTTGGTGTGGATGCACCACCTTTTGTATAGACATTCAGCTACCGTAGGACATTTTGGTTTTTTTCCGATTTGTAACTATTACGAATAAAGCTGCTATAAACAATCATGTACACATGGAGATGAATAGAAGTCTTCATTTCTCTGGGATAAATGCCCATCCAATGGGTTTTTAATTTCTGCTATCATATTTTGCATTTCCACAGCTATCTGTTGGTTCTCTAAATGTTACTTCTGAAGGTATGTCCTAGTCTCTGTTCATGAGTATAATACATTATTTCTGTGCATATGTACAGTTTGTTTCTTTCAAGTCTGATAACCTTTGCTCATATTAAATATTGGGGATTAAAAAGATGTTTGATTTTGGGGGTGATGAAACTGTTCTTTATCTTGATTCTAATGGTGGTTTCACAACTGTTTGTCTGAACTCATAAAACTGTACACACACACAAAATCTTCATCTTGCTGTAAGTAAATTATGCCTCAAAGTGTTTTTTTTTTCCCCAAAGTTTGAAAGTTGAGCTCATTTTTGTAGCTTATTGAATTTGAATTTCACTGTCCAATCATCCAACTGGGAAGTTTATTTGGGAACCTTATTCAGTATCTTCAGGTGTTTCTCTATGGACTTGTCAGAGTCCCCTGAGAAATAAGACTCTACCAACCTCTGGTCAGAGAAGGGTAAAGGGCTGGTTGCCAGAGTTCTGGAAGCTCAGTGGAAGAAGAGTAAGATTCAGTATGAATCTGCTCACTTTAGTATTGTGCTGGATCCTGCCTTCACTTGATCCCAGTGCTCCCTAATTAAGAGGTTTTTGGTTTTAACCATCTCCAGAAAATAACCTTCCAGATATTTGCCAGTGTGTGGAAAGTGCTCTGTAGGGTGTCCGCAGGTGACAGTCTCACTGTTTCTTAAATGGATTTTTGGTTTGCTTGATGTCAGCTGGCCCCTACATCCCCTCCAGATGTACATGGTGTCACTAAATTTTGAGCCTTCGATGACTCTGATGTAAAGCCAGGTTGGTTTCTTGACTTTTCCCTTACCAGCTTATCATCTTTTTTTGATGTTAGGTTATTTATCACTCATCTGTTGTTTTTTTTCCCTAAAATGTCATTGCTATTTTGTCTCCTTTACTATCCCCCCATCCTTCAGAGATTATTTTAAAGGCAGATCCCTTTCCCTCAGAAGTTTATTGACATCACTCTATTGTCTTTGACACTGAATGTTGTTATGCAAAAGCCTGGGGCCAGACTGGTTCATTGCCCTTGTGAATACCTAGCTTAACTAGAACATGTTTGTGTTGATCATGTTACATTGGGTTTCTTCTAGAAAAGGGTATGTTACTTCAATCTTCAGATTCAGTTCTTCTTTAATATTAGGATGCTTTCTTCTACCATATTTCAGAATACCACTTCTGTACCACTTGTTAGACTTTCCATGGTGGGGTATGAATTATATTTATGTTGGATCATCCTCGTCTACCCATATCTATCATCATCATCATCTTCTTTTTTTTATTTTAGAGACAGAGAGAGAAGGGGTGGAGCAGAGGGAGAGGAAGAGAGAGAATCTTAAGTAGGCTCCACGCTGGGTGTGGATCATAAGCTGAGCCTGAGATCATGACCTGAGCTGAAATCAAGAGTCAGACGCTTACCAACTGGGCCGCCCAGGCACCCCTATCAACTTTATCTCAACCTTTCCTAGGTCATTAACTTTATTCTCAGTCATCTGCTTCTTTTGATTCCAATGTATTTGGTAGTTCAGTGATAGAGTGCTTTTGATTCTCAAATGTGATCGTAACAATCAATGCAGGTGTTACTCCCCTAATCCCTCCTTCCAAGTAACATGTATTCACTAGGAAGAGAGCCTGGGATTTTTTCCCCAAACGAAATCCCGATGTCTCTTTCTTTCTCATCTCTGTCTCTTCTCCTAAGGGAGTATCAGGTATGGAATCACGGCACTGGGGGAAGAACAATGGTTTCTTTTTATTGGTCTCCTTTGGGTAACATCTCCCCTAGTGTTGGCAGGGGTGTTTTCCCTGAGCTTTTCCATATCATTGTAATAAGAAAAGGAAACTAGAAGCCCACAGATTGTGCCATAGGAAAGAACATGGTGAGTTTTCTAGAACAAAGTGAGGAGTTCAGGTTGTATTCTTTGAGCACTGGGAAATCATTAAAAAGCTTTATGCCGGGAAATGGCATGACTGATTTGTGTTTTTAAAAGCTCTTCTGGCTGATGTGTGATAACCAGACTGGAGTGGCCCATGAGTGAACACAGGAAGACCAGGAGGAAGGCTACAGGCAAGAGCGGATGGTGGACTGGCATGGGACAGGGAGGGCAGGGATGGAAATAAGTAGGTCCACACAAGACATACTCTGGGAGTCAAACTGGTAAGCACTTCCTGGTGAACTGACTATTGATGATGACCAACAAGGAGGAATTAAGGATGGTTCTCAGGTACACCAGCATGTAGAGGGGGTCTTCCCTGGGAACCAAAAATATCATTAGATTCTCAAAGCAATTCACGTTAAAACAGGTTAAAACCTTGGTTCTAGATACTCAACAATTTTGTATTAAGTCAGGTCACCGGAGAGCAGCACATCAGCACAGCCCTACTTTGGCCCTTTCAGGAACTACTTTTTATTATTATTATTATTATTATTATTATTATTATTATTATTATTATT